>NC_091553.1:45835664-45840664 GCF_042767895.1 Penaeus vannamei
ACATTCACGGACTTGTACCCTTGTCGGCGTAAAGGGCTTTGCATGTTCTCAAGGCACGTGAAGAGGTTTAAGGTCAGTGCTTCTTAAAACCCAGCTTAAAGCGAGAGGCAGACAGGTGTGCATGTTAGGCAGGCAGGTAAGTAGGTAAGTAGGCAGGCAAGGAGGAGGTCAGGTACACCGAAACGAAGGCAAGCAGGTAAACAAGCAGGCAGGCGGATCGGACAGACAGACACGGAGGGACGTCAGACAGACAGACAGACAGACAGACACAGAAGCATAGACAGACAGGCATAATAGACTGAAGGTTAGGAAGACAAGACGGAGTTAAAGAGAGATGAATGGACTTCATGTAGAATGCGACTGATTTATCGAGTTGCTCTTTGCATGATGTGGTTTTTAGTTCGTGATTTCCCTCCCTTTCGAAGCACTCTCGCTCCCTCTTTTACCTCTTCCTCCGTCCGTATTTCAAGGAAAACATAGATCCCATAATTAACACGTACACGAACGCACTCTCACCCACCCCCACCCACCCACCTCCACGCAAAGTCACCCGAACGCGCCCAGACGCGAGCGATTGTCTCTCATGTAAGTTGTATTTTTGTTGTTGTTGTTGTTGTTTTTTTGTGGGTGTAGTTGTAATCTCGAGGGCCGGTGCTTGGCGCAAATGCAGGTGTATACAGGTAAGCATGGCGCAAATGCAGGTGTATACAGGTAAGCGTGACGCAAATACAGGTATACACAGGTAAGCGTGGCGCAAATACAGGGACACGGATCGGGTGTTGGATTCGGAATGTTTCTTGGCGTGTGGGTGGGGGGAGATGGGCGTGTAGGTGAAGGGGGAGGTGGGCGTGTGGGGGGGAGGAGCGTGGACGTGGGGGGAGGAGGGCGTGTGTGAGGGGGGGAGGTGAGCGTGGGGGGAGGTGCAGCGTGTTACACAGGTGGGGGGGAGCGTGACGCATTGTACAGGGGGAGGTGGGCGTGTAGGTGGGGGGAGCGTGGCGCGGGTGGGGGGACACGGATGGGCGTGTGGGGGGGATTCGAGGAGGTGGACGTGGTGGGTGGAGGAGGGTGAGCGTGTGGGGGGGAGGGCGTGTGGGGGGGGAGGTGAGTATGCGTGTGGGGGGGGGAGGTGGGCGTGTAGGTGTGGGGGAGGTGGGCGTGTAGCGTGGGTGGGGAGGTGGGCGTGTAGGTGGGGGGAGGTGGGCGTGTAGGTGGGGGAGGTGGGCGTGTGGGGGGGGAGGTGAGCGTGTAGGTGGGGGGAGGTGGGCGTGTGGGGGGGGGGAGGTGAGCGTGTGAGTGGAGGGAGGTGGGCGTGTGGGGGAGAGGTAGGCATGTGAGTGGGGGGAGGTGGGCATGTGAGTGGGGGGAGGCGAGCGTGTGGGGGGTGGGGCGGGGGCGGTGTTCTTCATCTTAACACGAGGAATGTTTTTTTTTTTCATTTTGGTGGTACGGTAGCTCATGATTTTTGTCGAAATCTAAATATTTTCTTGAGAGAGAGAGAAAAGAAATCAGTTGGAACTATAAAGCAGGGATTGTTCGAGGAATCTCTCTCTCTCTCTCTCTCTCTCTCTCTCTCTCTCTCTCTCTCTCTCTCTCTCTCTCTCTCTCTCTCTCTCTCTCTCTCTCTCTCTCCTCTCTCTCTCTCCCTCCCTCTCTCCTTCCCTACCCTCCCTCCCTCTCTCTCCTCCCTCCCTCTCTCCCTCCCTCCCTCCCTCTCCCCTTTCCCTCCCTCCCTCCCCCTCCCTCTCTCTCTCTCTCTCTCTCTCTCTCTCTCTCTCTCTCTCTCTCTCTCTCTCTCACTCACTCATCACTCACTCACTCTCTCTCTCTCTCTCTCTCTCTCTCCCTCTTTCTCTCTCTCTCTCTCTCTCTCTCCCTCTCCCTCCCTCCCTCCCTCTCTCTCTCTCTCTCTCTTTCTCTCTCTCTCTCTCCCTCCCTCTCTCCCCTCCTCCCTCCCTCTCTCCTCCCTCTCTCCCTCTCTCCCTCCCTCCTCCCTCTCTCCCTCCCCTCCTCCCTCCTCTCCCTCTCTCTCTCTCTCTCTCTCTCTCTCTCTCTCTCTCTCTCTCTCTCTCTCTCTCTCTCTCTCTCTCTCTCCCTCTCTCCCTCCCTCCCTCCCTCCCTCCCTCCCTCCCTCTCTCTCTCTCTCTCTCTCTCCTTCTTTCTGTTTTGCAATTTGGGAGGTGTTAAGACCCTGTTGTGTGCCTGTTTGCTTGTGGATAATTACGTCCCATTTTATTTCGCCACATTTTTCGTTCACAGTGAGCAAGTATTTGTGCACAAGAAGGTAAACATACGAAAAAGAAAGAAAGAAAAATAAGAAGATAAAAAAAACGGTACATTCGCACGCAGTATCACTTCGCGAACGCACAAACAAGCACATGAAACAAAAACACCCACATGCACATACTCGCATACAATCACACCAAAGCACGCACGCACAAATATGCAATCCCCCCGCACACCGTTACGTGCAATGAGAGGGCAGGACACGAGCACGCAAGCAAATCAAGCCCGGCCTCATAAAGTCTTTGCAACATTGCCATGCCGGGATTGCAACAAGAAAGGTCTGTGGAAGGCGGCCTGGCTAAGCGGCCTGGGTTGCTAGTTTTTGTTTTTTTTCGTTTTTGTTTTTCTTTTCTTTTTATTGTTTTGTAATATATATGTATATGTTGTTTTTGTATATATTGTTGTTATTTGATTTTTTTTATGTCTTTCTGATAAATTGAAATATATATATGTATATGTATACGTTGTTTTTGTATATATTGTTGTTATTGGAGTTTTTTTTTAAGTCATTCTGATAAATATGATCTTTATTTGTGACTAGAGATGATGGAATTAACACTCACTATAATGGTAATAGAATGATAACGAATAGAATGAATAGAATGAATATAAGAGAAAAAATCATAATACAATAAAAAACGAATAAAACGAATACAAGAGAACAAATCATAATACAATAAAAAAACAGGTTTTGTGTTCGTTATCCAGTTGACTTTCCTCGTGGCGTTAAGATCGAACTTCCGGCTCCAGCGAGAGGGTCATAGAGCCTGCGACACCGTGCCTCGAATACCCAAGGAATTCCTCTCGAGAAGACGCCGAAGGAGGGAGAATGAGGGGTGGGGGAGGAAGGGGAGGAGGGAGGTAGGAAGGGAGGATAGTGAAGACTTGTATTTATGTTTTTTATTTTATTTTTTAGTTTGAAGGAGTGAGGGGGGGGAGATAGGGAAAGAGGGAGAGGGAGGGAGGGAAAGAGGAAGAGGGAGGAAGGGAAAGAGGGAGAGAGAGAGAGTGAAAGAGGAAGAGGGAGGGAGGGAAAGAGGAAGAGGGAGGAAGGAAAGAGGGAGAGAGAGAGAATTTGAGATTTTATTTTTATATATTTCCTTCCTTTTTCGTTATCCTATTTTTCTTCTATTATATTTATTATTAGTATTTATCGTATTATCTTTTTTCTTAACGTTTTTCTTAACCTCTTGAAATTGAAATCTGTTTATTTTCAGTCTTTGTTCATATTTATTCATTCATTCATTCATTTAATTTCTGCCTTGAGATGCAGGTGATGTTGACACGCAGCGAGACTGTGCTTGCTTGCCCTATAATTTTGTTGTTATTCTGCTCTCCTTTGATTTCCCTTTTTGTTATTTTCACTGGCATGAGACGCGGGTGTGGGAGGTGGTGTGTGTTTTGTTTTATTTATTTATTTATTTTTGTATTTATTTATTTATTGTTAGTATTGCTTAATGTTCATTTGTTGATTTTTTTCTTCTTCCTCTGTCTGCCTGCCTGCCCCCCCCCCCCCCCTCTCTCTCTCTCTCTCTCTCTCTCTCTCTCTCTCTCTCTCTCTCTCTCTCTCTCTCTCGCTCGCTCTTCTCTCTCTCCTTTCTTCTCTATCTTCTCTCTCTCTCTCCCTTTCTCTCCTCTTCCTCCTCTCCTGTCTTCTCCCTCTTCCTCCTCTCTCCTCCCTCTTCCTCCTCTCCTCCCCCTTCATCCTTCTCCGACCCCCTACCTCTCCCCTTCTCTCCGACCCCCCCTACCCCCCCCCCTCCCTCTCTGCTTCCCCCCTACTGACTTTTCTTGCAGTCATTACGTTTGCGTAGGTAATTTATACTTTTTTTATCATTTAAAAGCTGCGGAATGTTGCAAGCAAGTGAGGAATTAATTGACTATTAATTTTTTTATCCTGGCTGGCTCTTTGATGCATGGCTATTGCGTCATGCATTGCCAGGAAAGACTCAGCGGATGACTATGTGTTTAAAATGGATGCCGAGATGTTTAATAATAATCGGAATCTTAGTGCTCATTTTGCGAGGAACACTTTGCAATGGGTTCTGCATGATGCAACAGTATCGTGATAACTGAGTCTGTTAGTGTAGGAATGAATGTGTGCATGGGAGATTATATACGTGTGCTCGTGTATGTGTGTGTGCGTGTTTATAGGAGTTTATATACATGTGCTCGCGTTTGTGTATATGTTTATGTTTATATATATATATGCGTGTGCGTGTGCGTGTGCGTGTGCGTGTGCGTGTGCGTGTGCGTGTGCGTGTGCGTGTGTGTGTGTGTGTGTGTGTTTATATGTCTGTATGTGTATGTACTTGCGCGCTTGTGTGTGTGTGTTGACTTACCATGAGTTCTTGTAGGTGTCGGGGTGCAACAGGCTTGCCAAAACAAAATATTTACCCCCGAGGAAAAAGCAACTATTAAAATTGTGCAACAAGGGGTAGCTCCTGCCGGCCTGTCACTGGTCGATGTGCATTGCAGATCGCGGCCCGCACGTTTGTCGCAGAGGAAGGGGGTGGGGGTGGGGGGGACAGGGAAGGAAGGAGTGGAGATAGTGAGGAAAGGAGGAGGGGCAGGGAGGAGAGAGGGAAGGAAGGAGAGGAGATAGTGAGGAAGGGGGAGGGGGGAGGAAGGAGAGGAGAAAATGAGGAAAGGCGGAGGGGAGAGGGGGAGAGAAGGAAGGAAGGAGAAGAGATAGTGAGGAAAGGAGGAGGCGA
>NC_091553.1:45845664-45850664 GCF_042767895.1 Penaeus vannamei
CGTTCAATTTTGTTCATCCGCACACGAGAACACGCGGTGGGAAGTTGGTGCGCACCGAGGCGTGGCAATGAGTGCGTGTGTGTTTTGCATGCGTTGGCGTGTGCAGTTGCAAGGGGGGAGGGGAGTAAGGGGTAAGGGGGAGGGGGGGGAGGTAGTTTTACACGTCTGCGTATTTTTTTCGTGTTTTTATTTTTTTGTGTGTGTATAATTGTTTGTGTATTTTTATTGTGTTTTTTAATTTTTGTATTTGATTGCGTATTTTCCGTTGTATTTTTTTGTTTTTTTTTCTGTATTTGATTGCGTATTTTCCGTTGTATTTTTTTGTTTTTTTTTTCTGTATTTGATTGCGTATTTTCCGTTGTATTTATTTATTTTTTTTTAATTTCTGTATTTAATTATTTGTTTGTTTATGATTTTTTATTTTCTTGGAAGGTGAGTGTGACAGTTGTTCCTATTAAACAAGTGTACTCAGTTCGAGTTAGTTTTGTTTGTTTGTTTAATTCTTTAATTGGTTGTTTGTGCGTTTGATTATTATAAAGTAACGGATCGGAAACTTGGACTCCTTGAGGCGCGTTCGGGTGCGTTAGTCTGAGTCCATCTGCGTCCTCTGTTTTTTTATTATTATTATTATTATTATCCTCCTTTTATTGCTGTTGCTCCTTCTCCCTGTTCTTCCGCCTCTTCTACTCGTCTTTTCCTCTTGCTCTTCTTGTTTTTCTTTTTTCTTTTTCTTCCTCCTACTCCTGCTCATCTTCATCCTACTCATTCCCTTCTTCTTCTTCTTCGTCTTCTTCTTCTTCTTCTTCTTATCCTCTAATTCCTCTTCCTCCTCCTCCTTTTTTCTTATTTCTTGTCTTCTGCTTTCTTTTCCTTTCTTCCACCGCCTTCCCTTCCTTGGCTCATACTCACCGCCTCTTTCATTCTCCCTTCTTTCCTTTCCCTTACTTCTTTCTCCCTCATCTTCCCCGCCTTCTCATCTCTTTCATCCCTCCCTCCCTTCATCTCTTCCCCATCAACAACATGTCTATCACCACTACCACCACGGCCTCCGCCACATCTTCTTTTTCCTCTCCTCCCCTCCCTCCCTTCTTCCTTCTGCCCTCCCTCACTCCTTCCCTCCCTCCCTCCCTCCCTCCCTCCCTCATCATAAAAGAAAAAATATATCTATTTTTTTCCTTTTATTATTATTATTGCCATTATATATATTCATAGCCCCCCCCCCTTCCCCCCGACTCCTTGCAAGGCAATTACGGGCGGCCGAGACGTCCGAATCTAATCTAATCCTAATGATTTGATGCTAATCCTAATCCTAATGTCGGTGCTGGACGTCCTAATCTCTCATGCCGGACGTCTTGACATGGCGGCGGCGGCGGCGGCGGCGGCGATCGAGTCCGTGATGGCATTCGCAGCTCCGTCGTACGTGGCGTCCGTCCGTTCGTGTGTCCGTGCGAGGTCATTGACCCCCTGGGCTGGTCTTTGGCGCTTGACCCCTTCCCGTTGAGCCTTTTGGATACCTGTTTTTTTTCTTGTTTTTTTTCTTGTTTTTTACCCTTTCGTCTATTCCTTTGCTCTTATTCTTTTCTTTGAGACTTTCTTCCTTTCTCTTTCACGTTCTTCTTATTCTTTTCTTTGAGACTTTCTTCCTTTCTCTTTTTTTTTAGACTTTCTTCCTTTCTCTTTCACGTTCTTCTTCTTTTTTATCTTTCGCTTACCGCTTCCCTGCCTACTTTCCCTCTCCTCTTCCTTCTAATCCCCTTCCTTAACCCTATCTCCCGCCCCTTGCCCGTCCCTGACACTCTTCTCCCTGTCCCCCCCCCCCGCCTTTTCCCCTGCACCTTCCCCTGCCCTTTCTTCCTTATTTTGAATGGTGTTTTTTTTTTGGTTATTTTATGTTGGTGTGATTTCTCTTATTATTTTGTATTTTGGTTTAATAGCTTTGGACGTGTATTTTGTATTTCGCTAATGATGTATATTTTTAATGTATTGTTTATAATGTTTCTTCTCGTTGTTTTGTGCGGTTTCTTCTGTATTTTATATTTATATTTTTTACTTTTTTATTCATCTACATTTTATTTTATTTTATTTTTTTACTTTTTCATTTTTTTCTCTCTCTTTTTTACATTGTTTAATCATGTATTCTTTAATAAATGTACCTTCTTATGTAGTTACAGTGTTACCTTTGTGGCGTCACCATCCTTTTATTTGTAATTCTTTTAGTGTTGTTTATTATGATTAATGCTGTTATTATTTTCACATTTTCTAACCATTTGTTTTGCTTCCCAATGCGTGTGTGGATACAATCATCATCATCTATTCTTTGTATTTTGACGTTGAATAAATCTTCACTGCGAGAAGGGGTTTGGGGGGAGGGGGAGGGGAAGTAGGGAAGGGGGTAAGGAGGGGGATATGGGTGGGGAAGGGAGGAGGGGAAGGAGGGAGGAGAGGGAGGAGGAAGGGGGAAGGGGGAGGAGAGGGTAGGAGGAAGGGGAAGTGGGGAAGGGGGTAAGGAGGAGGAGGGGTAGGAGGAAGGGGAAGGGGAAGGAGGGTTAAGGAGGGGGATATGGGTGGGGAAGGGAGGAGGGGAAGAGGGAAGGAGGGGTAGGAGGAAAGGGGGGAAGGGGGAAGGAGGGGGTAGGAGGGGAAGGGGGAGGAGAGGAGGAAGGGAGAAGGAGCGGTAGGAGGAAGGGAAAGGAGGGAAGGAGGGGTAGGAGGAAGGGAAAGGGGGAAGGAGGGGAAGGGGAAGGGGAAGGGGGAAGGGGAGAGGGGAGGGGGTGTTAACGCGACCGCAGTCATGATAAATTGCGTCCCGGAGACATGATAAATAGGAAGGGGGAAGAGTGAGAAAAAAAAATAAAAAATAACAAATAAAGAAAATGAAAGATGGCAAAAGCTGTTGTTTACTCCCGGCGTCTCCCGAGAAGACCGCCTGTCCTTGCGGTCTGATTACAGAGCCAGGTGCTGTGCGGGCCGCGGGCAGGTGACAACAGAAAGGAGTATCTTGTCTGACAACCTGACAACCGCGGTCCGATCGGCGCGCCAATGCGGTCTCGAGAGCGTCTTATCCCGCGGTCCGATGCGAGCGGCAGGGGGCGGGGGCGCAGTGGGGGGGCGGTGGGGGGGGCGACGCGGTGGGTCTTCCGCTCCTTCGTCAGGTGGTCGGAGGTCCTGTGGGGGGTCGTGGGCGGGAGGGGGGGGAGGGGACGGGTGGGGTAGGGGGATTGTGTGTTTAGTAGGGTGTGAGAGAGAGTGAGAGAGTGAGAGAGAGAGAGAGAGAGAGAGATGAGAGAGAGAGAGAGAGAGAGAGAGAGAGAGAGAGAGAGAGAGAGAGAGAGAGAGAGAGAGAGAGAGAGAGGAGAGAGGGAGAGAGAGGGAGAGAGGGAGGGAGAGGAGGGAGCGTTAGGGAGAGAGAGAGAGAGAGAGAGAGAGAGAGAGAGAGAGATGAGAGAGAGAGAGAGAGAGAGAGAGAGAGAGAGAGAGAGAGAGAGAGAGGGAGAGAGAGAGGGAGCAGGAGGGAGGGAGTTAGAGAGAGAGAGACAGAGAGTGAGAGAGAGAGACAGACGAGAGAGAGAGAGAGAGAATGAGAGAGAGAGAGAGAGGGAGAGTGAGAATGAGAATACAGAGTGAGAGTGAGAGAGAGACTGAGAGCGAGTGAGAGTGAGTTTCGTGTGTTTTCCGGGCCTTGCAGGATTACGGCAGGACAGTCAGAGAAAACCGGATGTTGCTTTTTTTTAGATAAAATAATTAAGGTTGGTTAGGGTTAGAGCAAGCTTCAAGGAAGGCTTTTGTTTCTTTAAATTTCATTGTATTTTTTTTTTCATTTTTATATCATTGGTGTTGATGTTCTGTCTTTAATCTTCCTTTTCTTTAGTTATATATATATATATATATATATATATATATATATATATATATATATATATATATATATATATATATTTTTTTTTTTTTTTTTTTTTTTTTTTTCTTATAAATGATACACTCTGATATTAAAAGAACTACTAATTATTTTCAAATGGTACGGATATTCTCTCTATCTATCTATCGATCTATCTGTCTGTTTCTTCCTATCTTTCTCTCTATCCCTCCATCCCCCTTCTTCTTCCTCCCTCCCCTTCTCCCTCTCCCTTCCTCTCTCCTCTCTTCTTCCTCCTCCTCTCCCTTCTTCCTCCTTTCCTTCTCCTTCCCCTCTCTCTCCCTCTCTCCTTCCTCCCTCCCTCCTCCTCTCCTTCCCTCCCTCCCTCCTCCTCCCTCACCCTCCCCCCTCCCCCTCCCCCTCCCTCTTCTTCCTCTCCTTCTCCCTCTTCCTCCTTTCCTTCTCCCTCCCTCCTCTCCTTCTCCCTCCCTCTCTCCCTCCCCCTCCCCCAAATAGCATCCTTCTCCCTTCCCGGATCCTCGGCGTATCCTTCCCCCGAGAGAGCCAAGTGGCACCCTGGAGCGGCGGCGGGGCGATGGTGAGAGTGCCACGGTGGAGGTGCCGTGCCCAGGGTCGCCTCTGCTGCCTCCGTTGGGGCTTGGCACTTGGTTGGGCTATTGTTATTGTTGTTTTTGTGGTGTTTGTTTTGCAGCCGTGTATTTATTGTTTTTGATATTGTTTTTTTATCATTATTATCATTATTATTATTTTCATCATCATGCTCAATATCATCACCATTAATACTATGGTAGTTACCATCTTTATCATAATCATTATCATAATGATCATCATCATCAATTTTATCACCATCATAATCATCATCGTCGTCGTCGTCGTCAATAATATTATCACCATCATAATCATCACTATCAACCTCACTTCCCTCCTCCTCAACCTCCATTTTCCTCCATTTTCCTCCTTTTTCCTTCTCATCACCACCATCCGTCTCCTCCTCGCCAAGGCAGGACGTCATCCGTTTTCCTTCTTCCTCTTTTTTTTTTCTTCTTCTTTTTATCGGCGTCGTAAAATGGCCATCTGTTGCCGCGTCATTTTCATTAGTTCCGGAACAGATCGTGGGCGTGGGCGT
>NC_091553.1:45855664-45863164 GCF_042767895.1 Penaeus vannamei
TTTTAAATCTTTATCCCGACATTTCCTATCTGCTCTTTCACGCATTCTTCTTCCTCTTCCCTTTTCTCTTCTCCACTTTGGTGTTTTTTCCCTTCTTTCTCTTTGTTTCGTTTTCACATATTTACAGGACCTCCAATTCCTTCTTCGTCTTCAGTACCACCGTTTTCTTCCACTTCCTACTCCTACTCCCCCTATCACTCTTACTCTTACTGTTACTCCCACTCCATCCCCTATCCCCCCCTCTCCCCCTCACTCTCCCTCCTTTTCCCTCTCGCAGTCTTCCTCCCTTTTCTCCCTCTCACTCTTTCCCTCCTTCCCACTCTCCCTCCCATTCTTTTTCCCACTCTTCCTCTCTCCCTCTCACTCTGCCCCCACTCTCCCTCACTCTTCCCCCACTCTCCCTCTCTCTCTCCCTCCCACTCTCCCTCTCTGTCTCTCTCCCACTCTCCCCTCTCTCTCCCTCTCTCTCCCTCCCACTCTCCCTTCCACCCCAACCTCTTACTCCATCCGTGTGGGGTCTAACCTCCAGCAGAACAAGTACTCCACGCACAGGTAAAGCATACTCCGTCAGATTGGGTGGAAGAGGTAATGGGGTGGCGGGAGTAAGGGCGGCGATGGGGGTGGAGTTGGAGTTGGAGGTGGAGGTGGAGGTGGTGGGGGTCTTTCCTCGTTTGTATGCAAGGCCGCCTGAGCCAGCTGGGGAAGGTGGAGCAGAGGCCGCGCGTTGGGTGGGGTGGAGCGGGGGAAGGGGGGGAGTGGAGGAGGAGGAAGATGGGGAGTGGGAGACGGAGTGTGTTTGGGTGGGAAGGGTGGGGGGAGTGGAGGTGGAGGAAGATTGGGGAGTGGAGACGTAGTGGGTTTGGGTGGGGAGGGGTGGAGAGGGGGAGGAGGGGGAGGGAGGAGTGGGTGTAAGGGTGGGGTCATTGGAAAGTAAGTCTGTTGTGTGAGCGTTGTGTGTCGTATGTGCTAATGTGTTTGTGCGTATGTCTGCGTGAATAAATATGAGTTTGTTGGGGGCAAGAGTGCAGTGGTGGGGATAAACAGGCCAGCGAAAAGGTCTTTGATCTTTGGACTGCGCTTGAAGGGACATTTGATTTAGGGACCGAAGTATGAGGTACGGTTGGTGGGGGTTGGGGGTGGTGGGTGGGGGTTGGGGGGTTGCTTAAGTGGGGGTTGGAGGTTCAGAGTCTCTCTCTCTCTCTTTCACTCAGGTTTATATTCACTTGATTTCTCATTCTCACACTCTCTCTCTCTCTCTCTCTCTCTCTCTCTCTCTCTGTCTCTCTCTCTCTCTCTCTCTCTCTCTCTCTCTCTCTCTCTCTCTCTCTCTCTCTCTCTCCCCCTTCCTGGAGGGAGGGAGGGAGGAAGGAGAAGACAAACAGAGAAGACCAATGTTTATAGAGACAGACAGAGAAGATCAGTTTATATAAAGACATGTAGAGACAATCTGAGGGAAAGCAACGTATAAAGTGAGAAAAAAATATATTTATTTTAATACACTTCGATTCCATTTATTCACAGTCGGCGTTGATGATTACATTTTCCCGATCGTCATTCCCCGATATTACACCGTGCGCCCCGTCCGGATATCAAGGCGTATTTATCGCTCCCGTCTGTCTGTCTGTCTGTGTCTGTCTGTCTGTCTCGCCCGGTTAGTCGCTCGTCGGCGGGCAGCGGGGGTAAGTATGTCCTGATGTGCGTAATGGCGGCCGGATCGGACAGGTTGATTAAATCCGTCAGGAATTTGTGATTTCGGCCGTTAAAGGTGAGGTGAGCGAAGGGGCGGCCGGCCGTTCGGGGCGACTTGGGCGAGGGATGGCGTTCTGTGGGGCGTTCTCTTCGGTGCGAGGGAGAGGGAGGGAGAGAGGGAGGGAGGGTCGTTTCCAGCGAAGGAGGGAGGGTCGTCTCTCGCCGTTTTTTTTTTTTTTTTTTTTTTTTTTTTTTGAGAGAGAGAGAGAAAGAAAGAGAGAGAGAGAGAGAGAAAGAGAGAAAGAGAGAGAGAGAGAGAGAGAGAGAGAGAGAGAGAGAGATAGGCGGCTTAGGAAACGGATGATATCGTTTATTTATTATATATATATATTTTTTTTTTGGGGGGGGGGGTGAAGAGGTAGTCGTTCTTAGCGAAACAGCTGTCGTTCTGTTTATTTTTTTTTATGTGGCTTAGAGATAGTCGTACTAAACGAAAAGGCTGTCGTTCTCTTTTTTAGTCGTTTCGAGCGAATGAGTCTTTTTGTCATTTTTGTGCATTTTATTTTCTGAGAGATAGTGTTTGATGTTCGTCTCCGTCTCTCTGGATCGGTTTGATTATAAGTTCATCGGAAAAAACAGAAAGGAAATTGAACGTAAAAAATGGTTAAAGGTACACGTAATTAGAGAGGAAATGATAGGGAAGGAAGGGGGGAGAGGGAGAGGGAGAGGGAGGGAGAGAGAGAGAAAGACACCGAGAACGAGAACGAGAGAGAGAGAAGACACCGAGAACGAGAAAGAGAGAGAGAGAGGAGAGAGAGAGAGAGAGAGAGAGAGAGAGAGAGAGAGAGAGAGAGAGAGAGAGAGAGAGAGAGAGAGAGAGAGAGAGAGAAAGACACCGAGAACGAGAGAGAGAGAGAGAGAGAGAGAGAGAGAGAGAGAGAGAGAGAGAGAGAGAAAGAGAGAGAGAGAAAGAGAGAGAGAGAACGTGAGAGAGAGAACGTGAGAGAGAGAACGTGAGAGAGAGAGAGAGAGAGAGGAGAAGACATCAAGAACGAGAACGAGAGAGAGAGAGAGAGAGACCGTTTAGTAACAAGCGAGGGGCGATAAGCGACCCCCGGACCTCGTAACAGTTCGGCCAAACAGCTCTCCAGTTCCCGGGGTCCCCGCTGGTGCATTGAGACCCTGGGGGGAGGGGAGGAGAGGAGGGGAGGGGAGGGGAGGGAAGGGAAGGGAAGAGGGAGGGAAGGGAAGAGGGGAGGGAAGGGAAGGAAGGGAAGGGAAGGGAAGAGGATAGGGAGACGGGGAGGGGAGGGGAGGGGAGGGGAGGGGAGGGGAGAGGAGAGCAGAGGAGGGGAGGGGAGAGCAGAGGAGGGGAGGGGAGGAATGTGGCTTCTCCCCTGCTTCATACTTGGGCGGGAGCGTTTGAGGGGCTGGGTTGTTCCTTCTTGCGTTGATTTGACTTCTCTTTGGTCTTTTTCTGTCTTTTTTTCTAGTCTTCTTTACCTCTTTTTTGTATTTTATTTATCTGTCTGTCGGTGTTTCTCCTTTTTATCTCTCTGTCTGCCTTTCCTTCTCTCACTTCCTTCCATGCTTCCTTTACCCTTCTCCCCCGCCCCCTCATTTCCTCCCTTCTTTTTTTCTCCCCTTCCTTCCCCCTTTCTGTTTCTTTCCTTTTCCCTTCTTCTTTCCTTTTCCCTTCTTCTTTCCTTTCCTGTCCACATCTTCTTTCATTCCCCCATCTCCTTCTTTCATTCCCCCATCTCCTCCTTTCATTCCCCGTTCTCCTTCTTTCATTCCCCCATCTCCTCCTTTCCTCTCCCCTTCTTCCTCTTTCCTTTCCTCCCTTCCTTTCCCTATCTCCTCCTTTCACTTCCTCCCTTCCGCTCGTGCGACCCGACATTCTAAAACGCCAGAAGATCAAAGCGAGGAGCGGCGACGGCCTTCGGACAGGTGCGAAACACGTCTCCGCTCGGAACAGGTGCGGAAGGCTTATTAGGACAAGTTATGAACGGACGGATGGGTGATTATCACTTGGGGATGGGAGGAGAGGGAGGGGGGGGAGGAGGAAGTAGAAGTAAAAGTGGAAGAAATGGAAGTGGAAGTAGAAGTGGAGGTGGAATAGAAATAGAAGTGGAAGAAGAAGAAGAAGGAGAAGGAGAAGGAGAAGGAGAAGGAGAAGGAGAAGGAGAAGGAAGAAGAGGAGGTGGTGGTGGTGGAAGTAGAAGTAAAAGTGGAAGAAATGGAAGTGGACGTGGAGGAGGAGGTGGAAGAAGAAATAGAAGTGGAAGTGGAAGAAGTGAAGAAGAAGAAGAAGAAGTGGAAGTGGAAGAAGTGCAAGAAGAGGAGGAGGAGGAGAGAGGGGAGGGAGGGAGGGAGGGACGGGGGGAGGGAGGACGACGACGATGAGGGAGGAGAAATGGGAGAAGCGGAAAGTGTATATGGCTTAATGACTCCATTCTTGGCTGAAGGTATTGTAATGAAGTCTCGCGAGGGGGGGGGGGGAGGAAACATCTGCGTCTTTCTTGCTTCGTGCGAGTCGTGGGCGTGGAAGGGGGGGTAAAGGGGTAGTTCGCTTCCTGGTGTGAACAGCTGTGTTTTGATTCCACTCGAGTCGTGAAAGAGGAGAGAAAGAAAGAAAGAAAAAAAAAAGAGAGGTAAATAACAAGATTAAGTGAACAGCGCGAGGGAATTTTGGACGTTGGAGCTATGCAGACGGTGAGGGGAAAGAGAGAGAGAGGGAGAGAAAGAATTGAGGGAGAGAGAGAGATGGAAGAAGGAAGGAAGGAAGGGGTGGAAGAAAGAGAGAAGGAATAGAAAGAGGGTTCGGATGAAACTGAGAGAAGGAGAGACAGACAGACAGACAGACAGACAGACAGAGACAGAGAAAAGGATAGAGAGAGCAGAGGAGAGGAAAGAAGAGAGAGAGGGAAGGGAGAGAGAGAGAGGAAAGGGAGGGAGAGAGAGAGGAAAGGGAGAGAGAGAAGGGGGAAAGGGAGAGAGAAAGAAGGGGGAAAGGGAGAGAGGGCGGGGGGAAAGGGAGAGAGAGAGGGGGAAGGGAGCGAGAGAGAGAAGGGGGAAAGGGAGCTAGAGAAGGGGAAAGGGAGGAGAGAGAAGGGGGAAAGGGAGAGAAGGGGGAAAGGGGAGAGAGAAAGAAGGGAAAGGGAGAGAGAGAGAGAGAAGGGGGAAAGGGAGAGAGAGGGGGGGAAAGGGAGAGAGAGAGGGGAAAGGGAGAGAGAGAAGGGGGAAAGGGAGAGAGAGAGAGAGAAGGGGGAAAGGGAGATAGAGAGAGAGAGAGAGAGAGAGAGCGAGCGAGCGAGCAGTGAATGATGGAGGCGTCTTAAACTCGCGTAAGAAACGAGCAATTATGTTAATCCCAGCGTTACATCAACACTAGGATGATGTCGAGGATGTAATGAGGATCAGGGTAATAAACGATTTAATGCCCCTCCTCTTCCTCCCTTCCCTCCTTCCGCCTTCTCCCCTCCCTTCCTCCCTCCCTCCTCTTCTTCCGTTCCCTCCCTATTCTTCCCCTCCCTCCCTCCCTCCCTCCTTCCTCTTCCCCCCTCTCCCATTCCCCTTCTTCCTTGCCCACTCCCTTGCTCCTTCTCACTGCCCATCCCACCCCTTCCTCGCCCTCACCTCACCCCTTCACACTATCCGTCACCCTTCTCCCCTACCTCTATCTCCTTTCCCTTCCCCATCTCTATCTCTCCCTCTCTCCCTTTCCATCTCCTCTTCCCTCTTCATCACAATCCCTCCCTTCCTCTCCCTCCTCCCTCCTCCCCCTACCCTCTATCTCCCTCTCTCCTCTTCATCAGAATCCCTCCCCCCTCGCCCCTATCCATCTCCCTCTCTCCTCTTCATCGCAATCTCTCTCTTCCTCTTTACCCCCTTCGCCCCTATCCATCTCCCTCTCTCCCCTCTTCATCACAATCCCTCCCTTCCTCTTCCCCCCTCGCCCCTATCCATCTCCCTCTCTCCCCTCTTCATCACAATCCCTCTCTTCCTCTCCCCCTCCTCGCCCCTATCCATCTCCCTCTCTCCCCTCTTCATCAGAATCCTCTCTTCCTCTCCCCCACCCCCGCCCCTATCCATCTCCCTCTCTCCCCTCTTCATCACAATCCCTCCCTCCCTCCCTCCTTCGCCCCTATCCATCTCCCTCTCTCCCCTCTTCATCACAATCCCTCCCTTCCCCTCCCTCCTCCCTCCTCCCCCTACCTCTATCTCCCTCTCTTCCCTCTTCATCAGAATCCCTCCCTCCCTCTCCCCCCCCCTCGCCCCTATCCATCTCCCCCATCGTGGATGAGAGAGTAATAACCAGGTTTCAAAGGCATCGGCCTGATGACGGCGAAGGGGCAACCGGCAATTAGCGGCGTCTTGTGCAGTTCTAATTAGGCAATTAAAGCCTATTAATTGGGGGCTTGGCGCAGGTGCGAATTTTGAGGTAAGAGGGCGGGGGTGTCGGAATTCGGGAGGGGGGAGGGTGGGGATGTGGTGGCGGAGGGGAGTAAGAGGGGTGGGGATATGTGGGAGAGGACGGGGAGGGGTAGGGTGGGATGGCGAAGGGGGGGAATAGGAAGGGAGGAGGGAGTAAGAGGGGTGGGGATATGTGGGAGAGGACGGAGAGGGGTGGGGTGGGGTGGCTGAGGGATGTAGGGGAGATGGGGAGGTGGTGGTAAGGAGCTGGGGGAGGCAGCTAAGAGGGGGAGGAGGAGATAGCCTAAAAGTAAACGATGGTTTGAAGGAATAGAGTTGGGGATGGGGCTGATGGTTGATAGAAGGGGGATGGGCTGAAAAAAAAAATCCTTTATCGAACACAGGCATAAATACAATAACGTGTACACAAAAATGAAAAATGAAAGTTGCCACAATATGATATGAAAATAATCTTACTCAATTTCGTATCTTATTGTGGCTGTTTTCCTTTTCATATCCTATATTCTTTATCCTATATATCCTATAGCCTAAACCCTATATCCTATATCCTATATCCTATATCCTTTTTCCTTTGTATCCTGTGCCATGACCAGAGGCTTAGGGGTATACAGGAATAACCTCCCATGTATCCTTATGCGGTTGAAGTTGGTTCTAATAAGTTAGAAGGAATCGGGCATATGTCAATATTTAATTGTTACGGATGTTATTACGGTTTTATATTTTATTGTTGTTGTCATTTGGTATTGTCCGTTGCTCTGATTGCTCTATTATTGTTGTTGTCATTTGATGTTATCTATTGCTCTGATTGCTCTATTTTTAATTAGATCCGTTACGTTATTTTCTCGTCCAGATGTGATAGATGATAGCTTGATGTATATTCCGTCAAAGATGATTGCTTTATGTATATTCTGGCGTCTTATCCCCTGATCTAGTGCATGGGAGATTTTGTCATGGGGAAAGTTGCCCGATTATCCCGGAGAACAAAGAAGGGAGGGTGAAGGTGGGAGTAATTTGATGAATGGTAAGAAACAAATATGGTAATTGGGTTGATTGGTAATAATGGTTGTGGGAATGGTGGTGATTACAATGGGGATGGCAATGGTGGTGATGAACGGGAATGTTGATAATGGGAATGAAGGTATGAAGATAGATTTTGTCAATAACAGTGATGATAACAAATAACGGTAATGGCGACAATGCCGATAATGAAAATATATAACTAAAGAAAAATAGAAGTAAAAAAACAACGGCAATAATAATAACAGTAACGACGACGATGCCGATAATGAAATACATCCATAAATAAAAAATGACAGTAAATAAAAACAACGCCAATAACAATAACAGCAAAGGCGACAATGCCGATAATGAAAA
>NC_091553.1:45870664-45875664 GCF_042767895.1 Penaeus vannamei
CTCTCTCTCTCTCTCTCTCTCTCTCTCTCTCTCTCTCTCTCTCTCTCTCTCTCTCTCTCTCTCTCTCTCTCTCTCTCTCTCTCTCTCTCTCTCTCTCTCTCTCTCTCTCTCTCTCTTTCTTTCTTTCTTATCTTCCACTCCCCTCCCACCTTTTACTCTCCATTTTATTCTCACCTTCTCTCTCACCCTCACCTTTTCACCTTTTATCCACCGTTTCATTCTCACCTCCCGCCTCTCGCCCTCTCTCACCTCCCGCCTCTCGCCCTCTCTCACCTCCCGCCTCTCGCCCTCCTCACCTCCCGCCTCTCGCCCTCTCTCACCTCCCGCCTCTCGCCCTCTCTCACCTCCCGCCTCTCGCCCTCTCTCACCTCCCGCCTCTCGCCCTCTCTCACCTCCCGCCTCTCGCCCTCTCACCTCCCGCCTCTCGCCCTCTCTCACCTTCCGCCTTCGCCCTCCTCTCACCTCCTGCCTCTCGCCCTCTTCACCTCCTGCCTCTCGCCCTCTCTTCACCTCCCGCCTCTCGCCCTCTCTCACCTCCTGCCTCTCGCCCTCTCTCACCTCCTGCCTCTCGCTCCTCTCTCACCTCCCGCCTCTCGCCCTCTCTCACCTCCCGCCTCTCGCCCTCTCTCACCTCCTGCCTCTCGCCCTCTCTCACCTCTCCGCCTCTCTCGCCCTCTCTCACCTCCCGCCTCTCGCCCTCTCTCACCTCCCCGCCTCTCGCCCTCTCTCACCTCCGCCTCTCGCCCTCTCTCACCTCCCGCCTCTCGCCCTCTTCACTCTCCTGCCTCTCGCCTCTCTCCTCCTCCTGCCTCTCGCCTTCTCTCACCTTCCGCCTCTCGCCCTCTCTCACCTCCCGCCTTCTCGCCCTCTCTCACCTCCCGCCTCTCGCCCTCTCTCACCTCCCTGCCTCTCGCCCTCTTCACCTCCCTGCCTTCTCGCCCTCTCTCACCTCCCGCCTCTCGCCCTCTCTCACCTCCCGCCTCTCGCCCTCTCTCACCTCCCGCCTCTCGCCCTCTCTCACCTCCCGCCTCTCGCCCTCTCTCACCTCCCGCCTCTCGCCCTCTCTCACCCTGGAAAGCGTGCAGCCGCGGCCTCGTTCGCACGCCTTTCCTCTGCTTTGGCATCGTCACTCTTCAACTTGTTTACATTCTCAAGGTTGATTGTTTGTCATTGGGATCGCGATGTTTTTTCTTACTTCCTTGGGATTACTTGTTTATTTATTTGTTTATTTATTTTTTCTTGTCGTTATTCTTTTATTTTGAGCTTTGTATCTGTATTTTGTGATTTATGCTTTCAACTCTTTGTATTCATTTTCCTACTTTCCCTTCTTCATTTCTCGCATTTTTCCTCCTCCTCTTCCTTCCCCTCTTCTTCTTCTTCCTCCTACTCCTATTCCTCCACCCTCCCGTTCTTCTTCCCATTCCTCCTCTTCCTCCTCCCCCACCTCCACACCTATCCTCACCCTTCTTTCCTCTTAATCCTCCTCCTCCTCCTCCTCCTCACACGCCCATTCTTCTTCCTCCTTCACTCCCTCCCTTTCCTAATCCTCCTCCACCACTTCCCCTTCCTCTCCTTTTCCTCCTCCACTTCCTCTCCTCTTCATTCTCCTCTCCTCATTCTCCCATTCCTCCTCCCCCCACCTCCCCCTCGTCATTCTCTACCTCCTCCTCTTCGTCCTCATCCGTGCATTCATCCTTCTCCACCTCCCCCTTCCTCCTTATTTTCTTATTCTCTTCATTTTCTCCTCGTCCTCCGCCGCCTCCTCCTCACCCGTCCATTCCTCCTTCTTTCTTCCACCTCCTCTCTTCCTCCTCCTCCTATCCCTCTAGCACCACCACCTCCTCTTCCTCTTCATCCACCTCCTCATCGTTCCATTAATCCTCCTCTTCGCCTGCCCATTCTTCCTCCTGCATTTGCCCCTCCTATCCTTCTCCTTCCTCCTTCCCTCTCCCTCCTTCTCCTCCTCCTCCTCCTCGTTCTACCTTTCCCCTCTCCTTCTCCTCCTCCTCCTTCCCATCCCTCTTCCTCCTGCACTTCCCCTCCTCTCCTCCTCCTTCCTCCTCTTCCTCCTCCTCCTCCTCCTCCTCCTCCTCCTCCTCCTCGTTCGACCGCTCGTTTCCTCTCTTAATTTCACGTTCATGTCGCCCATCCAATTTCCTTCTTCAAGCTGCATTCGCCGCTCGCTCCCATTCGTTCTCTTCTTCTTCTTTTCTTCTTGTTTCATTCCGTGAATCCCCCCCCCCTCTCTCTGTCTGTCTGTCTTCTCTCTCTCTCTCTCTCTCTCTCTCTCTCTCTCTCTCTCTCTCTCTCTCTCTCTCTCTCTCTCTCTCTCTCTCTCTCTCTCTCTCTCTCTCTCTCTCTCTCTCTCTCTCTCTCTCTCTTTTCTCTTTCTCTTTTCTCTTTCTCTTTCGAGTGGTCTGACGTAGATGGCACATGAATTGCCATGAACGAAGTTCGTTTTGAGACAATATACAAAAGAAAAACATGAAAGAATATGAATGAACATAAATTTAGAGATATTAGTATACAAGACCGTTTCGTGGAGAGGAACAAGGGTATGGTTGACATGATATCGGTATGACTTTTACAATCCAAACATTGTGGTTATGGGACAGACTGGCTGACTATACATGAAACATGGAACATTTGAATATCAATGGTAAAATCAGTTACATACATCGTGATTCAGAATAGACATTTTATAAGAAACATTTTGAGTATAAACATGGCATATTTATACATGAAGACATAAAAATAAATGCATGGAAAATGTATGAGAGTAATAAGGGTCAGATTAGCGTGTTCTACGGTCGCTTCGTCAATGTCGGGCACAGGGCACTCTGGAATCTTGCACAGTAAACAACACATGGCTTTCATGGTCTGCGAGGGAGCAGGTCACTAGACTCCCCTCCCCTCCCCTCCCCTTCTTATATCCTTTCTCCTCCCTCCTCTCTCTCTCCTCAACCATCTACCAGCTACGGTGGCACTTCATCGCAACTGGCACTAATTACCTTGTCGAATTAGGTGTATCGCGTGGTCCTCGTATACTGGGAGGGAGGGAGGGAGGGAGGGAGGGGAGGAAGGAAGGAAGGAAGGAAGGAAGGAAGGGAGGGAGGGAGGGAGGGAGGGAGGGAGGGAGGGAGGAAGGGAGGGAGGAAGGAAGGAAGGAAGGAAGGAAGGAAGGAAGGAAGGAAGGAAGGAAGGAAGGAAGGAAGGAAGGAAGGGAGGAGGGAGGAGGAGGAGGAGGAGGAGAGGGACGAGGGGAGGGACGGAGGGGGAGGGGAGGGAGGGCAGGAAGGAAGGAGAGAGGGAGGGAGAGATGGAAGGGGGTCGGAAGTGAGAGGAGGAAAGAGAAAGAAAGACAGGACAGGAAGGAAGAGGTAAGAGGGAAGGACATAGGGACGTTGGAGTTATAAGACGGAGGGGGAAGGAGGGGAGGGGAAGGGGGTTTGAGGGGGAGTGAAGAGAGAGGATCGCGGAGGGAGGGAGGGAAGGTGGTGTGAGGGGTGGAATGAAGAGGGAGGAAGGGAAGGTGGTGTGAGGAGGGAGTGCGAAGAGAGGGGAAGGGAAGGGGGTTTGAGGGGGTGAAGGGGGGAAAGGGGGAGGGAGGAAGGGAAGGTGGTGTGTGAGGCGAATGAAGAATGGGGAACGGGGGAGGGAGAGGAAGGGAAAGGGGCGGAGTGAAGAGGGATTAAGGGAAGGGGTTGTGAGGGGAGGGGGGGGGGAGTGAAGAGGGAGGAACCGCTCTGACACACTGTTATTACCTGATACACGCCCGAATGCAAGGCGGCTAATCAATACACACAGGTGGGATGAGAGGGTCAAGGGTGGCCCCTCGATGCTCTTGCTCCTCTTCCTCTCTTCCTCTTTTCTTCTTCTTCTTCTTCCTCTTCTTTCCTCCTGCTCCTCATTCTTCTTCCTCCTCCTTTTTCTTGTTTTTTCCTCCTCCTCCTCCTTTTTCTCCCCCTTCTTCTTCTTCTTCTTCTTCTTCTTCTTCTTCTTCTTCTTCTTCTTCTTCTTCTTTTTTTTCTCCTTCTTCTTTTTCTCCTCCTCCTTCTTCTTCCTCCTCCTCTTTCTCCTCCATCTCCTCCTCCTTATCCTCCTCCTCCTCCTCCTCCTCCTCCTCCTCCTCCTCTTCCTCCTCCTCCTCCTCTTCCTCCTCCTCCTCCTCCTCCTCCTCCTCCTCCTCTTGTTGCTTGTTCTTGATTTTGCTCTTTTGGATTTTGCTTGCGTGTTTCCTGTGTAATTTTTATTATTGTTATTATTGCCGTTGTTCTTCATCATCAATATTATTTATTATTGTTGCCATTACTATTATTATGGTAGAGGTCGGTAATCGCCGTTTCTTTTAATTGCTATCACTATCATCTTCCTTGCTATTCCCCTTTCGGTGCTTTGGACTTGAGGCGAAGAAAGAGGGAAAAAGTGAAAGAAAAATCATTATTTGTTAGCATGATTAAAGGCGGAGATAGATGTGAGTGCGTATACGTGTGCGGGTTTATCTGTGTGTGTGTGTGTGTGTGTTTGTGTGTTTGTGAGTGTGTGTGTCCTGTGTGTGTCGTGTGTGTGTGTGTGTGTGTGTGTGTGTGTATGTATGTATGTATGTATGTATGTATGTATGTATGTATGTATGGATGGATGGATGGATGGATGGATGGATGGATGGATGGATGGATGGATGGATGGATGGATGGATGTGTGTGTGTTTGTGTGTGTGTCTGTGTGCGTGCGTGTGTACGTGCGCTCGTGTATGTGCGTGCGCTCGTGCGTGTGCATGTGTGTGTGTGCGTGCGCATAATACCGACATTAAAATATCCCAAACCGAAATGTCTTTGATGTTTACGAGCGCGATATTGCACGATAAGATACGATATCAGAGGCTCGATCCGGGCCTCGTGCTTATCGCGTCACGGAAATAAACGCTAGGCTTCGTGAATCCGCAATGGGCGCCCGATTGCGCAATGTTTTGTTTGTATTATTTGTTTATGGCCTTATTTCGG
>NC_091553.1:45883164-45888164 GCF_042767895.1 Penaeus vannamei
GATACTTTCTTACGCGGATACTTTCTTGCAGTACGGACTCGTCGCATTGCACGCACGCGGATACTTAATTACAGTGCTTACTCGTTGTATACTCGTGCCTGTGGACACATATATTTATTTGTAGGCACTTTTGCTTGCACACGCAATTGCACACGTATCTGGTGACGCACGTGTAGATTTTCACGGGGACATGCACATGTTTGACACACACGGCGGCATGCCTACGTTCATGCAAGTGTGACCTCTCCACCTTCCTTCCTTCCTTCCTTCTCCTCCCCGTCCCTCTCTCTCACGGTTGCCGTTTCCTTCCTGCCTCTTTCACTCCCTCCCTCCTCCTTCCTCCCCCTCTCCCTCCTCCTTCGTCTCCTACCTCCCTCCTCCCTCTCTCCCACCTCCTTCTTCCCCCTCTCCCTCCCTCCCTCCTTCCTCCCCCTCTCCCTTCTCCTTCCCTCCCTCCCTCCTCCCCCTCTCCTTCCCTCCCTCCCTCCTTCCTGCTCCCACCTCCCTCCCTCCCTCTCTCCTTCCTCTATCCTCCCTCTTCCCTCCTCCCTCTCTCCTCCCTTTTCTCCCACCTCCCCCTCTCCCTCCCTCTCTCCCACCTCCCCCTCTCCCTCCCTTTTCTCCCACCTCCCCGTCTCCCTCCCTCTCTCCCCACCTCCCCCTCTCCCTCCCTCTCTCCCACCTCCCCCTCTCCCTCCCTCTCTCCCACCTCCTCTCTCCCACCTCCCCTCTCCCTCCCTCTCTCCCACCCTCCCTCTCCCACCCTCCCCCTCTCTCTCCCACCTCCCCCTCTCCCTCCCTCTCTCCCACCTCCCCTCTCCCTCCCACCTCCCCCTCTCCCTCCCTCTCTCCCACCTCCCCCTCTCCCTCTCTGTCTCCCACCTCCCCTCTCCCTCCCTCTCTCCCACCTCCCTCCTCCCTCTTCCCTCCTCCCTCCTCCCCTCCCTTCTCCCTTCTCCTCCCTCCCTCCTCCCCTCTCGCACAAACAGGCAGGCACCAGCGGAGAGCATAACGTCATATTGTTTTGATTAACGCGAATCGGATATAGTCTGCATATGTAACAAATAACAATTAAACTCCATTTAAACTGGCATTGGCACTCCCCTCCCCTCCTCCCCTCACCCTCTCTTTCTCTTCCCCGCCCATCCACCCTTTCCTCCCTCCCCTCTCCCCAACTCCACCCTTTCCTCACCCTCCCCTCTCCCCATCTCCCCCCTTCTGCCCCCGCCCCAGTCCCCCCCAGAGTGCCATTAAAACGCATGGCACACGGGGCCACAGGCGCTATGTGCCTTTGTGTGGGGATTATGGTCAAAGCGAGTGGCACTGGGTGACTGGATGGGGCACTATATATGGCTTTGGGCGGTTATGTATAGGACTGTCTGGCTGTGACGCTGACTGGCTGTATGTCAAGGGGACTGGGCGTGGGTGACACTGGCATGGGCATAGGGGGCGTTGTTATTATTATTTTTAATTGTTATTGCTATTATTATTATTGTTATTATTATTATTATTAATATTATTGTTATTATTATTATTATTATTATTATTATTATTATTATTATTTTATAAGGTAATCTACATTATTTTTTGGTTGCACGTTACTCTGCGGCTAAAGGCAGTGCTGTTCTATTTTCTTCACTATTAAAGCCTGAGGTTAGTGTATTGATCAATGAATGAGTAATTTTCTCAATGAGGGTAATGGGTGTGGCAATGAGTGTGAGAGTGGCAGGGGGTTTGTAAGTGTTGATGTCGGTGAGTGGGTGAGCGAGGTGTAAGTAATTTCCTCAACGAGTAAAATGAGTAGTGAGAGGGTTGGGGTATGTGTAGATGGATGAGTGAGTGATAGCGGCAGGGGGGGGGGGTTGTGAGGTGGATGGGTGAGTGATAGCGGCAGGGGGGGTTGTGAGGTGGATGGGTGAGTGGGGTATGAACGTGGGTCTTTGAGAGCACACGTGCAGACCGGTAGTGTTATTTGTACGTGTAATGCTACTGTTGCTGTTATCTTTGTTGATCGTTATCGCCGTTATTTACACCATGTGTCTTCATTTTCATTGTTAAAGTAGTAAATTATTTGTAAACAAACACGGGCACACGGAAGCGCTTATACGCACCCCCCCTACACACACTACCCACCACCCACCACCCACTACTCACTACTCACTATCCACCCACTCATCCATCCACCACCCACCACCCATCTACTCATCCATCCACCTACCTACCGACCTACCCATTCAACTGCCCAACCACCCACCATTCCACCTATCCACCTAACCCCACATCAACCCACCTATCCACCTACCCACCTACCCACCTACCCATTCAACTGCCCAACCACCCACCATTCCACCTATCCACCTAACCCCACATCGACCCACCTACCCACCAACCCTCCAACCCACCTACCCTCCATCCACCCAACCCCACATCGACCCACCTACCAACCGACCTATCCATCTACCCACCCCCGAGGACGCGATCGTGGGCGGGGTGGGCGTAGTGGGCGGGGTGGGTGGGCGTGTCCAAAGGAGGGCGGGTTGATATGCCCGACGCACGCGGGACGATTCTCGGCGCGGTTCCCTTGGCGTCGCTGGCACCCTCCGCTGGCGGCACTGGCACTGTCTTTCGGGAGTGGGTGGGGGGTGGGGGAGAGGAGGTAGGGGGTAGGGGGAGGGGTTAGGGGGTAATGGAGAGGAAGGGGGTGGCTGGGGTAGGGAGGAGGAGGGGCGAAGGGGAGGGGGAGTTAACACGGGGAGGGGGAGGGGAGAGTAAGGGTGGCAGGGGTAGGGATGGGGAGGGGGAGGGGAGACTAAAGGGTGGCTGGGGTGATAAGGGGGAGGGGCGAGGGGGTAAAGGGGTGGGGTCAGGAGGTAGGGGAGAGTAAAGGGTGGCTGGGGTGATGAGGGGGAGGGTGGGAGGGGGAAGGGGGAGTTATTTAATTGTTTTGGTCGTTATCATCAATGTTGCCTTTGTCGTCTTTATTGTCTGTATCGGGGTTGTGATCTTTATTGTCGTCTCCTCTGCCGCCATCATTATTTCGTTGTTTTTGGTGTATGATTTATTGTCAGGACTAGGATTATCGTAGTGTTTAATGGTGATTTCATGTTATCTTTTATAAGAATTTGCTTGCTTCTTATTGTCGCCACCATGAATACCATTATCATTGTTATTTTTGGTGTTTTAAAAGGACTATATTTATAGTGTGACTTTGGGAGTCATTCATAATCCGGTAAGTAACATATATTTCGTTACGGATAAAGGAATCGAGAGAAAGAGAAAAAAGTCTAGAGCGTAATATTGGAAACATAACTACGAACCCCACGCTTCGTCTCGTCTTCGTCTCGTCTTCGTCTTGTCTTCGTCTTGTCCTCGTCTCGTCTTCGTCTCGTTCTCGTCTTGTCTTCGTCTTCGTCTTGTCCTCGTCTCGTTCTCGTCTTCGTCTTCGTCTCGTTCTCGTCTCGTTCTCGTCTCGTCTTCGTCTCGTCTTCGTCTTCGTCTTCGTCTTGTCTTCGTCTCATCTTCGTCTCGTTCTCGTCTCGTCTTCGTCTCGTCTTCGTCTCGTCTTCGTCTTCGTCTCGTCCTCGTCTCGTCCTCGTCTCGTCTTCGTCTCGTCTTCGTCTCATCTTTCTCTCGTTCTCGTCTCTTCGTCGCTGTAATTTCGGTCCTGTAACGTGTAGCGCGAGCGGAACGTGGCGGTCGCGGGGGTAGAACGAACGCGCGCACGCACTCGCGGACTGGACGGCGTTCGCTTACGCAGACGAAGGCAGGGTTACGCACGACCCTTCGGCGAGGCGTGGATGATGGGCTTACGCCTCCCGCTGCTGTAGGGACACGCGCTGTTAGGGTGGTGGCTCTGTCTTCTTTTCTTTTTTCTTTTTTTCTTCCTCTCTCTCTCTCTCTTCTCTACTCTTCTCTTCTCTTCTCTTCTCTTCTCTTCTCTTCTCTTCTCTTCTCTTCTCTTCTCTTCTCTTCTCTTCTCTTCTCTTCTCTTCTTCTTCTTCTTCTCTTCTCTTCTCTTCTCTTCTTCTTCTTCTTCTTCTTCTCTTCTCTTCTCTTCTCTTCTCTTCTCTTCTCTTCTCTTCTCTTCTCTCTCTTCTCTCTTCTCTCTCTTCTCTCTTCTCTCTTCTCTCTTCTCTCTTCTCCTCTCCTCTTCTCTTCTCTTCTCTTCTCTTCTCTTCTCTTCTCTTCTCTTCTCTTCTCTTCTCTTCTCTTCTCTTCTCTTCTCTTCTCTTCTTCTTCTTCTTCTTCTTCTTCTTCTTCTTGTTCTTCTTCTTCTTCTTCTTCTTCTTCTTCTTCTTCTTCTCTCTCTCTCTCGTTCTCTCTCGTTCTCTCTTCTCTTCTCTTCTCTTCTCTTCTCTTCTCTTCTCTTTCTTTCACTCTGTCTGTCTTTCTTTTCCCCATTCTCTTTCTCCTTTTCCTTCTCCTCCCTTTCCCTCTCATCTCTATCCTCTATTTTTCTCCCATCCCTTCCCTTCCCTTTCTTTCTAATTCTTTCCCATTCTTTCCCCTCCCTCTCTACCCTCAAATATTTTAATAAACCCATTGAAAGTCCTAAGGATAGTCAAGAAAAGCATGAAGTCGACGCGAACACACAAGCATCTTGGGAGGCGCCGGAGCAGGTCTATGAGAGCTTCTTCGAGGGCGTGGGAGATGCAGATAGAACAAGAAAGGACGAAAAGAAAAAAGAAAGAAATAGAGAATATAAGGATTGGTGAGACCACAGGCTTTATTTGGCCTTATTTTTGTATAATAATCATTTGTGTTTGCTTGGTTTTTTGTTTTATGCATCGATGTAGTTTTTTTTATATATATGGGAGCGAGCGCGTGAAAAATGTATTGCACGTTCAGTACAAAATTGTTATGGGTCGTGTTGTTATTTTTATTGATTTAATACTTTTAATCTTTTTCCCATAAATCGCGTATTCCTTTTATCCCATGGAGGCCTAGAGTGTGTGCGTGTGTGTGTGTGCGTGTGTGTGTGTGTGTGTGTGTGTGCGTGT
>NC_091553.1:45910664-45913164 GCF_042767895.1 Penaeus vannamei
ACAGCATCCTAACGCTTTTCTTTGCATCTTAAAGCTGGACTTCACAAGGGTGCTTCAGAGTTTTGCAATGGCCAGTGGACGGAGGAAAAGGAGAGAGAGAGAGAGAGAGAGGAAGAGAGAATAAAGAAGGGAAAATGAGAGGGAGAAGAGAGGAGGAGGAGAACGAAGAGAGAAGGGAAGCAGAGGGGAAGGAGATGAGAAGGCGAGAGGATTGAAAGAGTTGAAAGACCTGTGACGAGCGTTAAGAAGATGGATTGAAGGTGGATGAAAAGGAACATGAGAGAGGGAAGAGAAGAGGAAAAGAGAGAGGAGGGGAGAGGAAAAGAAAGGAAAGGAAAAAGAGGAGGGGAGAGAAAAGAGGAAAAAGAGAGGAGGGGAGAGGAAAAGAAGGGGAAGGAGAGAGGAGGGGAGAGGGAAAGAAAGGAAAGGAAAGAGAGAATGGAAGAGGAAAAGGGAGGGAAGGAAAGAGAGGAGGGGAGAGGACAGAAGGGGAAAGGAGAAAGGAAAAACGAAAGAGGAAACAATAAATGAAAGAGGAGAGGGGTAGACGGGAGAATAGAAGGAAGAGTAGGGAAAATGAGAAAGAGAGGTAAATAAGAGAGCAGAGGGGGACCGGTAGGCAATAATGGAAAATGGAGATAATGATGATAATCCTAATAAAATGGAAATGAAAAAGAATGAGGAAGAATGGAATAAAAAATAAAAAATGGAAGAAAAAATGTCTACATAATCCTTCTGAAGTGTACTCAAAACTTTTCTTTTTCTTGTGCTAATATTACACTAATCCTTGCCTTACTTTGGCTTTTTGTCAAGGTTCCATTCTCTCTCTCTCTCTCTCTCTCTCGCTCTCTCGCTCTCTCCCTCTCTCTCTCTCTCTCTCTCTCTCTCTCTCTCTCTCTCTCTCTCTCTCTCTCTCTCTCTCTCTCTCTCTCTCTCACACACACACACACACACACACACACACACACACACACACACACACACACACACACACACACACACACACACACACACACACACGCACACACACACACACACACACACACACACACACACACACACACACACACACACACACACACACACACACACACACACACACACACACACACACACACACACACACACACACACACACACACAGATATATATATGTGTGTGCATATACACATATGTATGTATGTATGTATGTATGTATACATATAGACAGACAGACAGATATATGATGGATACTCCGTTGCACGCGCCGCAGGTTTTAGAAATTCGTGACTGTCATGAATGCGGAAAAGTGGAACTGATTTTTTCCCCTTTTTTTGAAAAGCTGATGTCGATAATGAACTATTGGATACTCACATTGTGTTTTCCATATGTGTTAGGGGATGAGTTTGAGGGGAAGGGGAGGGGAGGGAGAGAGAGGAAGGTGCGGGAGGAGGGAGAGGGGAAGGGGTGTGGGAGGAGATGGGGAGGGAAGGGGTGGGGGAGGGTGGGGGAGAGGGAAGGGGTGGGGGAGGAGAGGGGGAGGGAGAGGGAGTAGGGAGAGGGGAAGGGTGTGGGAGATGGAGAGGGGAAGGAGTCGGAGGAGGGAGAGGGGAAGGTGCGGGAGGAGGGAGAGGGGAAGGGGTGTGGGAGGAGAGGGAGAGGGAAGGGGGTGGGGAGAGGGAGAAGGGAAGCGGTGGGGGAGGGAGAAGGGAAGGGGGTGGGGGAGGAGAGGGGAGGGAAGGGGTGGGGAGAAGGGAAGGGTGGGAGGAGAGGGAGAGGGGAAAGGGTAGAGGAATAGGGAAAGGAGAAGGGGTGGGGGAGAGGGAAAAGGGAAGGGGTGTAGGAGGAGGGAGAGGGGAAGGGGGTGGATGAGGGAGTGAACACGAGGTGGATGGGAGGACCAAGAGGGCGGGACTGAAGGACAGGAGGGGAGGAAGGGGAGAGGAAAACACACCTTTCCTTATGCTACCAAAGGCGAAGGTGTAAAAACGGCAACTCAGAGAAAGAAAGAGGGAAGGATTGATGGAGAAAGGAGTGACTGGGGGAAGCGTGGAGGGACGGGGAACAGGCAGAGAGAGAGAGAGTGTGAGTGTGTGTGAGTGTGTGTGTGTATGTGTGTGTGTGTGTGTGTGTGTGTGTGTGTGTGTGTGTGTGTGTGTGTGTGTGTGTGTGTGAGAGAGAGAGAGAGAGAGAGAGAGAGAGAGAGAGAGAGAGAGAGAGAGAGAGAGAGAGAGAGAGAGAGAGAGAGAGAGAGAGAGAAAATGAGTGTGAGAGAAAAAGAAAGAAAGAAAAAAAAGGAAAGAAAAGAACAGAGACAGCGACAGAGCGAAAGAGCGAGACAGAGAGAAAGGGAGAGTATAAAGCCGCCGCACTCTTTTATGCCATAAAAAAGCCCCTCCCCCGACGCGTGCGAGCTCCGTTTATGTTGTATGGGCCAGGCAGCGCGCCCTTCCGACAAGACTTAAAGGGTGATATCATCATACTCCTGCACAGGGGCGTCCACGACAGAGGCCCGGGGCGG
>NC_091553.1:45918164-45923164 GCF_042767895.1 Penaeus vannamei
GGCGAAGATGGTGAAGAAGGAATGGAGAAGAGGAAGGAGAGGAGGCGGAAGAATCGAAAAATGACGAGGAGGAAAAGAGAGGAGAGGGAAGGAGAAGATGGCTAAGAGTCGGAAGATGAGGAGGGAAGAGAGAGAGAGGGAGAAGGGGGGGAAGGGAGAAGGAGGGGGGTGCCGGTGGTATTCCCATGAATGGCAACACGACCCGCTTGCAGGATCAACCACTTGCCGGGCCAGCTGGACTACTTGGTGGGTGGTAATAAGTAGGAGGCGAGGGGCCTGGGCGTGGGGGAGGGGAGGGAGGGCCTGGACGTAGGGGAGAGGAGGGGAGGGGAGAGGAGAGGGCCTGGACGTGGGGGAGGGGGGGAAGGGAGGGGGCCTGGACGTGGGGGAGGGGAGGGGAGGGGGTCTGGACGTGGGGGAGGGGGAGGGGAGGGGGGGCCAGAAAGTTTGGGGTGGGAGGTTGAAGCGAAAGGAAAGGAAAGGAGAAGAGATGGACACAGAATAGTAGATGGGTGAATGGGACCGATAGATGTAGGGGGATTTTAGATAATAAACTTGATAACACGGAGTGACTTGGACGAGGAAAGAGGGAAGAGGGAAGGTTGGTTAGAAGTATAGAGGAAGGAGAAGATAGTTGAAAGAGAGAGAGAGAGAGAGAGAGAGAGAGAGAGAGAGAGAGAGAGAGAGAGAGAGAGAGAGAGAGAGAGAGAGAGAGAGAGAGAGAGAGAGAGAGAGAGAGAGAGAGAGAAAGAAAGTAAGTAAAGAAGAGGAAGATGGGAGAAAGAGAAGGAGAAAGAAAGGGAGAGAGAAAGAGACAAGGATGGAAATAGAGAGAAGGGAGGAGAGAGAGAGAAGAGTGGAGAGAAAGAGGGAGGGAGAGGATGCATGTCGAACAGGGAAATACCTCCAGGCTGCATGACGCATACTCGGGGGGGGTTAACGAGGGGGGGGGGGGGGAGGGGAAAGAGGAGAGGTGGGGTTAGAACGAGGAAGACAGATTTGGGGGAAAAGGGGGAGAGGAGGGAGAGGAGGACAGGGACAGAGAGGAGGGGCGGAGGGAAGGAGGGAGGGAGGGTCCTCAGGGATTTTTCAGTGATGCAACGTCCCGCCATGCACATCAGACATGCACTTGGCGCCATGGAGAGGGAGGAGGGAGGGGGAGGGAGGGAGGGGGAGGAAAGCTAGTCGAATAGGAGGAGGAATGAAGGGAGAGGGAGGGAGGGAGGGAGGGAGGGAGGGGGGGGAGGAAAGCTAGTCGAATAGGAGGAGGAATGAAGGGAGAGGGAGGGAGGGAGGGAGGGAGGGAGGGGGGGGGTTGGAGAGAGATGGAGGGAACGGGAGTGAAAGGGAGAGTCAGTAAGGTTTCCATGTTCCTTTTTTTTCGTTATTCTTTATTACCTTAGTTATTCTTTATTAGATCCCTTCCTCTCCATCATCAGTCATCATTATCGTCGTCATATCAGCGTTGTCATCACCACTGCCATAATCACCATAATGGAGCTCGATTTTGACACACACAAAAATAAATAGATAAATAAAAATGAATAAATAAGCAGAAAAGGTGAGGGGAAAGGCGCTAGAAATGGAAAGGGAGAGAAATGAAAGAAAGATGAAAAAATATATAAGGAAAAAAGGAATGAAAGAAAGATTTAAAAAAAATATATATATAAAGAAAAAGGTGCTAAGGAAAGTGGGTAAATGGAATGAACACGAAATATGAGACAAACAGATGAAAAATAAATAGAACGAGAAACATAACACAAGGGAAGAGACAGAGATAATTAGTGTTAGAGGTATGCTAAAAAAGAAGGAAAAAAGAAAAAGAAAAAAAAGAGAAAGAGAAGAAATAAAAAGCAAAGAAAAGAGAAAGAATTCAAGGGAGGAGCCAGAGCGATAATGGGATTAGGAAGTTCTTAATTACAAAGTGATTATTTGGAAGCCGCTCCCGAATGAGGGAAGGAGAGAAAAAAGCGATAATAATTTTAGGAAGGAGGGAGGTAGGGGAGGGAAGGAGAGAGGAAATTGTAATGATTTTAGAGAGAACAGCGATTATGATTTTAAAAAGCAGGGAGGGGGGAGAGAGGAGGAGATAACGTGATGATAATTTTAGGAAATAGAGGAGGTAGGAGAGGAGGAAAGAAAAGCGATAAGAAATTTAAGGAGGGAGGCGGGAGAGAGGAAGGAAACAGTGATGATAATTTTAGGAAATAGAGGAGGTAGGAGAGGAGGAAAGAAAAGCGATAAGAAATTTAAGGAGGGAGGCGGGAGAGAGGAAGGAAACAGTGATGATAATTTTAGGAAGGGGGAGGCGGGGAAGGAAGAGTGGAGAGGGTGGCGAAAGAGGTGGATTAGCGCTGTTTGGAGTCACCGTCATCATCATTGGCAGTCACCATCACCGTCATCAGCGTCACCTTCACCGTTATCATCAGCGTCATTATCATCATCTATATCATTATTGTCATCATCATCATCATCATCATCATCACCATCGTCGTCGTCGTCGTCGTCGTCATCATCATCATCGTCATCATCATCATCATCATCGTCGTCATCATCATCATCATCATCATCGTCATCATCATCATCACCATCGTCATCATCATCATCATCATCATCTATATCATCATCATCATCATCATCGTCATCATCATCATCATCATCACCATCGTCATCATCATCATCATCATCATCATCATCAACGTCATCATTATCATCATCATCATCATCATATCATGTCAGCAGAAGTAACACTATTCATATTGATTATCCTGTTATTGTTTTATCATTATTATTCCATCCTTTTCTTGCTATTTCGTGTTCTTATTCCTGTTATGTTATGTATAGTTATTCATGTTATTGTTTTTTTGTCATGTTGTAATTCCTGTTATTACTATTTGGTCGTATTTTAATGTCGTTTTTTTCGTGTGATTATTATTCCTGTTATTTCCATTCTATGTTTAGTTATTCGTGTTATTGTTTTCGTCGTATTGTCATTTCTGTAATTACTATTTGGTCGTATTTTGATATCGTTTTTTTATTGCTTTATTTTATTTTGTTTTATTTATTTTATTTTTTTATTTTTTTCCACATACGCTCGGATTTCATGCTCGCTGATATACGACTCGCCCGAACAGCTGAGAGGAGGCGTATTCGGGAGGGGGGGGGGGGGGAGGTAGGAGGGAGTAGGTGTCATAGGCGGGCGTCGAATGTCACGTCTGTCATGTCATGTTATCGCCTAGGACAGGAAGGCGATTTTTTTAGCGCATATTTCTCTTTCTCTCTCTCTCTCTCTCCTCTTTCTTTCTGTCTCCCTCTTCTCTCTCTCTTTCTCTCTCTCTCTCTCTCTCTTTCTCTCTTTCTCTCTTTCTCTCTTACTCTCTCTTTCTCTCTCTCTTTCTCTCTCTCTTTCTCTCTCTTTCTCTTTCTTTCTCTCTCTTTCTCTCTCTTTCTCTCTCTCTCTCTCTCTCTCTCTCTCTCTCTCTCTCTCTCTCTCTCTCTCTCTCTCTCTCTCTCTCTCTCTCTCTCTCTCTCTCTTCCCCTCCACTTTCTATATATGTATTTGTTATTTTTTTCTTTGTTTGTTATCTGTCTCCTTACCATATCCTCCAAGAGAGAATCATAAAGAGAGAGAGAGAGAGATTAAGAGTGAGAGTGAGAGTGAGAGTGAAATTGAGAGAGTGAGAGTGAGAGAGAAAAAAGAGAGAGAGAGAGAGAGAGAGAGAGAGAGAGAGAGAGAGAGAGAGAGAGAGAGAGAGAGAGAGAGTGAGAGTGAGAGAGAGAGAGAGAGAGAGAGAGAGAGAGAGAGAGAGAGAGAGAGAGAGAGAGAGAGAGAGAGAGAGAGAGAGAGAGAGAGAGAGAGTGAGTGAGTGAGTGAGTGAAAGCGATAGGGAGTTCGAGAGAAACAAAGGGAGAGAGAGAGAGAGAAAGAGAGGCAGAGAGAGAGAGCGAGAAAGCGATAGAGAGGGCGAGTGTGAGAGCGAGAGAGAGAGAGAGACAAACAAGAGAAGCAGAGAGAGAGAGAGAGAGAGAGAGAGAGAGAGAGAGAGAGGGAGAGAGACAGAGAGAAACAGAGAAACAGAGAGAAACAGAGAGAGAGAGAGGGAGAGAGAGAGAGAAAGAGAGAGAGAGAAAGAGAGAGAGAGAGAGAGAGAGAGAGAGAGTGAGTGAGTGAAAGCGATAGGGAGGGCGAGAGAAAGAAAGGGAGAGAGAGAGAGAAAGAGAGAGAGAGAGCGCGAAAGCGATAGAGAGGGCGAGTGTGAGAGCGAGAGAGAGAGAGAGAGACAAACAAGAGAAGCAGAGAGAGAGAGAGAGAGAGAGAGAGAGAGAGAGAGAGAGAGAGAGAGAGAGAGAGAGAGAGAGAGAGAGAGAGAGAGAGAGAGAGAGAGTGAGAGCGAGAGAGAGAGAGAAAGAGAAACAAGAGAAGCAGAGAGAGAGAGAGCAGGCGCGCGAGGAGTCGAATCCCGCCCAATCCGATCCCGCGTCCTCTCATTAGCGAAATGCGGCGGGAAATGTCAGCGGGGGAATTTCGTGCCGGAAAAACGCGAGCCGGAAAAGTGAAGGTCTGTTTGGGTGGATGCGCCGCCAGAGGATCGGGGTGACGGATGGGGAGGAGGATGGCAGTCCATAGGCACGCACGCAAGAAAGGGGAGAGAGAGAGGGAGAGAGAGAGAGAGAGAGAGAGAGAGAGAGAGAGAGAGAGAGAGAGAGAGAGAGAGAGAGAGAGAGAGAGAGAGAGTGAGAGCGAGAGAGAGAGAGAGAAAGAGAATCAGAGAGAGAGAACAGAGAGAGAGAGCAGGCGCGCGAGGAGTCGAATCCCGCCCAATCCGATCCCGCGTCCTCTCATTAGCGAAATGCGGCGGGAAATGTCAGCGGGGGAATTCCGTGCCGGAAAAACGCGAGCCGGAAAAGTGAAGGTCTGTTTGGGTGGATGCGCCGCCAGAGGATCGGGGTGACGGATGGGGAGGAGGATGGCAGTCCATAGGCACGCACGCACGCAACCA
>NC_091553.1:45930664-45933164 GCF_042767895.1 Penaeus vannamei
ATACATACATATTTTTTCTCTCTTTTGTGTAGTCCTTCCTCCCTCCCTCTCCAGTCTGACCAATACTGTCGTTGTGTGACCTCCCCTCTTATTTTATTCTTTTATTTTCGTCTGTGCCTCTGTACTTCCCGGTGGCACTCGAGAAGATAAGGCCACCTGTTGTGCCTGTGTGCCTGCGCGGGGAGGAGGGGAGGAGGCAGGAAAGGGAGGGAGGGAGGGAGGAAGAGAGGAAGGGAGGGAGGGAAAAATGGAGAGAGGAAGTGAGTGAGAGAGGGAGGGAGGGAGGAAGTGATTGAGAGAGGGGGAAGAGACATGAAGAAAGGGAGAAATTGAGAGGAGGAAGGGAGGCAGGAAGAGACGAAGAAATGGAGAGAGGCAGTGAGGGAGACAGGAAGAGAAGGAGAAATGGAGAGAGGAAGTGAGTGAGAGAGGAAGAGAAGGAGAAATGGAGAGAGGAAGTGAGTGAGGAAGAGAGGGAGAGAAACAGAGGGAGGGAAGTAAGGGGGAAGGAGGAGATCAGGGGGAGGGGGTGACCGCGTATTGAACGTCATCCTTGCACGCTGTCTGTTGCTAGCAGGTGCCGGGCTGGACTCTCCCGGAGGTGCATCGGCTGTCGGCTTGGCTGGGGATCACTTGTTGCACTGGCGGGTGCTTCGAGGGGCTTTTTTCCTCTGCAACGCGCACGCACGCACTCTCATACGCATACGCTCACTCACTGACTCATTTACTGTTCCGCTTATATATGTTCTCTTTCTCTCGCTGACTCTCTCTTTCTCTTTTTTTCTCTTTTTCTTTCTTTCTTTCTTTCTTTCTTTCTTTCTTTCTCTTTCTTTCTTTCTTTCTTTCTTTCTTTCTTTCTTTCTTTCTTTCTTTCTCTCTCTCTCTCTCTCTCTCTCTCTCTCTCTCTCTCTCTCTCTCTCTCTCTCTCTCTCTCTCTCTCTCTCTCTCGCTCTCGCTCTCGCTCTCACACACACACACACACACACACACACACACACAAACACGCACACGCACAAGATTGAATAATTCAGTTATCATAGCTATTTGCATAGGGTTTGTTCTGTCGCAGTGTAGGCTGGCCGCTGTTGGGGTTGGTCGCAGAATAATAGCAAGTTTAGGTAATTTAGAATGTTTTTATTATCATTATTATTATTATTATTATTATTATTATTATTATTATTATTTATATATATATGAAATATGTACTTTCTTATCTTGTCTTCATTATCACTTCACTAATCATTCACTAATTAGGTAATTTAGATTTTTCTTCAATTATTTATACATATGAATTATGAGTTTTTTTTTATCTTGTCATCATTATAACCACACTACTCATTCACTAATTATATTTATGTTTATATATATGAATTATGTCCTTTTTTGCATTGTCATCATTATCACCACACTAATCATTCACTAATTATATTGAGATTTATATATATATGAAATATGTCCTTTTTTTGTATTGTCATCATTATCACCACTAATCATTCACTAATTTCATTGATATTTATATATGAGTTATGCCCTTTTTTGGCATTGTCATCATTTTCATATTTTTTGGGTCGACTTTTCGGCGCCCTGAAGCGGTCACACGAACCTCGCTTTTACGACCGGACGGAGAGGAGCTGTCAGTCATGTGTCAGGCGGCCGGTGGACGTGATGCCGGGCCAAGGTAGATTCATGGCGTGGGGGGAGGGGGTGGAGGGAGGAGGGAGGAGGGGGTGATGTTTTTCCGAGTGCTTTTCTTTTTGGGGGTGGGAAGGGGGATGGGGGGGGGAGGGAAGGGAGGAGGAGGAAGGGAAGGGAGTGGGAGGGAGTGAGGAGACGAGAGGGAGGAGTTGAGAAAGGAAGGGTATGATGAGTCTTGTTTTGTGTGTGAGTGTATGGATAACGATGTTTGGTAGAGGAGACGAGAGGGAGGGAGTTGAGAAAGGAAGGGTATGATGAGTCTTGTTTTGTGTGTGAGTGTATGGATAAGATGTTTGGTTTGTATGTCTCTCTCTCTCTCTCTCTCTCTCTCTCTCTCTCTCTCTCTCTCTCTCTCTCTCTCTCTCTCTCTCTCTCTCTCTCTCTCTCTCTCTCTCTCTCTCTCTCTCTCTCTCTCTCTCTCTCTCTCTCTCTCTCTCTCTCTCTCTCTCTCTCTCTCTCTCTCTCTCTCTCTCTCTCTCTCTCTCTCTCTCTCTCTCTCTCTCTCTCTCTCTCTCCTCTCCCTCTCCCTCTCCCTCTCCCTCTCCCTCCCTCCCTCCCTCCCTCTCCCTCTCCCTCCCTCCCTCCCTCTCTCTCCCTCCCTCCCTCCCTCCCTCCCTCCCTCCTTCCCTCCTTCCCTCCTCCTCATTCTCTCTCTTTCCCCCTTCCTTCTCTTCCATCTTCCCCTCCTCTCCGTCTTCTACCTTTTCTATCTTTCTTCTTCCATCTTTCTCCATTCACCTCCTCCTTTCAAACAATCGCAATATCAGGATAAAATGTTGCAGCAAGTAACTTCGCGGACTCGCTA
>NC_091553.1:45938164-45948164 GCF_042767895.1 Penaeus vannamei
TGATAATTACAGGAAACTCACCTGGCATTCTTTTTTTTTTTTTCTTTTTTTACTTTTTTTTTACTTTTCTTTACTTCTTGTTCTGTGTATTTGCCGAAAGGAAATTGTTCTTCGTCGTTTGTGCGTGGCCGTGTTCTTCCCTTATTGTTATGGTGAACGTCGGCGGATTCCCTCGGCGATGCGCTGGGGTTGTTGGGGATCATTATGGGGGGGGAGGGGAGGGAAGGGTGAGGGAAAGTAGGAAGGGGACGGGTAAGGGGGATGTGGAGGGGAGGGGTAAGGGGGAAGTGGAAGGGAGGGGAGGGGTAGGGGCCCCACCCCTTTAAGCCCCTTCATGTTTTTTTCTATGTCTTCTGTTTGATTGTTGCTCTCTCTCTCTCTCTCTCTCTCTCTCTCTCTCTCTCTCTCTCTCTCTCTCTCTCTCTCTCTCTCTCTCTCTCTCTCTCTCTCTCTCTCTCTCTCTCTCTTTCTTTCCTTTCTTATCCTCTCTCTCATATTCCATCCATCTTTGCATCCCTCCCTCCCTCCCTCCCTCCCTCACTCCCTCCCTCCCTCTTTCTGTCTATTCATCTATCTATCCATCTATCGGAAAAGAAAGGGGGAAAAAAGGTAGCAAAAAAAAAAGCGGAGAGCTCAGCTGAGATTTCACTTGGAGGGTTTCGTGTTGGCCAAGACGTTGCGAGAGAAAAGACACAAGTGCAGAAACACTGTCGTAATGGCCTCGCAGTGACCAGTGTGGGGGAGGGTGGGGGTGGGGTGGGTGGGGGTGTTGGTTGACGTTTTGTATTGGAGGGTGTAGTGGCAGTGACCGGGGGTGGGAGGGTGGGAGGGTGGGGGGTGGGGGTGTTGGTTGACCTTTTGTATTGGAGAGGTGTAATGGGGGGTGTAATGGGGGGAGGGTGGGGGGGAGGGTTCTGTGTTGAGTGTTTTGTTGGTGGTTCGGTTTTTGATTGTTTGTTTGTTTGTTTGTTTGTTTATTGTTATTTTTGGGTATGTGGGAGGGACTGATAGTTGTTGATTTCTTCTTCTTCTTCTCTCTCTCTCCCCCTCTCCCGCTCCCTCTCCCTCCCTCCCTCTTTCTCTCCTTCCTCCCCCTCTCTCTCCCTCCCTCCCTCTCTCTTTCTCTTCCTCTTCATCTTCCTCAGACCCTCTTACTCTCCGTCTTCCTCTCTCCCTCTCCCTCCTCTCTCTCTCCATCTCCTGTTCCTCCCTCTTTCCCTCCTCTCCCTCCCCATCCCTACCCCCTCACTATCCCGCCCTTCCCCACCTACTCCCACTTACTAATTAAAGTCTGTTTCCCTTGTCCAATCAAGAAACTGAAAGAATTTGCCTTTACATGCACCAGAATCGTAAAGTAATGGAGAGGAAATGAAACGAAGAACCCCATCTTATTAAAGCAAGATTTCAAATTATGATTTGATTTTCTCTCCCACCCTTTACCTCCCCCCCTCCCTCCCCTCGTCTGCCTATTCCTCATCCCCCATTCTGCTATCCTCTTACAAGCTTTCCTCCCCGTGACCTTGTCTCAACCCTTCCCTCCCCCAAACTTTAGCCTTCCTCCCATCTTTGCCCTTCTTTCCTCTAAATGTCCCCTTATATCTTCCAATTCCTCCACCCTCCCACAACCCCTCCTCACCCTTCTATTCCCCTTCTCCTTCCACCATCCCCCAACCCCATAAACCTTCCCCCTCCTCAATCCCCCTATACCCCCTCCCATCCCCCCTTCCCCCTTCCCCTCCCCCCTTACCACTTACCCTCCCCCTTACCCATTACCATCCCCCCCTTACCCCTTACCATCTCCTCCTTACCTCAATTACAGGTAATGGGCTCGCATTTCCGGCAGACACAATCAGCAGGTATTGCCAGGGTATCAGCTGTCCTCGTCTGGATGCTGCCACTCTGTCTTTTGCGATGTTCAGGCTTCCTCTCATGCGGATTGACGGTCGATGATGATGATGAGGGCGGAAAAATGACTGTCCTTTAAGATGAGGTTATTAATTTTTTTATATCGATATTGTTCTTTGGTTTGATACTTGTTGAAATTCCATGATCGAGTTCCTTGGTTTTATTTTGATTGTTTTTTTGTTTTTGTTTTTATTTTTCCTTCTGACTGAAGAAAGGGGAGGTATTGAGTATTTTATTTTGAGTAGAATTTTCACTTGTGAATTCAATTGGTTCCTTGTGGATCACTAGAACTCGGTGGATCTTGGGTTCCGCAAGGTAAAATACTTTTCCCTAGTCTCCCATAAAGTATGGAGTTTACTTTCAGAGAAAACGGTATAGCTCAAGGGGGGACTCTGGTAAAAATATTCAGTTTTCACCACTCGTAATTGTATTGGTATTATTATTGTTGTTGTAATTCATATTGTTATTGTTATTGTTCTTGCTATCTTTACTAATATTGGTGTTGTTAATATACCATTATTGCCATTCTTATCATTATCATTGTAATTATTATGGTTATCATTATTAGTATTGATATGTCAAGAATTTCTTCTTCATTATCATGATGTTTATGGAGTAATTTTCGTCGTCATGATCATAATTATCGTTAATGTCGTATATTTACCATCGCCGTATTATTGGCACCACCGGCATTATTATTGGTATTATATTCATTTTCATCTTCATTTTTATCATCATCTTCATCTTCATCATCAGCAGCAGCAGTCATCATTAATCATCATCATTATTCCATCGTCATCACCACCACCACCGCTTGAAATTGGAATAGCCATTGTTGCTGTTTTCACAAATGGTTAGAGTAGATATTATTCCAACCATTTTTCATTAAATTTGATAAAGAACGTAATGTTTCTTTCTTTATCATTTACGGATATTTACTCTTTCCGCAGGTACGTTGCCGGAGGATGTTTGGGATTTCTAGCAAAATAACGGTATAGTAATTATGATGGTTTTAGAATTCAGAAAGTAATGGAAATGGTCCGTGAGTTGCTGCTGTTGTTTGTGTTGGTATTATTTTTGTTTATATTTTTTTTCTATTATTATTATCATTATTGTTATTAGTAGTAATAATAGTCTCTCTGAAGTGACTGAAGAAAAACTAATATTTTAAAACACCGATTTTTTTTTTTTTTTTTCATTAGGATGAGCACAAAGTTGTGGTTAGGGACAAGTGCCGAAATGATCTTTTATATAGCCTTCTTTCGCAGTTCATTTAAGTTCACTAACGTTAGTATAAGTGTATATGTATAGTAAATTTAAGATGATATATTCATGCTGTACAAATTGTTTAGCAATTAAGATGTTAACAATTTTCATAACAATATTTCTTGAATAGTTTACCCTGAAGGTTTATAAAAGAAAACGAGGACCTTACCAGAGAAAACTGTTTTGGTAGGGTGGGTGACTAAAGCATTTTTTATCTACAACTAATTTCTAAACATATTTTACGATATTTGCTCAGAAGACTTACACGCGATTGTGGTATCTATGGATTCCTCTCGCCCTCTATTACTCGTATGTGTAGGAATTATGCCTTGCCCCCCATACCCCACAAGTAGGGAGGTCATGAACGTTACCAGGATATTTGCGTGATAACGTACAGCAGGAAGAGGAATGTGCTGTACCTCTATGTACGGATGATATGATATTCATTGCAAGGAATTGCGTCCCTTTCGATTCCCCGTGGGGTTGGTCGACCCCAGACCCTGAATATAAAGAATCCTTCATGTATTCACGGTAGGATGGAGTTTACGACCGATATGCGGGATCCCCATGGGTTGCTCTCAGCCCCATCTCATCCTATCCTTGAAACACAAAGAATCTTCCCAAGTATTTAGTTTAGTTTGCAGGGGCATGTAGTTATCCAGTGTGTATCATATCCTGTAATCGCTAAATAAGCGCATAGCACGCATATTATCGGAAGGCCCAATGCCTCATCCTACCATATATACCTGGAGGATTTTTTTTTATTCCAGGGTGGGGATCAGGGGAACGCAGAGGATGAGGCTAACGGCCGCGCTTAAGTACACTGAACATTTACCATTCTTACTTCATTTATTTATGTAAACAAATACATACACACATTATTATTATAATTAGTGTCTCTTTGGAATGAGTTCATGGTATAAAAATGTCTATAATGGGATTGTAATGGATATCGATTAAGTATACGAGAATTTAGCTATACAGGGGGGAAAGTGTATAGTAGTGTTTATATGTAACGTGATATTCATAATAATTTAACTATAAACGTTGTTAAAACAAATAAAAATGTTACTCCTCGTATAGATACCGTTTTCTGTGATAGAATATTATCGTCGCGTTTTCTCTTATGAATTCAAGCGTATACTAAAACATATCGTAATGTTATGGTATATCTTAATGTTATGCCATATCTTCGGTATTTTCGTTGCGGTAATTTGTTATTTGTAAATGAAACAAAATATATATTTATTTTTCGGCCTTTAGTAATTTACGGTTTATGTTTGTTATTTTTCAAGTTCATAAACGCATTTTATTCCCTTAGCAATTATTCAATAACCATTGATACTGTACCGTATGACACTGCATGTCCGTTTAGATTTAAATTTAGTGGTTTTCTAATATTTGGCAAAATTGATATGATTAGTGGAATTTGGACATTTAATCACGGAATTTGTTTGATAAATGAAAAGCGTAGTTCCAGGGTTAGGTCAGGTCCATATTTCTTCATTTCATTTTCGACAGTGTTCAGTAGGCCTACCTTTTGTTGACAGACAGGTCCTGAAGAAATCCCCTGAGAATGTAAGACGTTGTCAATAGACTTTTTTTTTATTGGAGTAAGTCTATTGATTTTGGGACACGCAGATCCGGAGGCGAGGTAGAGCACGCGCCCTTCCAATTCTACAGAAGATAAAACACAAATTCAACACTAGGATTTCTTTTCGTGTTTTACGTGTTATGTTGATTGACGCCTTTCCTGAATTTGGCTTCGGGAGATTTCTTCAGCGATTTATATTGTTTTGTTTGTTGTTGTCCTTTCTTTTCCTTCTTTAATTTATCTTTCCTTTTTACCGACTCGTCATTCTCTTTGTCAGTCTTTGCTCTTCGTCTCTGCTACTGTTTGGCATCTTGTTCTATATTTTCTTTTCCGTTTTCTCCTCCGCTTTCCGTTCTCTTTCTCTTTCATTTTCCTCCTTCTTTTTATCATTCTTTGCTCTTCGTCTCTGCTACTGTTTAGCATCTTGTTCCATATTTTCTTCTCAGTTTTCTCCTCCGCTTTCCGTTCTCTTTCTCTTTCTTCTCCTTCCTTCTCTTTATCATTCTTTGCTCTTCCTCTCTGCTACTGTTTGGCATCTTGTTCTATATTTTCTTCTCCGTTTTCTCCTCCACTTTCCGTTCTCTTTCTCTTTCTTCTTCCTCCTTCTCTTTATCATTCTTTGCTCTTCCTCTCTGCTAGTGTTTGGCATCTTGTTCCATATTTTCTTCTCCGTTTTCTCCTCCGCTTTCCGTTCTCTTTCTCTTTCTTCTTCCTCCTTCTCTTTATCATTCTTTGCTCTTCCTCTCTGCTAGTGTTTAGCATCTTGTTCCATATTTTCTTCTCCGTTTTCTCCTCCACTTTCCGTTCTCTTTCTCTTTCATCTTCCTCCGTCTCTTTATCATTCCTTGCTCTTCCTCTCTGCTAGTGTATGGCATCTTGTTCTATATTTTCTCCGTTTTCTCCTCCGCTTTCCGTTCTCTTTCTCTTTCTTCTTCTTCCTCCTTCTCTTTATCATTCTTTGCTCTTCCTCTCTGCTAGCGTTTGGCATCTTCTTCTGTATTTTCTTCTCCGTTTTCTCCTCCGCTTTCCGTTCTCTTTCTCTTTCTTCTTCTTCCTCCTTCTCTTTATCATTCTTTGCTCTTCCTCTCTGCTATTGTTTGTCATCTTGTTCTATATTTTCTTCTCCGTTTTCTCCTCCACTTTCCGTTCTCTTTCTCTTTCTTCTCCTTCCTCCGTCAGCAGGGTGTGAAGGTGATTCCGCAAGGTGTCGGAGGAGGAGCTTCGGTCAAGAGGTTGTGATCGTTGCGGCTTTTGTGTATTTTGTTTGGGTTCGCGTTTTTGCGGCGCGTCTTGTGCTTTTGTTTTTTTATATTTTTGGGTTCTTTTATTGCTGTGGGGGGGAGGGGAGGTTTTTGTTTTGTATTTGTTTTCGTGTTTTTTGCTTGTTGTGTGTCTCGTTTTTGTTTCTTTCTTTCTCTTTCTCATCCTCTTTCTTTCTCTTTTCTCTCCTCTCTCTGACTCTCTCTTTCTCTTTCTTTCTCTCTCTCTCTCTCTCTCTCTCTCTCTCTCTCTCTCTCTCTCTCTCTCTCTCTCTCTCTCTCTCTCTCCCTCTCTCTCTCTCTCTCTCCTTCCCTCTCTCTCTCCTTCCCTCTCTCTCTCCTTCCCTCTCTCTCTCCTTCCCTCTCCCTCTCCCTCTCTCCCTCTCAATGTTTGACTAATAGCCCTTTACATAAATATAAGCATAACCAGTTAGATAGATGCGGTAGCATCTTACCCTGGCTTTTTACAGGGCATGTACACTGTTCTGTAAGTAAATATTATCAAATCAAATCAAATCTCCCTCTCTCCCTCTCTTCCTCTCTCCCTCCCTCCCTTCCCATTCCCTCCCTCCCCCCCTCCTCCTCTCCTTCACACCTCGCTTTCACACACTCCTCACACACACCCCTTACCCCGCCCCCCCCCCCCCCTCCTTACTCCATTAAAACCCGGAGCCAAAGCGCTGTACACTTTGCATGGCTCACAATGCGCGGGGTTGAGTTACGCAAGGCAGTTAGGCGCGCATTGGAGGTGTCGGGTATTGGTGTCGTCGGGATCGGTGTCGTCGGGATCGGTGTCGTCGGGATCGGTGTCGTCGGGATCGGTGTCGTCGGGATCGGTGTCGTCGGGTATTGGTGTCGTCGGGATCGGTCGGGACATTTCGCGGCGTCGGGGTATGATCGCGAGGTAGGCCTAGGGGGCTCACCGCTCGGCCTATATGTGTGTGCGTATACGTCGGGTAGTGTGTCTGTGGATGGCGGTATTTTCTCTTCCTCCTGCCCCCACCCCCCTTCTCTCCTTTTCTCCTTCCCTTCTCCCGATCCCCTCTTCTCTTCTCTTCTCTCCTCTTCCCCTTTCTTTGTTGAGGGAGATGAATGTCGCGGATTAAGGTAAGGGAGGTGGGGAAGGGGAGGGGAGGGGTGGGGAGGGAGGAAGGGAGAGGGGGAAGGTGGATAGTGTGCTGATAATGCATGTCAATGTAACTGCTAGAATTACATAGGTATTTTTTTTCGATGTGTGAGGGATTAGGGGTGGGGGTGGGGGGGGGGTACTGAGAGGTTACTGTTACGAGTTTTCGGAAATTATACATACTTGAGCGATGAAATTTCTTGATCACCCCCCCCTCCCCCTCCACATACAAACGACATCCCTCCCTCCCTCCACCCCCCACCCCCCATCCACAACACCTTACACTGTGGAAATTTAAACCCCTCCTCCGCCTCACTCCCTCGTCCCCCCCTCTGCCTCACTCCCTTGCCCCCCTCCCCCCTCCCTCCCTTTTTTTATGTGTGGAGATAAGCCCAGGAGACGTTGGAGATCGTCAATGCTGCTTTACAATTCTAAAAAATTGGGAACAGGTTGGCCGGTCGGTCGGTTGCCCCGGGGGATGCGGGCTCGGTTTGAGGGGGTGACGAAAAGAGGGGAGGAGGAGGAGGAGAAGAGGAAGAAGAAGAAGAAGAGTAGGAGGAGGAGGAGGAGGAGGAGAACAAGAAGAAGAAGAAAAGGAAAAACAAGAATAAGAACAAGAAGAGTCACACACGCACACGCACGCACACGCACACGCACACACACGCACACACACACACACACGCCATCCACACGGAAGCACAAGCAAAGTGAAGTGCTTGCATTTGTGTCCACATTAGGCAGTTGTTTTAGACCGGGTTTTAGGAGCAGGCGATAAAAAGGGTGAAGAAAGGAAGAGAGAAGGAAAGGGGAAAGAACCGAGCGACGAAGAAAGAAACTTGGAAACTTCGATTAGAAAATTATATAGGAGAAGAGGGAGGGATGAAGGGAATTAGGAAGGGAGAAAGAGAGGAAGGCAGAGAGAGAAAAAAGAGGAGGGGAAGGGAATGAAAAAGGGGGAGAAATCAATAAAAGTAGAGGAATAGAAGAGTAAAGAAAGAGAGAGAGAGAGAGAGAAAGAGAAAAAATGAAGAAATTGCTAAACAGACTCAAACTCATTTTGCAAAGTCTGTCCCTAAGAGAGAGAGAGAGAGAGAGAGAGAGAGAGAGAGAGAGAGAGAGAGAGACAGAGAGAGACAGAGAGAGAGAGAGACAGAGAGAGAGAGAGAGAGAGAGAGAGAGAGAGAGAGAGAGATACGAAAACAACGGAAAATAAGATGGATGGATGCATAATAGACGGGGAGAGAGAGAGGGAAAGAGGAAAAAAAGAGAGGGAGGGGGAGGGGGAAGGAAAATGGAAATAGGTAGAAGGTGAGAGACTCCGAGAGAGAAGGAGAGAGAGAAAGGTGTTATCTTTCACACCTGTAATCTCTCTGTAATTCCCTTTGTTGTTGTTGTTCGCTCTTTTTCGTTTCTTTATTATTCCCTGCTATCGGTATGTGGATTGTGCCGATTCCCTTTCATCCATCTTGAGAATATACGTTTATGGAATGCGTTATTTATTGTTTTCATTTGTATACGTTACTCATTGTTTTCATTTGTGTAGGTGTAATAGTAATAGTATTGTTAATATGACGTTTCTTGTGTATTCTTAGTCTTCTTCTCTTCATCTCCTCCCTCTCCCCTTATTCTTTTTCTCTTCTCCCCTTCTACATCTCTTCTCTTCTCTTCTCTTCCTTTCCTCCCCTCCTCCCTCTTCAAGGCCCTTTATATATATATATACACACACACATAGATATATATATATATATATATATATATATATATACATATATATATATATATATATATATATGTATATATATATATATATATATATATATATATATGTATATATATATATATATATATATGTATATATACATATATATATATATATATATATATATATATATATATATATATATATATGTCTTCCTCTCCCTCTCCCCCCCACCCCCCCTCCTCCCATGTGTGTTGAGGAAACTTCGGTAAAAAAAGAGGAGGGGGGAGGGAGGGGAAGAAGAAAAAGGAGGAGGGGGGAGGAGGCGGAGGATAAGGAGGATAAGGAGGAGAAAGAGAAGGAAAGTAAGAAAGGGAAACTCGGGTTATTTCGCGGCTCAGTCAGGTGGAAGTGTGAGCCGCTGCGAGAGGATCGTAACGGATTGGGTGCGTGCTTGTGTGCGTGTGGGGGGTGAGTGTGTGTGCGTGTGTATGTAGGGGGAGGGTGAATGTGTGTGTGTGTGTGTGTGCGTGCGTGTGGGGGGGTGAATGTGTGCGTGTGTGTGGGGGGAGGGAGTATATGTGTGTGTGTGGGGGGGGGGGTGAATGTGTGTGTGTGTGGGGGGGGGTGAATGTGTGTGTGTGGGGGGGGTGAATGTGTGTGTGTGTGGGGGGTGAATGTGTGTGTGTGTGTGTGGGGGGGTGAATGTGTGTGCGTTTTCCTTTTTGCGCGTATATTTGTGTGTGTAATTAAAAGTAGGTATCGCCATCCTATATGAGAAAGATGAAGTAAAAAAGAAAACGACAAAAAAAAAAAGAGCGAAGAAAAAAAATCTACTGAAAAATCGGATGAAGATAGACACGAGAACCCCCCCCCCCCCATGATTTCCCTTCGAAGCCACGGGGGCGAAAACGATCGAGAAACCGACGAAATCGACCAAGAAAAGGACGACTTCCTCACAAGACGTTAGGGCGGCGGCGTCTGCGTCTGCACTTGTTACACCTGCACACCCGAGCACACCTGAGCACACACCCGCCCCATTACGGTGTACACTCCATTACGCGCGGGTCGGGAGGTCGGTTGGATGTACGGTTGCCGACGCGAGGTTGAGGTAGGCCTATCGAAAGCCGTTTTTTTCCGTTTTCGTTTTT
>NC_091553.1:45960664-45963164 GCF_042767895.1 Penaeus vannamei
GAGGGGTAGAGAAGGGTAGGAGGGAGGAGGGAGAGAAGGGTAGGAGGGAGGGGAGGGAGAGAAGGGTAGGAGGGAGGAGGGAGAGAAGGGTAGAAGGGTAGGAGGGAGGAGGGAGAGAAAGGGTAGGAGGGAGGAGGGAGAGAAGGGTAGGAGGAGGAGGGAGAGAAGGGTAGAAGGGTAGGAGGGAGGAGGGAGAGAGAAGGGTAGGAGGGAGGGAGGGTCAGATATGATGGGATAATGAGGAGACAGGATTTGGTAATGTCAACCTCTATTTAATTTGATACTCTCTGGCGGAGGGTGACCGAGAAAAAGGCGGCGGGGGGGGAGCAGGGAAAGGGAAGGAGGGGGGTAGGGATAGGGATGGAAGGATGAGAAAGAGGGTAAAGGAGGGAAAGAATACTCACCCTCTCTCTCTCTCTCTCTCTCTTTCATCGTTATCATTATTCTCTTTATTGTTATTCGCTCTCCCAGTCCTGTGGGAGAGTCGCCGATCCTGTGGGATGGCCTAATAAGCGTCCGTGAGATTGGACTTCATAACGCCAGGGGAGGGGGAGGGGTAGGGGTAGGGGGAGGGGGTAGCTTTATGTGTGAGGGAGTAGGGGAGGGAGGGAGGGAGGGAGGGGGAGATAGGCTGTAAGAGGTTGGTGGGGTTAAGGGGTTGGGGTTTGGGAGGGAGGGGGAAGAGGAAAGGGAGGGGGAGGGGGAGGGAGAGTAGAAAGGGAGGGGAGGAAGGAGGAGGAAAGGTAGGGGAAAGGGAGAGGAGGGAGGAGGAAAGAGAGGGGGAGGGGTAGTAGGAAGAGGAGGAAAGGGAGTGGGATTGGGGGAGGAAGAGGAGAAAGGGGAGGGAGAGGGAGAGAGGGGGAGATAGGCTATAAGAGTTTGGTCTAGTCAGGGGTTGGGGTTTGGGGGGAGGAGGAAAGAGGGGAAGGGGGGGGAGGGGGAGAGGGGGAGGGAAGACGTTAGCGGGTGCATTACTCGGGTCTCCGTAATGTGTCACGCTGAGTGTTCCCGTAACGATTTAACCTCCCCGGAGAGTAATTATGGTTACCTTCGCTAACCTCTTCTTCCTCTTCTCTTTTTTCGGGGAGGAGGAGGAGGAGGGGGGGGAGTCGTGGTAACCCCGTGTTGGTAAGCGGGTTTGTGTAACCCATTCTTGGTAACCATGTCTGGGTCACTTAGTCTGGGTAAGCGGGTCTTGATTCTTGGTCTTGGTAACGTGGTCTTGGTAACCCGGTCTTGATTTTTGGTCTTGGTAACCAGGTCTTGGTAACCAGCTCCTTCCCTTTGCCCGGTTTTGGCAGCGCGCTAGACCTCTCGCCCCCAAGCCGGAACACAGGCTCGGAGGCGCCGGTGGAGCAGGGAAAGCTCATTTTGTTATTCACGAATGCCGTTTTCTCCCTGGAAATCATAGGCCCAGCCGCTCCCCCTCAGTTCTTTGCCAAGCTTGAGGTCGTATTTTTGCCGTCTGTTCGTTAACGATATTTGCCCTGTCGGTTTTGTTTTCTCTTGTGTTGGCTTTCAACTTTTGATGGTGTTTCTTGTACGTAATCTCTTTATCATTCTTCTTTGTAGCTCCTTCCTCCTCCTGTCCTCTCTCATCACCATATTATTATTATTGTTGTTGTTATTGTTACTGTTATTAGTGTTAGTATTTGTTTTGTTACTACTATTATTGTTATAGTTATTGTCCTCCTACTCTTCTTCCTTCTTCTCTTTCTCCTCTACCTCCTACTTTCTCTTCCTCCTCTTCTTCCTATTCCTCCTCCTCCCCCTCCTTTTCCTTCTCCTCCTTCTCCTGCTTCACTCTCCTCCTCCTTCTCCTCTTCCTCCTCCTCCTCCTTCTCCTTCTCCTGCTTCTCCTGCTTCACTCTCCTCCTCCTCCTCATCCTCCTCCTCCTCTTCTTCTCTTCCTCCTCCTCCCCCTTCTCCTCCTCCTCCTCCCCCTCCTCACGTATCTACCCATCAACCCAGAGAGCAGAATCCTGTCATTTTCCAAGCCTCTGCCAGTGTCGCCTGCATAGGCCTATAAGCGCGCCAGCCTCCGCCCGTCGCTCGCTCTCAAAGGCCAGTCGTTAACACAGCGGAGGCCTGTTTGTCACCGGGCAGCCATGATTTACTTAGTGAAACACTTAAGGGCCATTTTCACTTCACTTATTTTTTTCCTGTGAGATGGGCGTGGTCTGTTTCGTGGTGTTTGATTTATTGCTCGGACACATGCTATATATATATATATATATATATATATATATATATATATATATATATATATATATATATATATATATATATATAATGTGTGTGTGTGTGTGTGTGTATGTATGTATGTGTATGTGTATGTGTGTGTGTGTGTGTGCTTGTTTGTTTATATGTGTGTGTGTGTGCTATACACACACACACTCACACACACACATATATATATATATATATATATATATATATATATATATATATATATATATGTGTGTGTGTGTGTGTGTGTGTGTATGTATACACACACATA
>NC_091553.1:45978164-45980664 GCF_042767895.1 Penaeus vannamei
AAGAGAAAGAGAAAGAGAAAGAGAAAGAGAAAGAGAAAGAGAAAGAGAAAGAGAGCGAGCGAGCAAGACCAAGACCCAAATCGGCGTTGAAAGCTTATTTACGCGAAGGGAGGGAGACCGGCCTCCCTCTGGCTTCTAATAGATCACGTAAATAGATCTTTTGATATTCATCTGTCCCGATTTCTGAAATTTTAGTAGGATTCTTCGCTAGTGACTATTTAATGGAATGGCTCATCGTGAAGGTTTTTATTAAATAGGTTTGTCTTCTTCTGTTTAGAGTTTTTGCAGTGAAGGTGATTTGTTTATTTGTTGACATCTGGTTGTGGTAAATATCTTTTAATATTTGTTTGTTTGTTTATTTGCCGATGTTTCAAATATGGTAAGTTTGATGGCTAGAATTTCATGTGGTTATATGTGCATTAGTGTGTATAATGTGTGTGTGAATACATGTGTGTCTTGTCTGTCTGTGTGCCTGTATGTGTGTGTACTCGCGCGTGAGTGTGTACGTGTGAGGTTGTGTATTAAGGTCTTAGCATGTAAAAGGGAATATCCGTTTCGATTTAGAAGTTGTAAACTAACAATGAGGTATGCAACAGTAAAAAAAAATTGTCACCTAACAACGAGAGAAGTAACAATAAAAAAAAATAATTAAAGGAGCAACAACAACAACAACAAACAAAGACAAAAACAGGACCGACAAATCTTATCTGATGACAGGAGGCGGAATCCTTCATAGGAGAAAAGGACTTCACAGACAGCATCTGCTCCTGACACACGATCCTGCAGCAGCATCCCCGGCCATATGTTTCGGCGCTCGCTTCCACGCTCGCTCTTTATTTCTTATTTTTCTCTTTTCTTTTTTTCTGGTTTTGGTTTGGTTTTCTCTGTCTGTTTGTTTCTCTCTTTCTCTTTCTCAGTTTGTCTCTTTCTCTATCATTATCTCTCTGTCTATCATTATCTCTCTCTCTCTCTCTCTTTCATTCTCTCCCTCTCTCTCTCTCATTCTCTCCCTCTCTCTCTCTCTCTCTCTCATTTTCTCCCTCTCTCTCTCTCTCTCCCACTCTCTCTCTCTCTCTCTCTCTCTCTCTCTCTCTCTCTCTCTCTCTCTCTCTCATTCTCTCCCTCTCTCTCTCTCTCTCTCTCTCTCTCTCCCTCTCTCTCTCTCTCTCTCTCTCTCTCTCTCTCTCTCTCTCTCTCTCTCTCTCTCTCTCTCTCTCTCTCCTTCCCTCCCTCTCTCCCCCTCCCTCCCTCCCTCCTCTCTCTCTCTCTCTCTCTCTCTCTCTCTCTCTCTCTCTCTCTCTCTCTCTCTCTCTCTCTCTCTCTCTCTCTCTCTCTCTCTCTCTACTCTCCCTCCATCCCACTCTCCCTCCATCCCACTCTCCCTCCATCCCACTCCCTCCATCCCACTCTCCCTCCATCCCACTCTCCCTCCATCCCACTCTCCCTCCATCCCACTCTCCCTCCATCCCACTCTCCCTCCATCCCACTCTCCCTCCATCCCACTCTCCCTCCATCCCTCTCTCCCACTCTCTCTCTCTTTTTCTCTTCCTCCCTCCCACCCCCTTCCGTCAAACGCCACGGAGCAAGTAGGAACTCCGTCGTCCAGGTAAAGGAGATCCTGGCGGCCACATAAAGGCCCCGGAACGCTAATCCAGTTTGGATCTTATCCCAGACGAGAATTACTGATCGGCGGTGGTGAGGGAGGGAAGGAGGGAGGGCAAGGAGGGGAGGAGGGAGGGGGAGAGGGAGGAGGGGAAGGAGGGGAGGAGGGAGGGAAGAAGGGGAGGAGGGAGGGGAAGGAAAGGAGAAGGGAGTGGAAGGAGGGAAGGGGGGAAAGAGGGAGGAGGGTGGGAGGAAGAGGGAGGGTGGGAGGGGAAGGAGAGGAGGAGGGAGGGAAGGAAGGAAGGAACGAGGGATGGGAGGGAAGGAAGGAAGGAGAGATGAGAGGAGAGGAGAGAGACAGAGAGAGAGAATATGCCGCCCAGGCCGCTGTTTCACGAGGGAGTCACTTGGAATGGCTGGAATGTTCGGGAAAAGCGATTGTTGTTTTGTCTTATAAAGGGAAGAAAAATATAGTTATTGTAGGAATGGGTTTCGGATGGTCGGGCGGTCGAGGTTATTGGCTTTTGGAATCAATTTGAAGATATTTTAGTCCTCTAGATAGGCCTATCATTCAAGTATATATAACGGTACATATATATATATTTTTTCTGCTGTTACAGAAATTTACTCGCGACCTTTTCTTCACATTTTCTATAGTTATGTTATTTCTCCCTTCCGTGCATGTTTCACCCCCCCCCCCCTGTTGTACTTTTTTACTTTCAGGGACGCACTAATATTTACAGGTTGCATATGGCGGGCGTGGGTGTTGATAACGCTAAAGTTACCCCTGGTATGTAGGGCGCGAAAATATACTTGGCACAGAAAACGAGAGTTAAGTGGGTAACTCGTACAAGTTCAGGCTATTCCTGATTAATGGAGAGAATATACATGAATTTAC
>NC_091553.1:45990664-45995664 GCF_042767895.1 Penaeus vannamei
TCTCTCTCTCTCTCTCTCTCTCTCTCTCTCTTTCTCTTTCTCTTTCTTTCTCTCTCTCTCTTTCTCTCTTTCTCTCTTTCTCTCTTTCTCTTTCTCTTTCTCTCTCTCTTTCCTCACACCCCTACAGCTTTTCCCTGTCCATGCTTTCGGTACCCCCCTCCATATCTTTCCGTGCTCTATATACCCCCACCTATTCTCTAGCCCCATACCCCACCTCCTCTCGTCCCCTAAACCTCCAACTCCTCTCGTCCACCATACCCCACCCCTTCTTTAGCTCCGTGTCCTTACCTCTCGCCTTCCCCCTCCTTACCCCCACCTCTTTTTCTAGCCTCTCCCTTCCCTTCTCTATCCTCCCCTCCACTTCTACTTTGCCCTATACACCCCCTCCTCCCCTCGTCTCCCATCCTCTCCCCTATCCTCCTCTCCCCCTCTACTTTGCCCCATACCCCCTCATCCTCACGTCCCCCATCCTCCTCCCTATCCTCCCCTCCCCTTCTACTTTGCCCTATACCCCCTCATCCTCTCGTCCCCCATCCTCTCCCCTATCTTCCCCTCCCCCTTCTCTAGCCCCATACCCCCATCCCCCCCATCCCTCCTTATCCCTTTTCCCCATATACCCCATATACCCCCCCCCCCCCCATCCCTCTGGCACCCCGCAACCCGCAAAAGTGTATTTTTCACAGTCGCTATTTTACATGTGAATAAAGGTGATCCCACTTGGAGATTAGGACACGCGTCTCCGTCTCCTGGAGGATCCCGTGGCCAAGGGAGGGATTCGTGGAGGGGGGTGAGGGGTGAGGGGTGAGGGGTGAGGGGGCGAATGGATTGGGGGAGAAAGGTAGGGTGATTTTGGTGTGTGCGTTTGTTTGTTTGTTTGTTTGTTATTTCTGATTCGTTTTTTGCTTTTTTTTATTGTTCACCTTTCTCTTCCCTCTTTCTCTCTCTCTCTTTCTCTCTCTCTCTCTCTCTCTCTCTCTCTCTCTCTCTCTCTCTCTCTCTCTCTCTCTCTCTCTCTCTCTTTCTCTCTCTCTCTCTCTCTCTCTCTCTCTCTCTCTCTCTCTCTCTCTCTCTCTCTCTCTCTGTCCCTCTCTCTGTGAATAGGCCTTAGTCGACGGAGCGATTCAAGTCTCCGAAATAAAGAAAAGAAAAAGAGAAAAAAGAGAAAAATAAATAAATAGGCTGGGCGAATTGGGCCTCGATTTTCGGCAAAGGAAATTAGAGCACGTGCCCGAGTGTGAGGGGGGAGGGGGTGGAGAAGGAGGGGGAGGGTCAGCGTTTGTGGGGAGAGGGATAGGGAGGGGAGGGGAGGGAGGGGGAGGGGGGAGGCGATCGTGAAGGACCTCAAGCTGGGGTTCTTGACCATTAAGGACGGAGGTGGGGGTGGGAGGGGGAGAGGGAGAAGGGGGAAGGAGAGATTGCGGTAGAGAGTTCAAAGGGGAGTTACCACGGAGGGAGGGGGGAGGTGGGGTTGGGTTGGGTGCCGGGAGTGGGGAGGGTGCGGGGGCGTCGCGTCGTCCACCTTATGAATGGCTCGAGTACTTTGGCCAAGGAGGAGAAAGGAACACCCCCCCTCCACCCTCCACCCCCGCCTCTACCCCCCCTACTTTCTGCTTTTGTGTTTTTGTTTGAGTTGGAGCGGCGTGTTTGGGACCGCCTGGGGAAGGAGGGAGAGAGGGAGGGAGGAGGGAAGAAGTGAGAGAGGAAAGGAGGAGGGAAGAAGGGAGCGAGGGAAGGAGGGAAGAAGGGAGAGGGGGAGGGAGGAGGGAAGAAGGGAGAGAGGGAAGGAGGAAGGAAGAAGGGAGAGGGGGAGGGAGGGAGGAGGGAAGAAGGGAGAGAGGGAAGGAGGAGTGAAGAAGGGAGCGAAGGAAGGAGGGAGGGAGGGAGGGAGGAGGGAAGAAGGGAGGGAGGGAGGGAGGAGGGAAGAAGGGAGGGAGGGAGGTAGGGAGGGAAGAAGGGAGAGAGGGAGGGAGGAGGGAAGAAGAGGAGAGAGAGGGAGGGAGGAGGGAAGAAGGGAGAGAGGAAAGAGGAGGGAAGAAGGGACAGGGGGAGGGAGGAAAGAAGGAAGAGAAGGGATAGATGGAGGGAAGGAGGAAGGAAAAGGGAGGGAAAGGGCGAGAGGGAATGAGAAGGGAATAAGGGAGAGATCGAAGGAGCAAAAGGGAGGGATTGAAGAAGAGAAAGAGGAAAGAAGGAAAGGAAGAAAGGGAATCATCGGTGGGATGGAGGGAAAAATAGGAGAGAAGAAAAGTGGAGAGAGGGAGGGATGGAAGGAAGGATAGAAGAGATGAAAGGTGGAGGGAGGGAGGGAAGAAGAGAGAGAGAGAGAGATGGAAGGAGCAAGAGGGAGGGAAGAAGAGAGAGAGAGATGGAAGCAGCAAGAGGGAGGGAAGAAGAGAGAGAGAGAGATGGAAGGAGCAAAAGGGAGGGAAGAAGAGAGAGAGAGAGATGGAAGGAGCAAGAGGGAGGGAAGAAGAGAGAGAGAGATGGAAGGAGCAAGAGGGAGGGATTGAAGAAGAGAAGGAAAGAAGGAAGGCAATCATCGAGGGATGGAAGGAAGAGGGGAGAAAATAATTCAGGAGTGGAAGGAACTGAAAAGAAGAATTGAGATTTGAAAACAAAGTGAAGGGAGACGGAAGGAATCTCGAAGGGAGCAGAAGAGGAGGGCGCGACGAGGAGGGGGAAGGGGGAAGGGGGGGGGTTGCTGGAAAAGTCTCCCTGTGGCTTTAATCATCTTCGTCTCAAGAGTCTCTCACTTTTCTGAGATTTCGAGGCCTCTCAAAGGTCACCGAGGGTCTACGGGCGCTTCCTCTTCCTTTTCTCTTCTTCGGCCTCCTCCTCTTCCTTCTTCCTGCTCCTCTTTTCCCTTCTCTCTCTCTCCTCCCACTTTTCCCCTCTCTCTCTCTCTCTCTCCCACTTTTCCCCTCTCTCTCTCTCTCTCTCTCCCACTTTTCCCCCCTCTCGCTCTCTTCCCCCTCTTTTCCCCCTCTCACTCTCTCCCCCTACTTTTCCCCATCTCTCTCTTCTCCCACTTTTCCCCCTCTCTCTCTCTCCCACTTTTCCCCTCTCTCTCTCCCCCCACGTTTCCCCTCTCTCCCCCACTCCCCCCTCTTTCTCCCACTCCCCCCTCTTTCTCCCACTCCCCCCTCTCTCCCCTGTTTCCCCCTTCCTCCTTTCATCGCCGTCTCCCACGGCCGCCCCGAACCGCCCCCGACCCGAGCTGCACGGGGGACATTGCACGGCCACGGGAGGGCGGCGCCGCTGCCTCGCCTAATGGCCTGGAAAATCGGCGGCCTTTTCACGCGGCGATCGGCGGCGGCGGCTCTGCGGTTAGCGGTGGGGGGAGGGGGGGAGGGGGAGTGGGAGGAGGAGGGAGGGGAGAGGAGGGAGGGGGAGTGGGAGTGGGAGTGGGAGGAGGAGTCAGGGGGTGGCTTTGGGGGGGTGTTAGGGGGAGGGAAGAGGAGGGAGGGGAGTGGGTGGAGGAGTTAGGGGGTGGTTTTGGGGGGTGTTAGGGAGAGGGGAGAGGGAGGGGAGTGGGAGAGGAGGAGTTAGGGGGTGGCGTTGCGTTTAGTAGTATGTGTGTGTGGGGGGGTGTTAGGGAGAGGGGAGAGGGTGTAGGGGTGTGTGAGAGGAGGGTGGGGGAGTGGTAGGAGGAGTTGGGAGGATGGCGTTGCGATTAGTAGTAGGGGTGGGGGTGTGAGGGGGAAGGAGAGTGGGAGGTGGGTTGAGGGGAGAGGGGAGGGTATGATGGATAGGTGAGAACGGTAATAGTGGGTGGGGGGTGAGGGGGGCAGGGTATGTAAGAGAAGGGAGGGAGAGGGGAGGAGAAAAGGGTAGGGTAGGGTTAAGAGAAGGAGGGGGTGGTGGCGGTGACGGTGGAGTTGAAGGTGGATGGTGGGTGTAATGTTGGCAGATGGAACGTGGTGGAAACGTGGGAAACGGATAGACTGATGAAGATGGGATGGAGAGATTGGGGAGGTGGATGTGGGTAGGGGAAGGAGGAGGAGAAGAAGAGAAGGGGATTGTGATGCGGAGACGAGGTGGATATGGGTAGGGGTTAGAGGGGGGTGTTGGGGAGGAGGATATTCATGTGGTGGGGGAAGGGAGGGGCATGTTAATTAGGTATTGGTTGTGGAATAGGTGTGAAGATGGGTATGGATAGAAGCAGTGAAATAGGGGGGGATAGTAGAGATGGGGTGAGGAGAGGGGGTAAAGGTTGATGCATGGGGAGGAGAGAGGATTGAAGGTAGGGTAGTGATGGAGGGAGGAGGGGGAGAGAGAGAAGGAAGGGGGAATGGGAAAGGGAGGGGAGAAGGAGGGAGGAAGAGAAGGGAGGAGAAAGAGAGAAGTGGAAAGGGAGGGAAAAGGTGGAAGGGGGAAGGGAGGAAAGAAGGAGGGGAGAGAGAAAAGAGAGAAAGGATGGATGGAAGTGGAGAAGGGGGAAGGGGGAAGGGAGGAAAGGAGGGGAGAGAGAAAAGGGAGAAAAGAGAGAAAGGAGGGAAGGAAGGGAAGAGTGGGGGGAAAGGAGGGAAAAAGGGGGATAGGAGAAGGGAGGAGAGAAAGAGAGGAGGGGTGTGGCGTTGCCGAACCGACCCGCGCCACAGCACGTAACGCGAGCCCGACGCCATTAATGGGTAATCTGAAGACGCGTGGACGAGGTGGACGATTGTTTGGGGGGGGGGAGGGGGGGGGTAGGAGGGGGCGCAGGATGGTTGGGGAAGGAGGAGGAGGAGGAGGAGGGAGGAGGATCTCACGGACAGATGACGAATGCAGAAGAATAATGGGGAATAGTGGTTGGAATAAAAAAAAGGAACGGAAGAAAACGAGAAATGGGGGGGGCGGAGACAGAGAGCAGTTGAAAATCGAGGAAAATGGAAATGGATGAAGGGAAGATGTGAAAGAAAGGGTAATAACGAAAGAAATAGACGTAGAAACAGACGGATGTTTAAAATTAGAGCTAGCAGGCTGTCACGTGATGTTGAACCTAGGCACAGCATCCATTA
>NC_091553.1:46020664-46023443 GCF_042767895.1 Penaeus vannamei
AGGGGGAGTGGAGGGTATCCAGGAGTCTCGATCGGGTAGTGATTAATGGTATTTTCCATACCCCCCTTTCTCTCTCTCTCTCTCTCTCTCTCTCTCTGCTCTCCCCCTCCCTCCCTCTCTCCCTCCCCTCCCTCTCTCCCTCCCTCCCTCCCTCCCTCCCTCCCTCCCTCCCTCTCTCCCCGGTTGATTTATGACGAAGGTGATGAGAGTGCAAGAACGAAAAATGAAAATGGGAAAGAAAGAAAGGATAATCATGGAAAAAAAGAGAGAGAGAGAAGAGAGAGGAGAAGTCGGTGCCACGGGTCGGGTCGGGCGGGTTCGATTGTCGCGCCCGCACCCGTGGAGAATCGGTTTCGGGTGCGGAGGGGCGGAGGGGCGGAGGGGCGGAGGGGCGGAGGGGCGGAGGGCGCGGAGAGGCTGACTAATTGCGTCATGTTTCGTCGTCGGTTTTCTTCTTCGTCGTCGTCATGGTCATCGTCATTACGTCATCGGTTTTCGTTCTTCGTCGTCGGCATCGTCATCGGTTTTCGGTTTTCTTCGTCGTCGTCATGGTCATCGTCATCGTTTTTTTTTCTTCGTCGTCACCGTTGTTTCCTTTTTATTTCGTCGTTATCGTTTTTCTTCCCCGTCGTCGTCATGGTCATCGTCATCGTTTTTTTTTTTCTTCGTCATCGGTTTCTTCGTCGTCACCGTCGTTTTTTTTTCGTCTTATATCGTTTTTCTTCCCCGTCGTCGCCATGGTCATCGTCATCGGGTTTTCCTTCGTCATCTATTCTTCGTCGTCACCGTCGTTTTTTTTTCGTCTTATATCGTTTTTCTTCCTCGTCGTCGTCATGGTCATCGTCATCGGGTTTTCCTTCGTCATCTATTCTTCGTCGTCACCGTCATCTTTCTTCGTCGTTATCGTTTTTCTTCCTCGTCGTCGTCTTGGTCATCGCCATCGTTTTTCGACATCGATTTCTTCGTCGTTATCGGGTGTCTTCGTCGCCATGGTCGTCGTCATGCGTTGGCCTTGGTGCGGCGCCATCTATGGAGGATTCTTAGAAGCTTGAAGACAAGGAGGGGAGGTGGGGGGGGTAGGGGATAGATCTCCTCCCTCAGTAGTATGATGCTTTTGGTTGCGTCTTTGGTGGGGGAGGAGTCCGGGTTTATGGGCGTTTTGTATTCCATTATCTATTTTATCTTTTTGTCTTACTCTCTCTGCCTGTTTAGTCTGTGGATATCTACCCCTTCCTTCCTTTGTCATAGATGGTAAAAAAATAGATGGGCGGAGGGGGGGGTGGCATGATCAAACTGCCTGTCAAGCGATCTCCTATTCTTGACAATTTTATTACAGTCTTAATGTTGTCAAGATTATGCGGTGTAAAGCTGATTTTTTATATATTTATATTCCGCTAGAACGCGTATCAACGTGTTTCTGAACTAGGGGGGAGCGAATGGCATGATCAAACTGCCTGTCAAGCGATCTCTTATTCTTGACAATTTCATTACAGTCTTAATGTTGTCAAGATTATGCGGTTTAAAGGCTTATTTTTCTTTTTATATTCCGCTGGAACGTGTCTCAACGTGTTTCTGAATAAAGGAATTCTGTGAAGACATGTTTTCAGATCAAAAGGCCGAAAATACTTCTGTGTGTTTTGTTGGTTTGAAAATTGATTTGTTACGTAATCGGTGTTTTGTTGGCTTTGGTGCAATTATCTCACATGGAATTAACTAAACATTAAATGATTGTCATTTTTTTAAGCGGGTGGTTTGCGGATGACTTTTGAAGTGGATTGTGTGTGGATGTTTAAACCTGCATCGCTACTACGTTAATTTCATATCAAATCAAAGAATGGAAGATGAAGAGTTAATAGCAGTGCCTCAGAAATCGTAGCAAATACCATATACTTGCTGATAGTACACTCTCTCTCTTCTCTTCTCTCCTCTCCTCTCTCTATCCATCTCTGTCTGTCTATCTATCTATCTGTTTATTTAATGATTTATCTATCTTTGTTTCTCCCTCTCTTCTTCCTTCTCCATGTGTGTCTGTCTAACGTATTCAAAATGTACTTAGATAGACCTCGAGTCTGTCAGTCCGCAAGACGATCCTCGAGGACGATCTGGGCACGAGCTGTCCCCTCCCCCCACCCCCCTCTCCTCTTCCTTTAAGATGCCCCCATCCTCCATGCTCCTTCCCCATGCCCCCCCCCTATGCCCAGTCTTGCCCCTCGGCCATTGTGCCCCAGCGCCGCGCCGCCCCAGGCCATTGTCCAGATTTTGGCCCGCTGTCTGGCATTTTTTCCCCCCTTCTCTGTCGCTCTCTCGCGCTCTCTCCCCCCCTTTTTTTTCTTCTCTCGCTGTCTTTCCTTTTCTGTCTCTCCTGTCGCTTGGCTGGAAGGTTTTTGCGGGGCGTCTCCTTCTCGGGATTCCTGTCTTCCGTCGTTTGCTGTTTGTTGCTCGCGTTATTCTTCTTATTATGCCTGTCCTCCTCTTCATCTTCTTCCTCCTCCTCCTTCATCATCTTCTTCCTCCTCCTCGTCTTCTTATTATTCTTATTCATTTTCCTCCTCCTTTTCTTCATCTTCGTCATCGTCTTCATCATCATCTTCGTCATCGTCTTCCTCCTCCTCCTCCTCCTCACCTTTCTCCTCTTCCTCTTCTTCCTCCCCTTCCTCCTCTATATTTCCGCATTTTCTGTCTGTTTGTTTAGCTATATCTATCCAGTTATCTCTCTAGGATCTATTTCTGTATTCCCTCACTCCTTCCTTGCCTGCCTCTCTCCCTACCCTCCTTCCTT
>NC_091553.1:46023943-46026443 GCF_042767895.1 Penaeus vannamei
GAGGACGGGGGAAGTAGGACTGGGAAGGGGAGGGGGAGGACCGGGGAAGTGGGGAGGGGGAAGATGGGAGCACGCGTTCCGGACTCCATTATGTAGCTCGTCCGAATATTTGACCGTCAGCGAGATTAAAGTGCTATTCGTATGGGGGAATAAGGGAGTCTATTAATGGAAGGAATGGGACTGATGAGGAGGAGGAAGAGGAAGAGGAGGAGGAAAATTGAGAAGAAGAAGAAAAAGAAGGAATTGGAAGGGGAAGAGGAGGAGAAGGAGAGGAAGAGAACAGGAACAAGAAGGTGGAAGAGACGGAGAGCAGAAAGGGAAGTAAGAAGAGGAGGTGGTAGATGAGGAAGAAGGAACATAGTAAAAGGAGAAAGAAGAAAGGAATGGCAGGAAGACGAAAGATGGAGTCATTTCGGCATAATGATGACGAGGAGGAGGCAGAGGAGGAGGAAGGGAGGAGGCAGAGAAGGAGGAAGGGAGGAGGCCGGGGCACTGCAGGCTCCGCGCGTGGGTGGGACGGTCGGCCTCCTTTCATGGTCTTCAAGATGGGGTGGGGGAGGGGGGGAGGTGGAGGAGGAGGAGGAGGAGGAGTAGGAGTAGGAGTAGGTAAGGTCTTTTATATATATTTTTTCTTTTTTCTTCCTTTTGCTCCTACCTGTATGTTTTGTTCGGGGTCGCTCGCTTTTCTCCGCTCCGTCTGCTCGCTCGCTCGGCGCCCGTCTTGTTCATGAGCCGTGGGTGCTGGGAGGAGCGTGTGCTGGAGGGAGAGGGCAGAGGGAGAGGCAGATGGGGAGGATAGGGTGATGAGGAGAGGGAGGAGCAGATGGTGAGAGGGAGATGGGATGAGGGAGAGGCAGATGATGAGAGAGGCAAATGATGAGAGGGAGAGGGAGATGGTGGGAGGGAGAGGCAGATAGAGAGAGGGAAGGGAGAGACAGATGGGGAGAGAGAGAGGAATGGGATGGAGAGAGAAGGGGGGAAATGTAGTTTTTATGTATGGGTGTATTTGTATTGCTTATATTCCTATGATATTACATATATATTTCCTTAAATTACGTACGCATGTACGTATGTACGTATCTGCGTTAGTTCCTATGAAATTGTATGTTTCCTTATGATACGTATTTGCGTATGTGCGTGTCTGCGTGTGGCTTCGCGCTCGCCCACGCCCGCGCGCGGCCGCGAGTGTGTCGGGTGCATTGCGGCGCGTGGGTGGGGGTCCTTTATCCCGCCCGGCAGGTTCCCTTTGTTAATTCCCGGGGTCCTTTCCTGGCAGGAGGATTTCTCGTGTACTGGATTCTCCCTTCTTCGGCCTTTTTGTGTGTGTCCCTCGAATGATTTTGATTTTTTCTCTCTCTCTTTCTATTCTCACATGTTGGTGGAATTTTAAGATTTTTTTTTCTTTCTTTCTATTCTTACATGTTGGTGGAATTTTAAGATTTTTTTTTTCTTTCTTTCCATTCTTACATGTTGGTGGAATGTTTCAATGCGGGTGAAGTGAGATGTAAGCGGATTGGGAAACGAATTATATTGTGGAAAGTCTGCGACTCCCGATTGTATTTGCTTTATATATTTTTTCGGGTATTATTAGCTGTATTATTCGGTTATTTTTATGTTATTTTTATTTTGGGATAGATGTAGTATTCTCCAGGTTATTCTGACTATATATATGTGGCAGGTATTATCATTTTATTCGAACCTTCTCCAAAACTTTCACTTTATTTATCTAAACTCATTTATTGGCTTATTCACCTCCGTCATTCTCCATATGACACATATATCCTCAAGATGAACAGCATCTCCAGCTGCATGCGGACGAGGGAACCTTGCCTACGTCATCGTGGAAATACGGCAGCCCCATTTGAGGGAAACGGAGGAAGGAAGAAAACGAGGGCTTTTCATTCAGCGAAGTCCCCCCTCGCGAGAAAAGGGTGTGATGTGAAAGAAAACGACGACTGTGATTTCGCTCCATTAACTGTTTGGTTTATGCGGGCTTTGAATAGCAGGTGATTTATGGGGTTGGGGGAGGGGGGTGGGGGGGATGGGGAGAGGGGGAGAGGGGCGGTGGTGGGGAGAGGGTGAAGGGGGAGGGGGGGTAGGGCTAGGGCGAGAGGGGTGGGAAATGGAGAAGGAGAAGAGGAAGGAATATGAGGAAAAGAGGGTGCAACGAAGTTGGAGACGGCGTGAACGGGGGGAGAGAAGGGCAGGGGAATAGAGGAAGAGAAGGAGAAAATAAAAGAAAATTAGGGGAAAAAGGAAGGAAAAGGATTGGAAGAGAGGAAATGAGGAAGATTTTGAGTGTGAAGGAGGGAAAAGGAAAAAAAGAGGAGTGAAGGAAGGGGAAGAAGGGAAGAAATAAAATGGAGCGCGCGGAAGGAATCGACGGAAAGGAGAAAGAAGGAAGAAGAGGAGAAAGGAAGGAAGGAAGGAGGGTGAAGGAAAACCGCGGAATGGGCCGTCAATGGGCGTTCCCACCCACGTCAATGTTTAGTTTTCCTTT
>NC_091553.1:46031443-46033943 GCF_042767895.1 Penaeus vannamei
AAAGATACGATAACGAGGCATTGGAAGCCCCTTTTTTTCAAAAGCTTATCTGCATCTCTCTCCCCAAAAAACATCTCTTGTGTGACGGTTTCCGTTACGCCCCCGGATCATAATAACCATAGACCCCCTCCCCCCCCCGCCCTCTTCCTCCTCCTCCTCACCTCCCCCTCCTCCTCCTTTCTGTCAGCATCCTCCCGGTTCCACCATCAATTACTTTAGTCCTGCCCCCCACCCCCTCCTCTGTTCCTTGCGATTTGCTATTCTTTCTATCCTCTCCTCCCCCTTCTCTTCTCCTCTCCCCCTTCTCTTCGTCTTTCTCCCGGATTTGCCTGTATTATCAGCCGGCATCCCCCTCCTTCTTATATTTTTTCTTTCTCCCCCACTCCTCCACTCCCCCTCCCCTTTCCTCACCTCTCTCCCCTTTCCTCACCTCCTCCTCCCAGCCTCCCCTCTTTCCCTCCCTCCTCCTCCTCCCAACCTTCCCTCACCTCACCTCCTTTCTCACTCCTCCTCCCAACCTCCCCTCACCTCCCCCTTTACCCTTTCCTCACTCCTCCTCCTCCCCCCTTTCCTCACTCTTCCTCCTCCCCCCCTCCCTTTACCCCCCCCTATTCCCCCATTTTTTACCCCCCTTCACCCAGGCCTGTCACTCATCTCTCTCCCTCCGTTGCTCTCTCGCCTTGCATTGTCAACCTGAACGCCGCAATCCGTGCAAGGTTCCGACCTGTGGGATCCTGCGCGCACAATGGCCTTTTTAAGGGAGGGAGGGAGGGAAGGGAGGGAAGGTGGGTTTTGGGGGGTCGTGGAGGGAGGGAGGAAAAGGGAAGGGGGAGGGAGGAGAGTGGGGGGCTTTGGGGGTCGTGGAGGAGGAGGAAGGGAGGGAAGAGGAGCTTTGGAAGAGTGGGTTTTGAAGTCGTGGAGGGAGGGGAGGGGAGGGGAAGGGAAGGAGGGAAGGGGGCTTTGGGGGGTCGTGAAGGGAGGGAGGGAGGGAAGGGGGCTTTGGGGGGTCGTGGAGGGAGGGAGGGAAGGGGGGAGGGATTAGGCATGCAAGAAACCGCGTTGCATTGTGTCTTTCCGTTTTGCTTATGGGGGAAAGAGGGAGGGAGGGAGGGAGGGAGGGGTGCATACTGTAGGGTAAACGGGTAAGCAGACAAGGTAAAGAAGGCTTAGCGGGGGTATTGTGTGCGCTTATGCCCCGCAGGCATTGTCTCCTCTTCTCTGTTTCCTTTTTTTTTCTCTTTGTCTATTTCATTTTCTCTATTTTTCTTCTGTTTTGTCTGCTGCTTTGTTTCCTTCTTCGTCTCTATTATGTCTCTTTTTTCTTCTTCGTTTTCTTCGTCTTTTCTTGCTTTGTTTCTGTGTTTGTTTTGTTTTTGCGCTTTCATCGGCATATTTTTCTTCCTGTGTTTAACGAGGCAGGGAAAAGGGAGGAAAGGGGAGAGGGGGAGAGGGAGGAGGATGGAGAGATGAAGGGAGATGGGGAGGCTGGGGAGATATTTAGGTAAGCTAGGGAGGCTGGGGTGATATTTAGGAGATAGGAGAACAGGAGATATTTAGGGAGGATGGAGAGATTAAGGGAGATGGGGAAGCTGGGGAGATATCTAGGTAAGATGGGGAGCCTGGGGAGATATATTTAGGAGTTGGTTAGGCTGGGAGATATTTAGGTAAGATGGCGAGGCTGGGGAGATATATTTAGGGGTTGGCGAGGCTGGGGGGGAATGTTAGGGGAAATGGGGAGGGTGGGGAGATATTTTAGGGAGGTGGGAAGGCTGAGGGGGAGATATTCAGGGAGAGGGCGAGGGTGGGGAGATGTTTAGGAAATGAGAGGCTAGGGAGATATTCAGGAGAGGGCGAGGGTGGGAGATATTTAGGGAAATGGGGGAGGCTAAGGGAGATATTGAGGAGAAGGGCGAGGGTGGGAGATATTAGGGGAAGTAGAGCTAGGGAGATATTTAGGGAGATGGCGAGGGTGGGGAGATATTTAGGGAGGTGGGGAGGCTGGGGAGATATTCAGGGAGATGCGGTGGGCTTTAGGGAGATGAGGAGGTTGAAAAGATGTTTGAAGGTCGGGGAGAAATTGGGGGAGATAGTTGGGGAGATGAGGAAGTTGACGAGAGATTTAGGGAGATGAGGGGGGTTGGGAGAGGTTGAGGAAGGTTGGGGAGATGGTGGGGATTAGGGAGATGTTGAGGAAGTTTTGGGGGGAACAATGGAGAAATGTGGGAGAGGAAGTGGAGATCAGGGAGACCTTTAGGAAGTTGGGGAGAAAAAGTGGAGAAATGGGGGAGATATAGATGTTGAGGAAGGTTGGGGAGAGATTTTGAGGAGGTTGAGCTCTCGTAACATCTCTGAATCTTGAGGAATGTGCTTTCCCCCTCCGCCCAAATCTCCCTCTTCCTCCTCCCGCATTTCTCTCCTTTTTCTCACTTCTCTTTCTTCTTTCCTCCCTTCTCTTTCTTCTTTCCTCCCTTCTTCTCGTTCTCCTTTCCTCACTCCTCCT
>NC_091553.1:46041443-46046443 GCF_042767895.1 Penaeus vannamei
TATTGTTATTGTTATTGTTATTATTATTTATTGTTATTATTATTATTATTATTGTATTATTATATTATTATTATCATTATTATTATTAGTATTGATATATTATTAGTATTATGTTGTCTTTGTTGTTGTTGCTTTGTAGTTGTTATGATGTTCATGTTATTTTTGTTTTGCGATGATTGTTTAGTCCTTATTGTTATGTATGTATCTATCTATTTATATATATATATATATATATATATATATATATATATATATATATATATATATATATGCATAATGTTTGTATCTATGTGTCTATCTATTATAATGTATATTTCTGTCTATCTGTCTATTTATTTATATACACATAATGTATGTAGCTATCTGTATCTATCTGTCTATCTGTCTATCCATCTCTCTCTCTATATATAAATATTTATACGCACAGAGGGAGGGGGAGAGGGGAGGGAGGGGTAGAGAATGAATATGTTTGCATGCTTTTGTGTTTTGCAGATGTAAATTTGTATAAACAGACATTTAATTTCATTATCTATTTGGCAACGGAATTTTTTGAGATTCCAAAATCGAGTTTTTTTCACCCGACAAGAAGAAAAACATGAAAATAGCCAAGTAGATAGATAAATAGGTAAATAGATAAGTACAGTTGAAACAAAGTAGACCAATAAACAAGTAAATAAATAAACAAGTGCACATGAAACAAATACCCACAACCGAAACAAAGTAGACCAATAAACAAGTAAATAAATAAACAAGCACACATGAAACAAATACCCACAACTGAAACAAAGTAGACCAATAAACAAGTGAATAAATAAACAAGTACACATGAAACAAATACCCAACAACCGAAACAAAGTAGACCAATAAACAAATAAATAAAAAACACACATGAAACAAATACCCAACAACCGAAACAAAGTAGACCAATAAACAAATAAATAAAAAACACACATGAAACAAATACCCACTATTGAAACAAAGTAGACCAATAACCAAATAAATAAATAAACAACCACACATGAAACAAATACCCACAACCGAAACAAAGTAGACCAATAAACAAGTGAATAAACAAACAAGCACACATGAAACAAATACCCAACAACCGAAACAAAGTAGACCAATAAACAAGTGAATAAATAAACAAGCACACATGAAACAAATACCCAACAACCGAAACAAAGTAGACCAATAAACAAGTAAATAAAAAAAAACACATGAAACAAATACCCACAACCGAAACAAAGTAGACCAATAAACAAGTAAATAAATAAACAAGCACACATGAAACAAATACCCACAGCTGAAACAAAGTAGACCAATAAACAAGTAAATAAATAAAAAAAGCACACATGAAACAAATACCCAACAACCGAAACAAAGTAGACCAATAAACAAGTGAATAAATAAACAAGCACACATGAAACAAATACCCAACAACCGAAACAAAGTAGACCAATAAACAAGTAAATAAATAAACAAGTACACATAAAACAAATACCCACTGCTGAAACAAAGTAGACCAATAAACAAGTAAATAAATAAACAAACGCACTTGAAACAAATACCCAACAACCGAAACAAAGTAGACCAATAAACAAGTAAATAAATAAACAAACGCACTTGAAACAAATACCCAACAACCGAAACAAAGTAGACCAATAAACAAGTAAATAAATAAACAAACGCACTTGAAACAAATACCCACAACCGAAACAAAGTAGATCAATAAACAAATAAATAAAAAACACACATGAAACAAATACCCACAACTGAAACAAAGTAGACCAATAAACAAGTAAATAAATAAACAAGTACACATGAAACAAATACCCAACAACCGAAACAAAGTAGACCAATAAACAAGTAAATAAATAAAAAAAAAAGCACACATGAAACAAATACCCAACAACCGAAACAAAGTAGACCAATAAACAAGTAAATAAACAAACAAGCACACATGAAACAAATACCCAACAACCGAAACAAAGTAGACCAATAAACAAGTAAATAAATAATAAAAAAGCACACATGAAACAAATACCCAACAACCGAAACAAAGTAGACCAATAAACAAGTAAATAAATAAACAAGTACACATGAAACAAATACCCAACAACCGAAACAAAGTAGACCAATAAACAAGTAAATAAATAAACAAACGCACTTGAAACAAATACCCACAACTGAAACAAAGTAGACCAATAAACAAGTAAATAAATAAAAAAACACACATGAAACAAATACCCAACAACCGAAACAGAGTAGACCAATAAACAAGTGAATAAATAAACAAGTACACATGAAACAAATACCCACTTTTGAAACAAAGTAGACCAATAAACAAGTAAATAAACAAACAAGCACACATGAAACAAATACCCAACAACCGAAACAAAGTAGACCAATAAACAAGTAAATAAATAAATAAACAAACACATGAAACAAATACCCACAACCGAAACAAAGTAGACCAATAAACAAGTAAATAAATAAAAAAAAGCACACATGAAACAAATACCCAACTACCGAAACAAAGTAGACCAGTAAACAAGTAAATAAGCAAACAAGCACACATGAAACAAATACCCAACAATCAGACTTTTTACAAGCTTATCCTCTTGTTTGACGCCCCATCTGTTTACGTGCGGGGATGGCACAGACGTATATTAGACCGTGCAACTCAAGATAAGTGTGACGTAAGACCCATTGTTCGCTGTTCTTTAGTGTCAAGGTGTGTGTTCTTGGGGCAGGCAGGGAAAGGGGAATGGAGATGGGAGAAGGCAGAGGATAATAAAGTTGGGATAAAGGAGGTTGGGAAGAGGTGGGGATTTTTTTTTTTTTTTTTTTTTTTTTTTTAGGGGGGGATATATGTGTGTGTGTGTGTGGATGGGTGTATGTGTGTGTGTGTGTGTGTGTGGATGGGTGTATGTGTGTATGTGTGTATGTGTGTGTGTGTGTCTGTGTGTGTGTGTGTGTGTGTGTGTGTGTGTGTGTGTGTGTATGAGAGAGAGAGAGAGAGAGAGAGAGAGAGAGAGAGAGAGAGACGCAGAGAGAGAGAGAGAGAGAGACGCAGAGAGAGAGAGAGAGAGACGCAGAGAGAGACAGAGAGAGAGAGAGAGAGACAGAGAGACGCAGAGAGAGACAGAGAGAGAAAAAGAGCAGAGACAGAGAGAGAAAAAGAGAGAGAAAAAGAGATACAGTGAGACAGAGCGAGACAAGACATAATGTTTGTCTATTCGTTTGTCTTCCCCGATTTGGCAGCGAGAGAATCAAGTCCGAGATCATGCATTGCCCTCTTTGTCTGCCTTCCTTCGGTGACGCTGGAACGACGTTGCTGTCCCCCGTGGCCCGGATTGCAGGCGAGACAGGGCTTGGTGGGCGAGGGTTGGAGGGCGGCAAGTCCAGTGCGGGCGTTTCGAGGTGGCGGACCCTCTGCTCCTTCTTCTTCTTCCTCCTTCTTTTCTTCTTCTTCTTCTTCCTCCTCTTTCTTTTGCTCTTTCTCCTCTTTTTCTTCTTTCTCCTCCTTTTCCTCTTTCTCCTCCTCTTCTTCCTCCTCCTCCTTTTCCTCTTTCTCCTCCTCTTCTTCTTCTTCATCCTCCTCTTCATCCCCCTCTTCCTCCTCCTCCTCCTCCCCTCCCTTTCTCCTCCCCCTCCCTTCCTCTCCCCCCTCCCCCTCCTCCCCCCCCCGCCCCGCCCGGAAACATCTACTTGGAGACAACGCGATTTCTCCAGATAGCGCTTTAGTACCGAGTGAACCTTAAGGGGAGACGGGGTAGGGAAGGAAGGGGGTGAAGGGGAGGGGGTGGAGGGGAGGGCAAGGGAAGGGGGTGAAGGGGAGGGCAGGGGAGGGGGTGGAGGGGAGGGAGGGAAGGGGGTGAAGGGGAGGGCAGGGGAGTGGTTGGAGGTGAGGGCAGGGGAAGGGGGTGGAGGGGAGGGCAGGGGAGGGGGTGAAGGGGAGGACAGGGAGGGGGTGGAGGGAGGTCAGAGGAAGGGGGTGGAGGGGAGGGCAGGGAGGGGTGGAGGGGAGGGCAGGGGAAGGGGATGGAGGGGAGGGCAGGGGAGGGGGCGGAGGAGGGAGGGCAGGGGAAGGGGGTGAAGGGGAGGGCAGGGGAGGGGGCGGAGGGGGTGGAGGGAGGAGAGGGTAGGGTAGGAGAGAGGAGGAGAGGGTAGGAGAGGCAGATGAGTGGGGAGGATATGAAAGAGGAAGAGAAGGGTAGGATGAGAAGATAGGTGAGAGGAGGAGAGGCGAGGGGAGGCGAGAATAGGAGAGATGGTAGGGGGATAGGAGAAAGGAGCAGAGGGGAGGACAAAGAAGAAGAGGGTAGGAGAAAGGAGGAGAGGGTAGGATAGAGGAAGAGAGGCGAGAGGTGGGCTGGATAGGGTTGGATAAAAGAGATGAAGTGAAGAGAAGGTAGGTATGATGGGGTAAGAGAGTAAACATGTTGGGTATAGAAGGAAAGGAAAAGGAAAAGAGGAAGGTAAGGAAGAAGGATAAGAGGGAAGGAGATAGAACGGGAAGAGAGGAAAGAGGAGGGACGGAATGGGAGGAAAACGGAAGGAAGGGATTCAGGAAGATGGGAAGAGAGAGGGCAAGCAACGCAGAAAAAAAGGGTAAGGAAATAGTGAGAGAATACGATAGGAGAGGGGGGAGGGGGAGAGGGGGAGAGGGGGCAGAGAACGGAAGTGAAGAAGAGGCCGGGAGACGTAAAGGAATGTAAGGGAATGGAGTAAGTAAATAGGCAGTTAAGAAGGAGAGAGGAGGCATTTACGTGTGCCTTTATCTCTTCCTTTCTCCGTCCTTCCCTTCCTTCCTCCCTTTGTGTTGTTGTTGTTATTGTTATTCACCCTTTTTTATGGCGTTTGTATGGGATGCTCGCCACGGGGGGGTTGGGGTTAGGGGTGGGGGAGGGGAAGGGGAAGGGGGTTGGGGTTAGGGGTGGGAGAGGGGAAGGGAAGGGGTTAGGGTTAGGGGTGGGGGAGGGGAAAGGGAAGGGGGT
>NC_091553.1:46051443-46053943 GCF_042767895.1 Penaeus vannamei
GTAAAAAGACATCCGATAAAACCAGAGAGAAAGGAAACTCAAGATCAGAAGAAGACAAAGGGTCAAAGAAAAGTGGAATAAGTGGAAGGTCATTTTACATTTGCGGTTTGAAATTATCGATTCGCATTTATTCATTTTTCTGAATGTTAAACTAACAGACTAATCAAATTAACAAAAGAAGGAGATAGAAATAAAGTGATTGTTGTACATATGTGAATTTGAATTGGAAAAAAAAAAACGTTTAAAAGAGCTATTGAATCATTTAAAAGAGCTATTTATTTGGCACTATATTTTTATTTAGGGATGTGGTTAGAAAAAAAAGGATTTGATTGAAAATGTATTTAGTGTCATCCTGCACATCGGAACCTGAAAAAAAATAATTCATAGATATAAAGTTTATTGACCTCATTTGACCTTCGTGTGACCTCTCAGATATATGATATAGTAGCTCTCACTTCCTCCTATCTCCGTCCCCTCACCCTATCTCCCATCCCCTCTTTCCCTCCCTCTTTTTCCCATCCCCTCTTTCCCTCTCCCTCTCTCCCTCCCTCTCTTTCCCTCCCCCTCTCTCCCCCTCTCTTTCCCTCCCCCTCTCTCCCTCCCCTCTCTTTCCCTCCCCCTCTCTCCCTCCCTCTCTTTCCCTCCCCCTCTCTCTCACCCCCTCTTTCCCCCTCCCTCTCTCCCTCCCTCTCTTTCCCTCCCTCTCTCTCCCTCCCCCTCTCTCCCTCCACCCAGAACCCTCTCGCGTACTCTCTCTGCAACATTGATTTGAAGTGGGAGATGAACCCTGAAACGGCCCCCGGATATATCGTCCTGGCAGAATTAGGGTGCCAAGGCTAGGTGGCACTCTGTCTCTCTCTTTCTCTGTCTCTTTCTCTTTCTTTCTCTCTCTTTCTCTTTCTTTCTTTCTTTCTTTCTTTCTTTTTTTCTTTCTTTCTCTTTCTCTTTCTCTTTCTCTCTTTCTCTGTCTGTCTCTCTCTCTCTTCTCTCTCTGTCTGTCTGTCTCTCTCTCTCTCTCTGTCTGTCTCTCTCTCTCTCTCTCTCTCTCTCTCTCTTTCTCTCTCTCTCTCTCTCTCTCTCTCTCTCTCTCTCTCTCTCTCTCTCTCTCTCTCTCTCTCTCTCTCTCATAGACAGAGAATAAAATCAGAACCTCTTCAGAGGAGGAAGTCGCGAGTGAGATGTCAGGTCATCTTGGCGGATTCTCTCTTCTCGCCTTTCCCCTCCAGCATGTAGGTCACTCTGAGGACTGGCGGAGCGCGGAGGGGACGGAGGGAGAGGAGGGACGGAGGGAGGGTGGGTAGGTGGGTGGGAGGGTGGGAGGAGTGGGTGGATGGGTGGGAGGGTGGGTGGATGGGTGGGTGGGTGGCTGGATGGGTGGGTGGGTGGGAGTGGGAGAGAGGGAAGGAGGGTGGGTGGGGTGGGAGTGAGAGAGGGTGGGTGGGTGGGTGGGTGGGTGGGAGGGAGTGGGAGAAGGGAGGGAGGTGGGTGGGTGGATGGGAGGGTGGGCAGGTGGGATAGGGAGAGGGAGAGGGAGAGAAGGGAGGGAGCGCGTAGGGGACGGAGGAAGAGGGACGGAGGGTGGGTGGGTGGGAGGGTGGGAGGTAGTGGGGAGTGGGAGCGAGGAAGGTGGGTGGGTGGGTGGGAGTGGGAGAGAGGGAAGGAGGGTGGGTGGGGTGGGAGTGAGAGAGAGGGTGGGTGGGTGGGTGGGTGGGTGGGAGGGAGTGGGAGAGGGAGGGAGGGTGGGTGGGTGGATGGGAGGGTGGGCGGGTGGGATAGGGAGAGGGAGAGGGAGAGAAGGGAGGGAGCGCGTAGGGGACGGAGGAAGAGGGACGGAGGGTGGGTGGGTGGGAGGGTGGGAGGTAGTGGGAGTGGGAGCGAGGGAAGGTGGGTGGGTGGGTGGGAGGGAGTGAGAGAGGGGAAAGGGAAGGGAGAGGAGTGTGTAAAGGAGGAAAGAATAACTAGAGGGAGGAGGAGGAGGAGAAAAGGAAGAAGAAGAAGAAGGGGGTGGGATAGGATAAAGAAGAGAGAAGGAACAGGAGAAAGAGGGGAGAGAGGTGAGGAGAGGAGAGGCGCGATCTCCAATAAAGAGGGAGGAAGGGAACCATGAGGAGGACAAGAAGGACGATGATATTTATTTTTATCATTCGGTTATTTTTATACGGTTTTCCGCCCTATTTTTTACGGACAGCGATTGATGAATCTCCCTGGATCGGCGGCCGGCGTGGGAGGGTGATAATGAGACCGCCTTTTTAAGGGTGAAAGGGGGACGGCGACGCAGGGAGGAGGGTGTGGAAGAGGGTGTTTAGGGGGACGGACGGACGGAGGGAGGGGGAGGGGGTTGGACATCCAGTTGGGTTGTTTGGTTGGTTGGATGGTTGCGTGTGTGTGTGTGTGTTTTTTTTTTTTAGAGAGAGAGAGAGAGAGAGAGAGAGAGAGAGAGAGAGAGAGAGAGAGAGAGAGAGAGAGAGAGAGAGAGAGAGAGTTAGCTAGCTAGATAGAG
>NC_091553.1:46076443-46098943 GCF_042767895.1 Penaeus vannamei
CATGCGAGATATGCCGTTGTTTGAAGTTGCACTGCAAGTCTACCCGCGAAAAACTTCTGAGGCATCGCGCATATGCAATATTTTTTTGCAATTAGAGACGCCGCGCGCTTTTGATCTACATAATTCGCGCGCTGAAATTGCACGCCACGTGGAGGATCTCGCCCTTCTTTGGCGCGGCGAAATTCGAGGGAGATTTTTCGAAAGGGAGAGGATGACTAAGAGGTGTTCGTAAGCTGTTTATTTTGAGTGTGTTGTTTTTTCTTTCTTTCTGTTTTCGTTTTTTCTTTCTTTCTCTTTCTTTTTCGTTTTTTTTTCACTCTTGGTTTCGGGGTAAGAAAGTGTTGTCTTTTTGGATGTCGTTGGTGTTGGGTTTTCTCGTGTCTCTCGAGGAGTATTTTTGTTGATTTTGTTGTTGATGTTTGTTGTCTTTTTTCAGGTTTAGATTTCTTTGCTGTGGGGAGGGAGAGGGAGAGGGAGAAGGAGAGAGAAGGAGGGAGAAAGGGAGAGGGAGAGGGAGAAGGAGGGAGAGAGAGAGAGAGAGGGAGAGAGAGGGAGAGAGAGGAGAGGGAGAGGGAGAAGGAGGGAGAGAGAGAGAAGGAGAGAGAGGGAGAAATAGGGAGAGGGAGGGAGGGAGAGACAGGGAGAGGGAAAGGGAGAGGGAGGGAAGGAGGGAGAGAGAGAGAGAGAGAGAGAGAGAGAGAGAGGGAGAGAGAGAGAGAGAGAGAGAGAGAGAGAGAGAGGGAGAGAGAGAGAGAGAGAGAGAGAGAGAGAGGAGAGGAGAGAGGGAGGAGGGAGGGGAGGGAGGAGAGAGAGAGAGAGAGAGAGAGAAAGAGAGAGAGAGAAAGAAAGAGAGAGAGAGACAGAGAGATAAGAAAGGAAACGGAGAGGGGTCTAGAGAGAGAGAGACAAGCTGACGCTGCGGAGAACCGCGGCGAAAGTTCTGGAAAATTCTGCCGTTTCCAGCTGCGTCGAGATGGCGATCAGCTGGCGACCTCCGCGCCGCAACCCCCGGAGGTATCGTGTTTCGCGTGCGGTGTCGACAGCCTTTTGCACGGTGGCCTTTTCTTCGTTCTCTTGTTCTTATCTCTTTTCTTTCTCTTCTCTCTCTTCTCTGTCTCCTTTCTCTTTTCTGTCTCCTCTCTCTCCTCTCTGATCTTTCCTGTCTCTCTTCTCTCCCCTCTTTCTCCTCTCTCTCTTCTCTCTCTCCTCTCTCTCCTGTCTCTCATCTCTCTTCTCTCCTCTTGGTCCCACAGAGCATCTCATCTCTTTTCATCCCTCTTCGTCTTTTTGTTTACTTATTTCTTCTCTCCTCTCCCTTTTTCTTTTCGTCGCTTGTTTTTCACTTTTCTCTTCTTCTTTCTTCTTCTCAATCTTTACCTCTCCTTCTTTTATTCTTTTTTTTACATATATCTCTTCTTTTCTCTTCTCTTTTGTTCTTCTCTCTCTTTTCTCTTCTCTTTTTTTCTTCTCTCTCTTTTCTCTTCTCTCTCTGTTCTCTCTCCTTTCTCTTTGTCTTTCCTTTATTCCCACCTACCCATACCCACCCCCTTCTTTTCCCAACGTCTGCTTCCCCAACCTCTCTCCTCCCGTTGGAACGTGTGGGCGGCGGGCGGACAAAAGAGGGAGGGTGGGGTGTCTTGCAGGGGGGGGGGAGGTGGGGGGGGGAGGGGAGGCAATTCAGAAGGGCCCGGCGGGTGTGTGGGTTTAGGGGAGGGGGAGGATGGGGAGGAAAGTGGGGGGAGGGGGAGGGAGTGGAAGTTGAGGTGTATGTGTGTTTGTTTGTTTGTTTGTTATGTGTGTTGAGATGCTCCTCGTGTAACTATATTGTGTGTTGATGTGTGTTCTGTGTGCGTTCGTTCCTGTATGTGCGTATTTATGTATACATGCTGAAGGCAAAGGGTCGTGTAAGAGTAATCCTGGAAACCACGTTACGTCCTTGTCACTGATTTCTTCTCGTTTTCGCTTCCTGTTTTGTTTAGTTTTTTGTATTTTTTATTTATTATTATTTTGTTTGTATTATATTTTTATTATTTTTTATTATTCTTTATATATTTTTGTATTATTTTTTTCCATCGAGACGAGACAGTTTCAGATAGCCTGTCTCGGCAAGTGTGGATTGTAGATTTTTATTTTCTTCCTATTTTTGGAAAAGTTATCTACCCTGAGGACAGACTCGTAAAAAAAAGGAAGAAAAGTTTTAAAAGTCGAATTGGTTGCCGTGGATCGTAAAGGTGGACAAACATCTGTCGGGATCGTAACTTTTCCCTCTTCCTTCTTCCTTTTACTCTTTCCTCTTGCGTCTACTCTTCGTCTCACCTTTCGTTTTCTTATTTGGTGGAAGTTCTGCTTCTCTTTTTTTTTCTTTTCTTGGTTTGTTTTACTCTTTATTGTTATTTTCTTTGTCATATTTTTCTTTCTTTTTTTTGCTTCTTCTTCGTCTCCTTCTCCTTCTTTTTCTTCCTTTTCTTATTTTTTTCTTCTTCTTTCTTCCGCTTCTTATTTTCCTCTCCTTCTTCTTCTTCTTTATATATCATCTTCTTCTTTCTTCCTCTTTTTCCTCTTTCTTCCTCTTCTTCTTCTTCCCCTTCTTCCTTCTCTTCTTCTTCTTCCTTATATCTGAGCCTTCTTCTACCTTTTCCTTCGCCTTTTTCATCGCCATTATTCCTTCTTCATCGCCATTATTCCTTCTTCTCTTTTCCTTCTTCTCCTCCTCCCCTCCTCCTCCTCCCTCCTCCTCCCTCCTCCTCCTCCTCCTCCTCCTCCTCCTCCTCCTCCTCCTCCTCCTCCTCCTCCCCCTCCTCCCCTCCTCCTCTCCTCCTCTTCCTCCTCCTCCTCCTTCCTCCTCCTCCTCCTCTTCCTCCTCTTCCTCCTCCTCCTCCTCCTCCTCCTCCTCCTCCTCCTCCTCGTCCTTCATTTTTATAGGATCATTATCTCGTATCTCTAAACTTCTTGTAAGAAACGTGTAATTGAACGATAAGTTTAGAAGGCCTTCACTTAAATGACTTTTGAAATGTTCTATTATTTATTTAGATTTCGGAAATAAGATTTTTTTCTTTTTTTTTAGAGTTTGGAAGTTTTGTTTATTAAGATTTTGTGACATATGATTTATTTAGATATTGGAAGCTTTATTTATTAAGATTTTTGAAATATGATTTATTTAGATTTTGGAAATAGGATTTCTTTAGAATTTTAAGTATTATTTGTTTAGATTTTGAGAGTATTATTTAGATTTGCGAACTATTTATTTTGATTTTGGAAGTATTCTTTGTTTTAATTTTGGAAATGTTTATTTTGATTTTGGAAATATTCTTTATTTTCATTTCGGATTTTTTTTTTTTTTTTTTTTTTTTGTGTGTGTGTTTGGTTTTATTTGATTTCCGTCTCGATTGTCGGATGAACCACCATCGGATCTGGTCAAGCGAATGTAAAATGTTAGGTATGGGCGGACATGTTTTGGTTCTTCGGAAAAGACTATCGTGAGAAGGGAATTCCGCGTGCATTGTTTCTGGCGCCGATGTGCGTTACGATTGTGTTTGTGCACCATATTTTTTTTTTTTACGTTCACACCCGGCTTCACGTGTTCAAGTATTCTCGCCCTTCCCCCCCCCCCTTTTTCCTGTGAAGCGTGTGTGTTTGTATTTGTGTGTGGATGGATGGATGGATGGGTGTGTGTGTGTGTGTGTGTGTGTGTGTGTGTGTGTGTGTGTGTGTGTGTGTGTGTGTGTGTGTGTGTATGTGTATATGTATGTGTGTGTGTGTGTGTGTGTATATGTATGTATGTATGTGTATATGTATGTATGTGTGATATATGTATTGTATTATTCTCTCATGTATGTATGTTGTATATGGATCTCTGTATATTATTCCCCCTCCTCCCTCTTCTAATGCCCCACCCCTCCTCCTCTTCTCATGCCCCCCCCTCCCCTCTTCTCATGCCCACCCCCTCCCCCCTACTCCCTTTCCATTGACATTTGTTTATTGGTGATTTTTTTCCTTCCCTCTTTTCTTCTTGTGTTCTCTCCGACAATGATCCGGTTGCCAGGCCTAAATGCCTTTCATTCCGTTGCAAGCTCGGTCTTCGGTTCTCGGTCCTCGGTCCGTTCTCTGTTCTCTCTCTTTGACCCGGAAATTCGGTTGTGATAGGGTGTCTGTCGGTGTTTGTTTGTTTGCTTGTTTGTTTTGGCTGTGGAATGTGGTTGTTTGGTTGGTTGGAATGGGTTCGGAATCAGCTGATCTTGTGTGGGTATTTTTTGTTTTGTGTTTTGTTTCTTTTGTTTTGTTTATGCTTCTCTTATCTTTCTTATTCTTTTTCGCCTTTAACGTTGTTGGGCTTGCTTTCTTTTTCTCTAGCTCTTCTCTCACTCTCTCCCTCCCTCTACCCTCTCTCTGGTCTTACTTTTTTCTATCCTTCACCTTCTACCTCCTCTCTTTCTACAGCAGCTTTTATTTCTCGCGTATTCCTGAACTTTATCCTTGTTTTCAGCCCCTTTTCCCTCGCCCTCCTCTTCCTTTCCTTTCATTCGTCCTCCTTTCTCCCTTTTCTTCCCTCCCCCTTTCTCCCTGTTCCTTTCTCCTTTTACCCCCCTCTCCCCTTGTCTTTCTCCCCTTTCCCACCTATAACTCTTTTTACTCCTATCTCCTCTATTCCACCTATAACTCCTTTTACATTTTCATTTCTCCTCTCTTCCTCACGTGTAACTCCACTTCTATCTACCTCCTCCACTCCCGCTACCTGTCCCCCTCTTATCTAACTCCCCCATTCCCCTCCCATCCCTCCTTTACCATCTATCCCCCCCCCGCTTCCCTCCCTTTCGTCCTTTTCATCTATCCCCAGCCCCCCTTCCATTCCTCTTGGCCCTCTTCCTCTATCCCCCTCCCATTCCTCTTTCTCCATCTTGCCCCTCCCCATTCCTCTTTTCCCCTTCCCTCATTCCTCTCCCCCCATTCCTCTTCCCCTTCCTCATTCCTCTTTCTCCCCCTTCCCTCATTCTTTTTCTCCCTCCCCCATTCTCTTTCTCCCCTTCCCTCATTCCTCTTCCCCCTTCCCCCTTCCTCTTTCTCCCCTTCCTCCTTCCTTACCCCTCCCCCTCCCCCTCTCCCTTACACTTGCTTTGGCCGCCCCAGAACGCGGCGAGTTTCCATTGTCAGCGCCATCTACCGTGAGCATTTAATTACGAACACAATGAAGTAATTGGCCCATTGATAATTGTTCTTTTGTTTGTATTCTGTTCGGGTAGACTGTGGTAGTTTGGCCTCGTTCTTTTTTTCCCTTCACTTTTTTCCCTGTCTTTCTTTTTCGTTGAAAGATCTGTTCCTCGGTTGGATTTGTGTAGATGCATTCCTTCAGTCTTCTTCTTCCTCTTCTTTTCTTCTTCTTTTTTCTTCTCCTTCTTTTTCTTCTTCTTCTTCTTCTTCTTCTTCTTCTTCTTCTTCTTCTTCTTCTCCTTCTTCTTCTTCTTCTTCTTCTTCTTCTTCTTCTTCTTCTTCTTCTTCTTCTTCTTCTTCTTCTTCTTCTTCTTCTTTCTCTCCCTTTTCTTTGCTGTCTGCTGTTTGGGTGTTCTTTTATCTGTCTTGAAGTAAAGAAACTTTTTTTTTTTTGTTATAGGGAGAAAGAGAGTAAGGGAGAGATTTGTTATGTACTGAAGAGAGTTCTTTTGATAATCTGTGTGAAAGTGTGTTAGTGTGCACACTTATTACATACTGTAAGTCACACGCTAGGGCACTCGCTCATTCACTCGTTCATTCAGTTTACTCCTTCCCTTCAGTTGTTTATCCACTACTCATTTTTTTCGGTTCCCCAGGCAGTCATTCATTGTCACTTGGTAACTGTCCCTTACTCATACATTTTTAAGTTCTCTTACACAAACGCAGTCATTCTCTTGTTCTATCACCTACCTATTCCAGTTTAAGTTTATTGTATAGTTTAAGAATATATTATTTAAGAATATTATATAATTTGATTTTGAAGTTTGAGGAGAGAGGAAGGGGGAGGGGGTTGTCGTGTAGGCCTATGTTTTACAAAGAAAATGAAACTTGGGTGTTATTTTACTGTTGCGTAAGGCTCAAAAAATGTATGGTGATGGGTGGTATTGAAGATAATGATAGGAAAGTAACGTAAGAGATACAGGTAAAGGGAATAGATATCAAGTGGAAATGGTACCAATTTTGCTATTGGCATTGTTACTATCATAATCGCGTGTATTGTAGTTGCAGGAAATAACAAGTTTGGCGAGAGAGGGAGCGGGAGAGGGAGAGGGAGGGAGAGGGAGAGGGAGAGGGAGGGAGAGGGAGAGAAAGAGGGAGGAGAGAGAGAGAGAAAGAGAGAGAGAGAGAGAGGGAGAGAGAGAGAGGGACCTTTCTTAAAGCAACTTGAACTGAAGTATTTTGTGGAAATACGTCTTTGAAGAGTAATTATGCCAAAAGTTTTATTATTTTTGAAATGTTTTCTCCCTGTATATGATGCTTATTTTATTTTGAAAGAGGTATAAATTTAGTTAGAGAAAATAAAGTTAAAGATATAAAAAAAAGAAAGGAAACAATGAAACAACAACCACTTTCTTAATTTTATTTTGTGGAAATACGTCTTTGAAGAAAATCACGCGAGAATTTTTTTTTTTTGAGGTCTTTGTCGGTTTTAATTCGTTTCGTGGAATCGTTTTGATGAATGGACAGGTAAATGTGGCTGGAAGGGACCGGGGAGTGTTTGCCCCCGGCGCCTTGATCGCATTATGGGGGGGGGAGAAGTGGAGGAAGAAGGTGGGGATGGAGAGGGGGAGGAGATGGAGGGAAGGGAAGGAGAAAGAGGGAAGGGAGGAGTAGAGGAAGGGAGAGGGAAGGAGAGGAAGGAAGAGGAGGGAGGGGAAGGTGAAGGAGAAGGAGAGGGGAAGAGGGAAGTTGAGGAAGGGAATGGGAAGGAGAGGAAGGGAAGGAAGAGGGAGAGGAAGAGGAAAGTGGAAGTAGAGGAAGAAGAGATGTGTAGGAAAGGAGAGAAGAAGAGAGGAAAGGAAATTTGAGGTAGAGGGGGAAAGGAAGAGGAAGGAAAGGGAAGGGGAAAGAAAGGGGGAGAGGGAAAGAAGGAAAGGAGAGAGGAAGATGGGAAGGAAAAAAGGGAGGAAAGGAGAGGAAGGAGAAAAGGGAAATGGAAGGAAGAAAAGAGGAAGAGAGTAAGGAAATGGAGAGGAAGAAGGGGAATGCAAACAGAGGAAGAAAGGAAGCGAAAGGAGAGTAGGAAGGGGAATGCAAACAGAGGAAGAGAGGAAGGGAAAGGAGAGAGTAGAGAGGGAAGGGGTCGCCGAGGGGAGAGAGTTGAGGGGAGCTAAGGAAGTACCTATTGACACACTCCTCGGGGGGCGCGGATCATTCCCAATTGACCTTTTTTTTATAGGGAAGGGATATGCAGCGGGGTGGGGTGGGGGGATGGGGGAGGTCGGTCGGGCTGGCAGCTGACCCAGAAAGAGTGTGGGGGGAAGGGGGGGAGGGGGGGGATAGAGGCATTCGAGTAGGCCTTGGCGCGGCGTCTTTGGAATGAGGGGGGAGGGGGGGAGGGGAGAGGGAGAGGGGAGAAGGGGCGGTTCGATCCTTTTTTCCTAGAATTTAGGGGTGTTGTTATTGTCGTTGTTATTGTTGTGGTGGTTGTTTTTGCTATTGTTTTTGTTATTATGATGATGATGATGATTATTGTTGTTGTTATTGCTGATGTTGTTATTGTTGTAGAGAGAAAATGTCTAGGGAATTATAGGAAGAAAGAGGAGACATGCTTGTAAACAAAAAGAGAAAGAAAAGGAGAGGAAAGGATACAAAGCAGAGAATAGGAAAAAAATATATAAAGGAAAGAAAGGGAGAGGAAAGGATACAGAGCAGAGAATAGGGAAAAAATATATAAAGGACCGAGGCATCAAAGGCCGAAAGCGGGACAGTACGAAAAGGGAAGAGAGGAACAGAGAAACACACGGGAGAAAGAGGAAGAAAGAGATAGAGACAGACATATAGAGACAGGCAGGCAGAAACAAAGAGGTAGACAGACAAGTAGATACAGACAGGGAGACAAACAGACAGACAGGCAGACACAGATTCAGAGAGACACAGACCGGCAGACAAAGATTCAGACAGACACAAATACAGATTCAGACAAACAGAGACAGACAGACAGACAGACAGACACACACAGATTCAGGCAGACACAGACAGAATAAAAAGAAGGAAGCGATCGCCCGTTGTTCCAGACACGGCCTAACCTTGACACGGATTCCAGCCAGAGTGCCATCGGGGTCGGAGCGGGCGAGCCGAGCGCGGGAGTGTGCCATAGGGTGCCACGTCGGTCCCGGTTAATGGCACGCAGCCGGGATAGGAAGCGGGGGGGTGGGGGGAGTAGAGGCAGGGGGGCGGGTGGAAGGAGGATGGGAGGATGGGAAGGGAGTGGGGTTGGGATAGGGGAAAGGGGAGATAGGTAAAGGGAGAGGTTGGGAGGGGAGTGGGGAGAGGGTGGGAGGGGAGTAGGGAGAGGGTGGGAGGGAGTGGGGAGAGGGTGGAGAGGGAGTGGGGAGAGAGGGGGAGAAGGGGGGAAAGTAGGTCAATCAATGTTCCAGGAGAGGGGCAAACTAGCGACTGCAGGCGGGCGGGCTGGCGGGCGGGCGGGAAGCTTCCAGCCGGAACATTGAGCGGAGAGAGAGAGAGAGAGAGAAAGAAAAAGAGAGAACGAGAGAGAGAGAGATGAGATAGAGAGAGAGAGAGAGAGAGAGAAAAAGAGAGAAAACGAGAGAGAGAGCAGAGAAAGAAAGAGAAAAAAGGGAGAGGGAGAGAGATAAAGAGAGAGGGAGAGAGAGAAAAGAAAAAAAAAGAGAGAAAACGAGGGAGGGAGAGAAAGAAAAAGAGAGAAAACGAAAGAGAGAGAGAGAAGACGAGGGAGGGAGAGAAAGAAAAAGGAGAGAAAACGAGGGAGAGAGAGATAAGGAGGGAGTGGAGAAGGAAGGACAGGTGAAAGGAATCGAGGTAGTAAATAAGAATGGAAATGAAGGAATGAGAATGAAAGGAAGTTGAGAGAAAACCACGAAGGGTAGAAAAGGAGGAGGAAATAGAAAGTAGTGTTAAAGAGGTGAACAAGGAAATAAGAAAACGGAAGAATACAGGTATTGAAAAAGTAAGAGAAGAAAGAATGATAAACGGGTAATATAAATGAGAAAAGAGAAGGAGAGGGAAGAGGGGAGAGCGACTAAACGAGGGGAAATAGGAAAGGCTGGAGAAGAGAAGAGGACGGAAAGGAGAGAGTACAAGGACAAAAATATAAATGGGCCAAAAAAAGGAAGAGAAAGGAAGGGGAAAAGGCTAAAGGAGAAAGATGTGAATGGACTAGAAAAGAATAGGAAGAAAAAGGAGGAGAAGGAGAAGAAAAAGGACAAGAAGAGGGAGAAGGAGAACGAGAAGGGGAAAGGGAAGAAGAGGAGGAAGAAAGGGGAGAAGAAGAAGAAGGAGGAGAAGAAGAGGAAGAGGAAGAAGAAGAAGAAGAAGAAGAACAAGAAGAAGAAGAAGAAGAAGAAGAAGAAGAAGAAGAAGAAGAAGAAGAGAAGAAGAAGAGAAGAAGAAAAAGACAGAGTAGAAGTAGAAGAAGAAGTAGAAGGAAGAGAAGGAGAAGGAGCAGAGTCAGCCTCAATACAAACACCTGATGCCAAGAGCAATGCGTTGCCTGCGCCCGTCTTCCGAGAACTGGAATGAACTGGTTTGCCTTTGGGAGGGGGGGAGGGAGAATAGGAAGCGGAAGGGGGAAAAGGTGGGGGAGATGGGGGAGAGGGAGGGGGGAATAGGAAGCGGAAGGGGAAAAGAGAGGGGAGATGGGGGAGAGGGAAGAGGGAGGAAAGAGGAAGAGGGGAAGGGGAGAAGAGAGGGAGATGGGGGAGAAGGAGGGAGAGGGAGGAGAAGAGAGGGGGAGATGGGGGAGAAGAGAGGGGAGATGGGGAGAGTGAGAGGGAATGGGGGGAGAGTGAGAGGGAGAGGGAGGAGGGAGGAAGAGGGGAAGGGGGAGCATGGAGGAGAATGGGGGAGAAGGGAGAGAAGACAGAGGGGAAAAAAGAAGATGAAGGATGAGGAGAAACAAGAGGAGGAAAGGGAGCGGGACAGGAAGAAATGAAAGAGGGAAAGGGGAGGGAGAAAGCGCGAAGGAAGGAGTAAGGACGACAGGTAGATAGGTTTAAACAAGGGTGTGTTATGTGTACTATAAAAAAAATAGATATAAAGGATGGGCGAGGTTAAGGAGAGAGAGAGAGAGGGAGAGGGAGAGGGAGAGGGAGAGGGAGAGGGAGAGGGAGAGAGAGAGAGAGAGAGAGAGAGAGAGAGAGAGAGAGAGGGGGGGGGGGGGAAGATATGAAATTGCCCAACAGACTCAAACTCGTTTTGCAAAGTCTGTCCCCAAGAGATGACAATGATAAAGGTGATGATAATGACACTGATGATGATGATGATGTAACTCCCCACTCCTCCACATCTTTCATGGCAGGATCAATATCACTTTAACAAGATTACAGACAGATCAAAGGAGAGAGAGAGAGAGAGAGAGAGAGAGAGAGAGTGAGTGAGTGAGTGAGTGAGTGAGTGAGTGAGTGTGTGTTTGTGTATGTGTGTGTTTGTGGATGTGTATGTTTGTGTGTTTGTGTGTGTGTGCGTGTGTGTGTGTGTGTGTGTGTATGTGTATGTGTATGTGTGTTTGTGTGTGTGTGTGTTTGTGTGTGTTTGTGTGTGTGTTTGAGAGAGAGAGAGAGATAGAGAGAGAGAGAGAGAGAGAGAGAGAGAGAGAGAGAGAGAGAGAGAGAGAGAGAGAGAGGAGAGAGAGCGAGGGAGCGAGAGCGAAGGGGGGGAAGGGGGATGAAATGATTAGCAATAATGAGGCGGAAATGGGACATGTTTGATTTGGGTGACGATCGTGACGGGAAAGGATATTGATGATGAGTATATAGATAAATAAAAGTAGAATGAGGATAGTCCCGGTAATGATAACAAAACGAGCTTTCAAGTGGATAGAGTAAAAAATAAATAAAAAAAATAGATATAAAATAAATAAATAATTAAAAAATTAAAAAATAAATGATAAATAGATAAAAAAAAAGTAAAAATAAAAATGACTGGGTAAGAAACACAGTAGGAATATTCTTATTTTCTTTGCCTTTCTTTTACATTGGCGATATTTATCCAGATGTTTCACGTGGACGATTCGCAAGGAAAACGAACAAGGAAAACGAACGAACAAAAAAAACCTGAATCCTAAGCGACTGAATCATCCTCTTCGTATTATGCAAATTTTCGAGGATGAGATAGCGTCTCAAGTTGCGCCAGACGAGAAGACTTCGCAGTGTGGCAGACTCGTGCTGGTTGAAGCAAGGGTCGCCCGCGGATTTGGTATCTGTTTTCCTCTATTTTCAATTTTGCTGTTGTTGCATTTGTTGTCGTTTGTGGTTTGTTTCCTTGGGTTGTTATGGGTGTTTTTTTTTATTTGTTTGTTGTTTTTTGTTCGTAATATTCTTATTCATTTAGTTTTTGTTATTTTTTTCTTTCGTTTCTGAGTTTATTTGGTATCGCTGTCTTTATTAACTGATCGTTAGACCCTCGTTTTACTTTTATAATCAGGTCGTGTGTCCCTAATCGCCCATCCAATTAAAGTTGCCAAAAGTTGCCCCGTTGATCGAATGCGATCCCATTTAGGCTTCTCCCCCGAGCCGTGTGTCGTCTGGTCCAGGTAGGCCTATGTCCTTATCGTGTTGTCTCATCTGGGTAGGCCTACCCTGGACACGCATTACAGCGTCACTTTGATATATCGGCGGTGGAGTCTCGTTATATATATATGCGTATGTGTGTGTGCTTGTGTGTTTGTGGGTGTGTGTGTGGGTGTGTGTGTGCTTGTGTTTGTGTGTGTGTGTGTGTGTGTCTGTGTTCTTCGTCTCTGAGTAAGTGGATGGATGGGGGAGGATGGGGGAGGTGGAGGGGGGGCAGGTTACAGATCGCGCAAACTGCAAACTGAACTGTCATCCCGCACGGGTTCTATTCGCGTGACTGGGTTCACTACCCGTCTTTCTGGCGCAGGGAAATCGGGGAGAGGGAGGGTCGAAGGAGAGGGGAGGGGGAGGAGTTCGAAGGGGAGGGGCGGTGAGAAAAGATGGGGAGAGAATGAGGGGAGGTTGGGGAGACTGCAGGTGAGGGGGCACTTATTTGGGGGTAGGGAGGGAGGGTGAGGGTGAGAGGGAGGGAGAGGGAGAGGGTGGGAGGGTGTGGGGGTGAGGGGAGGGAGGAAGAGAAGGAGGGAGAAGAAGGAAGAGGGAAAGAGAGCAAGTGGAGGGAAGATAGAATTAGAAAGAGATGGATAGAGCAGGACGACGTAAAGTGAAATAAGAGAATGATTTGTTTGTGGCAAGGAAGAAGGGGAAGTCTACCTTAGAGAGAGAGAGAGAGAGAGAGAGAGAGAGATAATGAGACCAGAAGAAAAGACGGGGAGAGAAGGAGGAAAATATAAACAGAGACAAGAAAACATGAAAGAAGCAAGAGAAGAGGGGGAGGGCAGAAAATAATAAAAAAGAGAGAGAAAGAGAAAAAGGAAATGCGGCAGCCGGTTAAGGAATGACTCCTCCTGGTATTAAGGTGTGTGTGTGCTCTCCTGTGTCTCTGTGAATGGATTGCGGTGCGCGTGTGTGTGACATGCCTGCGGGGACACACACGAAAATGTTTGCGCGTGCTTGTTGTTTTGTAAGGGAAGGGGAGGGAGGGTGCGCGTGGGGGCGCTTTCAGTGCTTGCTTGCGTGCTTTAGCTTTGACACCCCTCCCCTCTCTCCCCTCTTTGCCTTTTGCTCCCCCTCTCTTCTTCGTCTTTCACTCTCTCCCTCCCTCCCTCCTTTCCTTTCTACCTGTCCGGCTCTCGTGTTCCCCTCGTCCCCCTCTCGCCGCAGCGTGTGTCACCCTGTCCCCCCTGTGTCCTCTCTCCCTCCCTCTCCCTTTTCCCCTCCCTCCCTCCCTCCCTCCTCCTTTTTTTTCTCATCTCTCTCCTGCTTGTTCCGATCTCCACCCCTCGCTGCTGTGCGAGTTTCGCCAAGCACCAGCTGTTTGTTCTGCGTGAATTATTCATTTGTTCAAACACCGCTCGCTTGTGTTGCGTCGGGCCTGCGTCTGGGACTGACTGCCTGAGTCTCTCTCTCTCTCTTTCTCTGTCTGTGTCTCTCTTTCTCTTTCCCTCTTTCTTTCTTTCTTTCTTTCTCCCTCTCTTTCTTTCTCCCTCCCTCCTCCTCCCTCTCTCTCTCTCTCTCTCTCTCTCTCTCTCTCTCTCTCTCTCTCTCTCTCTCTCTCTCTCTCTCTCTCTCTCTCTCTCTCTCTCTCCTTCTCTCTCTCTCCTTCTCTCCCTCTCCTCTCTCTCTCTCGCTCCTCTCGCTCTCTCTTCCTCCTCTCCTTTCTTCCTTCCCTTCCTTCCCTTCCTTCCCTCCATCCCCTCCTCTTTCCCCCTTCCTTCCCTCCATCCCTTCACATTTCCCCCTCCCTCCCTCCCTTCCTCGCCCTTTCTCTTCCTCCTACTTCTATACAGTTGTCAAGTGTAGTTTTTGAATGTGCTACATCCCGTCCAATGGTCGTGAGTTCACCTGATTTTCAAATTAGCTTTATTGTTTTTTCTTTTCTTTTCTTTTAAAGGATTTTCGAATTTTCTTTATCGATTTTTTTTTTGTGTTAGCTTCTCTTCCCAACAGGCCTGGCCCGAATAATTAGCCCGATAGACCTGATAGACTGGCTCGTGTGTATTAAGCGGTGCGTGTTGCTGCCCTGCAGGTGGCTTGATCGACCCCCATTCACGAGCTTTGGGTTTAATATTTGATGTTCATGTCTCCAAACACTACACGGGAGGGGAGGGGGAAGGGGGGGGGAGAAGGAGAGGGAGGGGGGTTAAGGCTAGAAGGAAGGAGGGAGGGAGGTTAAGGTTAGAGGGAAGAGGGGAGGGGGATTGAAGGTGAAAAAGGGGAAGGGGGAAGGGAAGGTGATGGGGAGAGGGTCACGTAAATGGAAGGGAGGAGGTGGGGGGATGGTGAATGGAGGAAGGGGAGGAAGAGGGAAGGTGAGGGAGGGAGGAATGAAATGGCACTTGCGTGGGCGTTGGGCAGAGCGGATGGCAAAATCGATGCGGATAGGGCACGCGATAGGGAGAGAAGAGGGGGAAAGAGAGAGAGAGAGAGAAGGCGAGTGGAAGGAGACGAGGAGGGAGGAAGGGAGAAAGAATAGGATGGGAAAGCGGGGGGGGGATAACGAATGACGATGAGTGGAGGAGGGATTAGGGAGAGAGAGAGAGAAGGAAGGAGGAAGTAGGAAGAGGGGGAATAGAGAGGGGAAGGGAGAGGGGATTCACGGACTTCCGGGGCTAAGTTGTCCGCCGAGGGGAGAGAGAGATCAAGCAGGTGGTCTTCAGGTAGATGTATGGAGGGGGAGGGGAGGGGGAGGGATGGGAGTTCTGTTAAGTCTTTTGATGTGCGTTAATCAGATAGGAAGGGAAAAAGATAGAGAGATAAAAAGGGAGATGGAGAGATGGAGGGAGGTGGGGAAAGGAAGAGAAACAAGCAGACAGAGGCGGATAGAAATAGAACGAGAAGAGAGAGAGAGAAAGAGAAATAGACACACAGAAGTAGAAGGGAGAAAGAGAGAAACAAACAGACACAGAGAAAGAGAGAGAAACAAACAGACAGAAATAGAGAGGGAGAGAGAGAAGAGACAGAAGAAAATAGGGGGAAGACAGACAGAAATAAAGGGGAGAGAAAGAGAGAGAAAATGACAGACAGAAATAGAGGGGAGAGAAAGAGAGAGAAAGAGAGAAAAGACAGACAGACTAACAGACAGAGACGGACAGAAATAGAGGGAGCGATAATGCAGCGCCCCATCCGCCGCCGCGCAAAGGATTTCCGTCGGAAGGGCCTCCAGGAGACGTCCGCGGGGTAGGATTGCTTCTCCTTAGACCTTGCTTCGTCGTCTTGACTCACGCGTTTCTCTCCTCCTTCGATTTTCTTGATTTTTTCTTCTCCTTAGACCTCGCTTCGTCGTCTTGGTTCACGTGTTTCTCTCTCCCTTTTATTTTTTGAAAATTTATTTATTCATTTATTTTTTTTAATTTGTGGTCGTCTTTTGTAATTTCATTTTGGAAGAGTTTTGTAATGTTATTAGGTATACTAGAGAAAAAAGGAAATTAGATAGGGGAGTGGCGAGAGATTAGGAGGAAATAAAGGTGAATGAAATGATCAATCCATAAATAGATAGATCAGTAAATTAGATAATTGATACGAATAAATAACGGGCAGGGAATGGATCTCGTAAAGGCTCAATAATTTGTGGAGTTCCAGGAAAATTACATTATTATTGTTATTGCTATTGCTATTGCTATTGCTATTGCTATTGTTATTGTTATTATTATTATTTTATTTATTTATATATTTATTTTTATTATTGTGATAATCGTTGTTGTTATTATTACTATTATTATTATTATTATTATTATTATTATTATTGTTGTTGTTGTTGTTGTTGTTGTTGTTGTTGTTGTTGTTGTTGTTATTATTATTATTATTATTATTATTATTATTATTATTATTATTATTATTATTATTATTATTATTATTATTATTATTATTATTATTATTATTATTATTATTATTATTATTATTATTATTATTATTATTATTATTAAAGCGTATATTTGCGTAACGGTGAGGGTGGCGATCGATTTTTCTCTCTCTCTCTCTCTCTCTTTTTAGGAAAAAATTCCATCCTTGTTAAATGAATCACCTGGTATGTACAAGTTCCCAGGTACTTAGCGGAGGGGATGAGTGGGAGGATGAGGAGGGGAGGGGGAGGGAGCGGAGGGGGAGGATCAGAGGGAGGAGGGGGAGCGGAGGGGATGAGTGGGAGGATGAGAGGGAGGGGGAGGAGGGAGGGGGAGCGGAGGGGATGAGTGGGAGGATCAGAGGGAGGGGGAGGGGGAGCGGAGGGGATGAGAGGGAGGGATTATAGTCCGGTTTGATTACCTGTAATTGGCCAATCCTGTTTGTTTTTGCGCTTATCCGATCGATTTCCGGCGTCGCTTTATATCCGGGTTGAAGGGCGATGGTTTGATATCCGGCGGTGATGTTGATCGGACGGGGGGGGGGTCTCTGGGGGCGGGTAGGCCTACCGTGCTCTCCTGATTGGCGATTCTGTCTGTGGGGTTGTTTTTTTCTTTATTCTTTCCATCCCTCTATCACTTTCTCCTCTCTCTTATTTTATTTTCTCTGTTCTTTCTTTATTTTATTTTCGCTTCGCTGCTCTTCTCTCCCTTTCGATTTACCTTCATCCTTTCTCCTCTCTTTTATTTTATTTTCTGTTTCTTTATTTTATTTTCGCTTCGCTTCTCTTCTCTCTCTTTCGTTTTACCTTCATTTTTTTTCTTGATTTATTTTCTTTTAATCCCATTTGGATTTTTACATTATCTCTTTTTTCTTCTCTCGATTACTTTCTATCTTTTAGTGACATCTTGATATTGAACACAAGCACAAAACACAATCACGTGAACACAAAGATGAAAATGAAAGTAGCTACAGTGATTTTTTTGTGTGTGTTTTGCTTTGTCTATTGGTTGTGTTTGGTATATATATATGTGTGTGTGTGTATCTTTATGAGGGGGGGGGGCGTGGCGAGTGATTTATATGTTGTTCTTATATTCATCATGGTTTCTCGTCAGTTTATTTATTTATTTATTTATTTTTTTTTTTAGAATGATTGTTGTCCTTTATTTCGTCCTTGTTATTGTAATTGTTTTGTAATTGTTTTGCGGTTGATATTATAATTGTTATTGTTAGTTTGTTTTTTGTTGTACTATTGTTTTTGTCGTTCTCGTCATCGGTGACTTTCTCATTATCTCGATCACTGTAATTAAATGTTTTAAAACTTGCATTTCCCTTCAGCTGCCAATCATTATTATTTCGTGTTGTCCCGCACCCTCTTTCGTTGAGCAGATTTCGCGTGCAGGTTTGGCCGTGTTGCAATGCCGAGAGACGGAGGCTGCAGTGGCGTGTTGCATGTTGCAGATATTCAGATGATTAATGAAAAATAAAAATAAAGCGATGGAAATTGTCTTGTGATTTTTGTGTGTGTGTCTTGTTTTGTCTGTTGGTTCTGTTTGGTGTATATATGTGTGTGTTTGCTTGTGTATCTTTATGGGAAAAATGAGGGAGAGATGTTTTTTTGAGACATGGAAGCTGCAATGGCGTGTTGCATGTTTCAGTTTCAGTATCTTGATAAAAGATAAAGATAAAGCGATATATAAATTCTCTTGTGATTTTTTTAATGTGTTTTGCTTTGCATATTGTTTTTGTTTGGTATGTATATATGTATATATATATATCTTTATGGGAAAATGAGGAGATATATATATATATATATACGTGTTGCATGTTTCATATATATATTGATAAAGATAAAGATAAAGTGTGTATTTCTGTTGTGATTTTTTTAATGTGTTTTGCTTTGCATATTGTTTTTGTTTGGTATGTATATATGTGTGTGTTTGCTTGTGTATCTTTATGGGAAAATGAGGGAGATTTTTTTTCTTCGATTGTGATAATATTGACGGGAATACAAACGCTGCAGTTGACTTGTTTTATTTCCGTTTCAACTCTTTCTGTCTGACTGTCGAAGGTGTCAGCTGCGTGTCAGCCGTGTGTCGCCTGTGTGTCACCCTGCCAACTTATCCAGCCATCGCCCCCCTCCCCCTTCCCCCTTCCCCAACTGAAACGAAGCTGTCATTTTGTCCCTAACATCTCGTGTCAGTTTTGAAAGGGGGGGAGGGGGAATAGAGAGAGAGGGAGTGATCAGAAACGTGGAAGAGAGGGAAGAGAGGGGAAAAAAGAGAGAAGGGGAGAAGAGAAAAGAAGGGAAAGGGTAAAGAAAGATAAAAAAAGGTAGAGAGAGGGGGAGAGAGAAGAAGGGGATACGTGAGGAAAAAGAGAGAGGGGAAGGAAGGGAGAGGAAGAGACTAGCGATAGAGACCGATAGATTGATTGCCCCCGCCTCCCCCCCCCCCTCACACACACTCATTTCCCTCAACTCATTTCTCCCTCTGCTCTCTTCCCTCTCCTTTCTCACTCGTCGTATGTCCCATTTCCCCCAAATATTTGTCTTCCCTCCCCTCCCTCCTTTTCTCCACTTCTTCATTGATACCCTTTTTAGCGCCCCCGCCTATTTATCCCCCCTACACCCTACTCTCTTCCCCTTGCTCCCTTCCCTCTTCCCCCTTTCCCCTATCCTACCCCTACGCCCTACCCACCTCCCTCTTCCCCCTTCCCTCTTCCCTTCCCCTTCCCTCCTACCCTTCCCCCTACCCTCTATCCTCTACCCTCTTCCCCTATCCCCCTAAGCTCTTCCCATCCTCCCTCTCCCCCCTACCCCTTACCCTCTTCCCCCTACCTCCTACCATCCCCCCCTTCCCACCCCCACCCACAACCCCAAGAAAACCCCGCTCTCAGCCCCCCTCCTCTCCCGCATGGACATAAGAGCGTGCCGTCAACCGAAGGCGTCGGAGGAGGAGGAACCCTTCACCGTGTCATTTTGTCATTTTGTCATTTTGTCATGTTGTCATTTCCGAACGCGCGCGCCGGATGCTCGGGGTGACAGATCGGTCGCACGCTCGCGTCAAGTGGTCGGTTTGTCGGCGCGTCGGGTAGGCTGTGAGGCGGGCGGGCGGGTGAGTGGGCGGGCGGGTTGGGTCGGGAGCAGTCGGGTTGTGATTGATTTTTGATTATAAGGTCGGCGCTAATTCGGGTCTTCCGGGGTGTCGGCGTTCCGGTCGGGGTGGGGTCGGGGATACCTCTCTGGGATGCGTTTTTGGGGGGAGGTTGGGTTGGGTTGGTTGGTTGGTGGTCTTCGTGTATGTTTGTCTGTTTGTTTCTTTGTCTCATTCTTTTTTATATCTTTGTCTTTGTTCTCTCTCTCTTCTTTCGCTTCTCTCTCTTTTTTTCTTTCGTTTCTTTTTTTTTTCTCGTTTCTCTTTCTATTTTCTTTTTTTTCTCTTTTTTCTCGTTTTTTTTTCTCTTTCTTTTTTCTATTTTTTTACATAGTTTCTTTACGCCTTCTTTTCTCTTTTCCCAGTGTCTCTCGCCTCCATTTCTCTTTCTTTTTGAGATAGATAGATAGACAGAGACAGACCGACACAGACAGACAGATAGAGATAGATAGACAGAGACAGACAGACACAGACAAATAGAGATAGATAGATAGACAGACAGAGACAGACAGACAGACATCATCAGAGACAGCGAGACACAAGGAGACCGCCTCAGCCCCTCCCGCTCGTCCTCTCATCCGCGTCTTTCAGTAGTCCTTCTGTAATCCCGGGGGAGGTCTGTGAGATCCTTGTCGCGCCCGTGTTGTTCCTCCCATGCTTGGGCGGTGACGCAATCGGGTCGTCAGTCAGCGGGAGAGGGAGGGAGGGAGAGGGTGGGTGGGGGTGAAGGAGAGGGTGAAGGATGGGAGGGAGGGAGGGAGGGTGGGAGGGAGAGGGAGGGAGATAGGGAGAGAGGGGAGTGGAGGAGGGAAGGAGGGTGAGGGAGTGGAGGATGGGGGTGAAGGAGGGAGGGAGAGAGGGAGGGTGGGAGGAAGGAGAAGGGAGAAGGAGGGAGGGAGGAGAGGGGGAGGTGAGAGGGAGGGAGGAAGGAAAGGGATGGAGGGAGGAAGGGAGAGAGGGAGAAGGAGGAAGGGAGAGTTATGGAAAGAGTGAGTGGGGAGGGAAAGAGTAAGGGAGAGGGAGAGAGAGAGAGAAAGAGAAAGAGAAAGAGAGAGACGCACGTACACACACTTACAAGGTAGCTCTGATCTGGCGTGGGGTGGCACTGTGGCATTCTTGTGGTGGTTGAGGCAGGATTTTTTTTTCTGGCGTGGTGTGGGTGTCGGTGTGGGCGAGTGTGTGTGTGAGAGAGAGAGAGTCTGTGTAATTGTTTTTGTACCTTTTTTTACCTTTCATTGTCTTTATTTTCCCTTCTTTCTTTTTAGCTTTTTTTAGAGTGCCAAATTTTCGTCTAGAGATTAAGAGTGGCGTCTCTTCGGACTCACACGCGCACACACACTTTCTCACTCTCTCTCTCTCTCTCTCTCTCTCTCTCTCTCTCTCTCTCTCTCTCTCTCTCTCTCTCTCTCTCTCTCTCTCTCTCTCTCTCTCTCTCTCTCTCTCTCTCTCTCTCTCTCTCTCTCTCTCTCTCTCTCTCTCTCTCTCTCTCTCTCTCTCTCTCTGTCTCTCTCTCTCTCTCTCCTTTCTCACTTTCTCTCTCCTTTCTCATTCTCTCTCTCCTTTCTCACTCTCAATCTCCTTTCTCACTCTCTCTCTCTCTCCTTTCTCCCTCTCTCTCTCTCCCCCTTCTCCCTCTCTCTCTCCCCTTTTCTCCTCCTCTCCTTTTCCCCTCTTTCTCTCCTTTCTCCCTTCTCACTCTCCTTTCTCCTTCTCACTCTCCTTTCTCCCTTTCTCTCTCCTTTCTCCCTCTCCCTCTCCCTCTCACCCTCCTTTCTCTCCCTCTCCCTCTCTCCCCCTCCCTCTCCCTCTCCCTCTCCCTCTCCCTCTCTCTCCTTTCTGTCTGTCTCTCTCGTTCTGTCTCCCCCCCCTCTCTCTCTCTCTTTCTCCCACAACAGACGCTTTAATGAATACTAAAACGGAGGATCTACACATAGGCTGGGCGTAGGCCGGTGTGTACGTCGCATTTATCGGGCCAAGGATCCGTCTTCCGGATTCTCCACGCGAATGCAGAGGGTCAATGGGGTGTGATGTATGGCTGTGATATGGTGGGTTATAGGCCTGTGGGTGGGGTTGGGGTGGGGTGGAGGAGTGCGTGTGGGTGGGGGTGGGTGGGGGTGGGTGGTGGGGGGATGGGGGTGTTTTTGTTTGTGTAGGTGGGTAGGTGGGTGGGGTGTTTGTTTGTGTGGGTGGATGGGAGGATGGGGGTGTTTGTGTATTTTTGTTTGTGTGTGTGTGTGTGTTTGTGCGTGTGTGTGCGTGCGTGTGTGCGGCTGCGTTTGTGTGTTTTCGCGTGGATTTGTATTTGCACGCGGGTGGCTCAGCCTGTCGAGTGTCGGGGATTATTCGCAAGCGGTGACGGGCGTGAAAATTTGTGGATGGGCGTGGCGCGGGCCTTCCATCGCTCGTCTTAGCTGGTTATATATATGTAAGTACACTCATACATATATACATATATGCATACATACATACATACATATACAAATATACATACATGCATACATGATTATATATATGTATATATATATTATAGATAGATAGATAGATGTCGGTATAGATGTAGATATATAGATATAGGTATATTATATGTATATTTTATATGTGCATTATATATATATATATATATATATATATATATATATATATATATATTATATAGATACAGATATAGATATATAGATATATAGAAAGATAGATAGACATTTATTTTATATAAATGTGTTTCTTCTTTGCTTCTCTGTCTTGCTTCTTATCTTAGCGATTGCCGATGTTATTCTTCTCATGAGTGTGTTTCAATTTGCATATGCATGTTCCTGTTTATATTCAGGGACACGCACTTGCAAACACAACTGCATGATTCATACGAGCATGCATATATATATATATATACAGGCGCACACATTCCTGCAGACACACGGCGTACAGTACACACAGGCGAAGCAAACAAACACATGCACACGCGCGGACACTCACGCACACGCACGCACACGCACACGCACGCGCACGTCAAAGGCGACCGGAATCATTATAAACATGATTGGTTCCGCATCTCCGCACTTCCCTCGCCGGCGGGGGTGAGGAGGGGGGGAGGGGGGGAAGGGGGGAAGGGGGAGGAAGGGAGTGTACTGACCGTTTTGATTGCTTGCGGGGGCGGGGGTGGGTGTCTGTGCAGGAGGGGAAGGGGGAGGGGGAGAGGAGGGTGTGGGTGGTTGTATGGGATGGTTGGGAGGGAGGGGGAAGGGGGAGGTGTGATCACGTCTCTATCTACCGTGAAAATGACGGTATTATAGTGCACGTGACTCCCATCCTCCTCCTTCCCCCCCTCTTCCCATCTTCCCACACTATCTCCCCTCCTTCCCCCTCCCACATCATCTCCCCTCCTCCCCCTCTTCCCACTCCATCTCCCCCTCCTCCCCCCCCATCCCATCCTCCCACACCATCACCCCCTCCTTCCCCCCTCCCACACCATCTCCCCCTCCTCCCCTCTTCCCACTCCATCTCCCCCCCCCCTCCCCCTCTTCTCCCTCCCACACCATCTCCCCCTCCTTCCCTTCCCTCTCTTTCTCCCTCCCACTCCATCTCTCCCTCCTCCCTTCCCCCTCTTTCTCCCTCCCACTCCATCTCTCCCTCCTCCCTCCCCCCCTCTTTCTCCCTCCCACTCCATCATCCCCATCCTTTCTCTCCCTTGCGAGAGGCCCCCCCCTCCCCTCGTACCACCCCATTCTATTCCCGTCCTTTTATCTATCTATCTA
>NC_091553.1:46103943-46111443 GCF_042767895.1 Penaeus vannamei
TCCACCCTCCCCTACGCACAGTAACCCCTACTCCCCACTTCCCCGCGCACGCCCACTGCCGACGCCGCCCACCAAGCAACGTGACGCAGCGCAGTCCGGTCGCGGCGACGAAGGTGGGGGAATCGGGAGCCACTTATTGAGGGGGGGGGTGGTGTCGGCCGATGACGAAGACGCGAAATCGGGAGGTGGTTGGCGGAGGAGAGGAGGGAGAGGGAGGGAGGGAGGTAGGGAGAAGGTGGAGGAGAGGAGGGAGAGGGAGGGAAGCAGGGAGACTGAGGGAGAGGGAGAAGGTGGAATGAGAGGGAGGGAGGCAGGGAGAGGGTGGAAGGAGAGGGGAGAGAGGGAGAAGGTGGAAGGAGAGGGAGGCAGGCAGGGAGAAGATGGAAGGAGAGGGAGGGAAGAAGAGGAGACAGGGAAACGAAGGGAGAAGGAGGGAGGGAGGGAGGAGATGAAGGAGGAGGAATAAGAGTGAGGGAAAGAGAGAGGGAGGAGGGAGGGTTACAGGGAGAGGGAAGGGAAACGCGCTGGAAGCCCGGGAGAGCGAGGGGCGCCAGGTAAATACAGCTGCAACTTTTCCGTGACATAAAGCTGTCTAGCCTATACCGGTGTGTGGCATCTGGCCCCATGATTGAAAGTCTGAGATATAGAGAGGGAGGGAAAAAACGGAGAGAGAGAGAGAGAGAGAGAGAGAGAGAGAGAGAGAGAGAGAGAGAGAGAGAGATAAAGCGAGGAATAGAGACAGAGACAGAGAGAAAGACCGTGAGAGAGAAGAGAGAGAAATAAGGAGAGCAAGCGCGAGAACGAGAACGAGAGCCAAAGAGAGTGAGACAGGCGTGGTTAAATGGAACCATTGTGTGAGGAGAGACGAGGTGGGAAGACGGCCGTGGGGAGGAGGGGGGGAGGGGAGAGGAGGGGGGGAGGGGAAGGTGAAGGAAGAGGTAAGGTGAGGCCAGACTAATAAGTTAAGTGTTCCCCAATTTACCTTTTGGGTTGACAAGTGAATGGGAAGACCGCCCCCCCTCCTCCCCCTCCTCCTCTTTTCTCTACCCCCTCCCCCGCCCTCCTTCCTAATCGGGATCAGGACAAATGATTGGGCGTGTTGGTTTAGGGGCGAGGCGTTGCGTGCAGACTTATGGGCTGGGAAGGGAGGGAGGGAGAGAGAGAGAGAGAGAGAGAGAGAGAGAGAGAGAGAGAGAGAGAGAGAGAGAGAGAGAGAGAGAGAGAGGGGGAGAGAGAGAGAGAGAGAGAGAGAGAGAGAGAGAGAGAGAGAGAGAGGGAGAGAGAGAGGAGAGGGAGAGGGAGAGGGAGAGGGAGGGAGAGGGAGAGAGAGAGAGAGAGAGAGAGAGAGAGAGAGAGAGAGAGAGAGAGAGAGAGAGAGAGAGAGAGAGAGAGAGAGGGAGGGAGAGAGAGAGGAAGGAGAAACAGAGAGAAACAGAGAGAAACAGAGAGAAACAGATGAAGAAAGAGAGAGAGAGAGAGAAACAAATGAGAAAATTAGAGAGAGAGAGAGAGAGAGAGAGAGAGAGAGAGAGAGAGAGAGAGAGAGAGAGAGAGAGAGAGAGAGAGAGAGAGAGAGAGAGAGAGAGAGAAAGAAAGAGAACATGAGAAAGAAAGAGGACATGAGTAAGAAAGAGGACATGAGAAAGAAAAAGAACATGAGAAAGAAAGAGAAAATGAGAAAATAAGAGAAAATGAGAGAAAAAAGAAAATGAGAAAAAGAGAGAAGGGAGAAAGAAAGAGAAAATGAGAGAAAAAAGAAAAGAAGGAAGAGAGAGAGAGAGAGAGAGAGAGAGAGAGAGAGAGAGAGAGAGAGAGAGAGAGAGAGAGAGAGAGAGAGAAGAGCATGGCAAGAATATGAATAAGAGAGAAAGAGTAAGAAATGTATCCCAGTGACAAAAAAAAAAAGAAAAGAAAAATGATACAGCAAAGTGGGGTGTAGGTAAGGGAGACACGGGGGAGGAGGGGGGGGGGGAGGGGGATACCACGCTGCATACCTGGTAAGTGATGGACTAAATTTTGTTCGATGACAGATATTGGCGGTGCGGTGGAGGGCAGGTATTAGGGGGGAGGGGGTGACAGGGAACATGAGGAGGGGGAGGGGGGAGGGGGCTATTTAGGGGCCAACCAGGTGTGGAGATGTGCAAGGGAAAACGGGTGGTTGGGGTGGGGTGGGGTGGGGTGGGGTGGGGTGGGGAGGAGGGGGGAAGGGAGGCCGACGGCTAGAGTTATGGGCGCGTCGTTGATATCAATTGTCTAATCTGACGGTAGCCAGGGCGCCGTCAGGCATCGTTTGGGGCGGCGACGGAGCGTTACGTCGGAGCGGAATGGGCGGGGGGGGAAGGGGCGTGTGGAGTGGAGTTGGGTATGTGAAGGGGAGGGGAGGGGTGGGGGGAGGGGCGTGTGGATTGGAGTGGGCATGTGAAGGGGAGGGGAGGGGTGGGGGGGCGTGTGGAGTGGATGGGCATGTGAAGGGGAGGGGAGGGGGGAAGGGGCGTGTGGAGTGGATGGGCATGTGAAGGGAGGGGAGGGGGGCGTGTGGAGTGGAGTGGGCATGTGAAGGGGAGGGAGGGGGAGGGGCGTGTGGAGTGGAGTTGGACATGTGAAGGGGAGGGGAGGGTGGGGGGAGGGGCGTGTGGAGTGGAGTTGGGTATGTGAAGGGAGGGGAGGGGGTGGGGGGCTCTGCGGGCGGGCCGGGAGTCCTGCTCTTGTCAGCCCGCACGCCCGAAGGCACATGGATGCATATTGGCTGGGTGGGAGGAACACATGAGAGGGAGGGAGGGAGGGAGAGGGAGAGAGAGAGAGAGAGAGAGAGAGAGAGAGAGAGAGAGAGAGAGAGAGAGAGAGAGAGAGAGAGAGAGAGAGAGAGAGAGAGAGAGAGAGAGAGAGAGAGAAAGAGACTGAATCTTAGGCAGAGAGAGAAAGAGAGAGAGAGAGAGAGAGAGAGAGAGAGAGAGAGAGAGAGAGAGAGAGAGAGTAAAAGAAATAGATCTTTATTAGACATTTATACCATCATGCATATTCGCACTCCTACATGCTGATTCCCCGCAAAGTAAATGAACAAATACAACAGAATAAGATGTATAAAATACAAGTAATATATAAAACCAGACAATAACTAATGCCCGTAATTTCACTCAACCCCATCATCCACTTATAGGCCTATGAGTAAATGTGTCTAATCACACGCAACGACAACAAGAGGCCTCCTTATACGCCGATGACGCAACAGACGCATCACAAAGCGGCCACGTGATGAGCGCCTTGTGTCCGCCCTCCCTCCCGCCCGCCCGCACGCACGCCCGCAACAATAGCTCCGGACTGACAGAGGATGATGCTCGGGCCGACAATGGGCGCTATTCCGGCGGCGCTCTATCGACCCGCGTCACCACGAGATATTATTAGTGTGTAGGCTCTTCGTGGGTCGAGATAGGCCCAGGGGAGGCGAGGGGCATCTGGGGCGCTTCTCGTCGCTCGCTCGCCGCCACCGTCGCCGCTCGGTTGCGTCGCTTGGTCGGTTGTTGTTGTTGTTGTTGTTGTTGTTGTTGTTGGGGCCATCGCTCGGTCTCCGTCGGTCTCTCGTGGTCTCTTGGCTTGTTTCCCCGTCATTCGGTCTGGGTCTTTTTTATTTTTATTTTTTTTTCATTTGGTCTCTTCTTTTTTCTGTCATTCGGTTTCTTGTTTTGTTATTTTCTCCTCAGTTTGGTATCTTGGTCTATTGTTTCCCCGTTATTCGCTCTCTCTCTCTCTCTCTCTCTCTCTCTCTCTCTCTCTCTCTCTCTCTCTCTCTCTCTCTCTCTCTCTCTCTCTCTCTCTCTCTCTCTCTCTCTCTCTCTCTCTCTCCCTCTCTCTCTCTCTCTCTCTTTTTGTTTCCCGTCATTCGGTCCTTCGGCCTTCTGTTCTCGTGTTTCCCCGTCATTCGTTTTTTTCTCGGCCTCGGTAAGTGTGCCTCTTTCATTCTCTTCTTCACTCCTGGTTATCGCCATTGTTTCTGTTCCTTTCTTTCTCTCTCCCATTGGCTGGCCTTCTTGGACGGTATCGCCCCCTTTGTATTGATCTTATGTATATGTATTACTCATTTATTTACTATTTTTGCTCTCTACCTCAGTTTCCTAAGCTATTTATTTTCTATTTTTGCTCTTTCTCTCAGTTTTCTTTGCTCATTTATTTACTATTTTTGTTCCTTCTCTCAGTTTTCTTTATTCATTTATTTACTATTTTTGTTCCTTCCCTCAGTTTTCTTTACTCATTTATTTACTATTTTTGCTCTTTCCCTCAGTTTTCTAAGTTATGCATCGTGTAATTAATCCTTTGCCAGCTGAAATCCGTTATGATTTGTAATTAAAATTGCCGTTGTTTTGCTCAAGTCTCTTGAAAATGCCACTTTTTTTTGGCTCTTCCGTCGGTGTTCAGAATCCAGTCGATTTTTTTTTTTTTTTTTTTGGGGGGGGGGGATTTCTTTTGTTTAAATCGCAAAATAATAAAAGAAGAAAAAAAAAACTGGGATTTATTTATAACGGTGATTTTGGGTGTCTTTTTGTTAAAATCGCAAAATGATAAAAGAAAAAAAAAACTGGGATTTATTTATAACGGTGATTTTGGGGGGTCTTTTGTTAAAATCGCAAAATAATGAAAATAAAAAAATACTGGGATTTATTTATAACGGTGATTTTGGGTGTCTTTTTGTTAAAATCGCAAAATAATAAAAATAAAAAAATACTGGGATTTATTTATAACGGTGATTTGGGGGTCTTTTTTTTTTTTTGTTAAAATCGCAAAATAATAAAAAGAAAAAACTGGGATTTATTTATAACGGTGATTTGGGGGTCTTTTTGTTAAAATCGCAAAATAATAAAAATAAAAAAATACTGGGATTTGTTTATAACGGTGATTTTGGGGGTCTTTTGTTAAAATCGCAAAATAAGAGAAGGAAAAAAATGGGATTTATTTATAACGGTGATTTGGGGGGAAAAATAGTTACGCCGGCTGATCACACAAAGGCTGGCATGTTTGTATTGAATAGGCGGATTGTATAATTGGATTAATAAATGTTGAAGTTGATTTAACATTTGTAGTAATCATCATTGAGGTTGTTTTTTACGCATGTTAAATTGGATTAGACTCGTGCTAATGTTGGATTTTCGAATTAGATTATCAGATTTGAATATTTAATTTGTTAATTTACGTGATTTCAGTTAAGGACAGTATATATATATATATTTTTTTTTATAGTATCGGTATGTTAAGTATTTAAAAAAGCGTTGTAGTTCTCCTGAAGGCATGTAGGTTTATCTTGGGAATTAGCTAAATACGATAATCCTGTTATTACCAGATTTTTAAAAATCAGATCAATTGATTTGCTAACCGCTTATAGTTAACTGCATTAATGGCTTTGCAAAAGAAAGAAAGAAGAAAAAAAGAAAGAAAGAAAAGAAAGAAAGAAAGAAAAAAAAATATATATATTTTATTATTTATTCATTTGGGCGTTTTGTTTCGACCACTTTTGATAAAAAAAGAAATTACGAAGGAGTGAAAATAGTCATGAACTGCGCTCAAGAGCCAAATTCGTTAACAAACATGGCCTTGCAATATGATAGGGCAACGTAATATAATGTCTTTATAGCATCGCTAGTTGAGTCTATTACATAATGCGATTGACTGCATGATAATCAGTTTATTGATATGACGCGTTTCCATGACAGCCGATCGGAAGCCACACCAAGTAGCAACCACACGATGCGGTGTTCATGCGTGGTCACTAAGGCTCTTAAGGAAATACATAATGCTAACTTTATGGTAAACGGATTCGTAGCGCCTCTATGTTGGCTATGTAGGGTTACTGACGCTTCGCTCTCGGTAATGTCGGTTTTCTGGTATGTTTATGTGGTGCGAAAATCACCCTTTAGGTGGTGGCGGTATGTCGGATGTTTTGGGTTTTGGTTGGGTTTGGGGAGGGGGGGGGGTTATGGCTGTTTATTGCGTCTTTATAGTCGATATTGCTTTGAGAGTGAGTGAGTGAATGAGTGAGTGTGAGTGAGTGAGTGTGAGTATGAGTATGAGTATGAGTGTATGTGTATGTGTATGTGTATGTGTATGTGTATGTGTGTGTGTGTGTGTGTGTGTGTGTTCGCATTCAACACAGGCTGTGCAGAGATGATTTAATGTTGTTCAATATCTAGTTGCAGGATCTTGCAAGATGTGTTGATGTGATTGTATTAGGTTCGGGTTTTCGAGAAATAACTCTTTTGAACAATTTTTATTGGTATCAAAAATGTAGCTTTTGGTTTGTTTTTGATTGAGTAAATAGTAACCCTGAATATAAGCTTGTTCTTTTGATGAGTACCATCAAAGATTTTAATATTACTAATGTTCGTTTTACGTTGATACAATAAATACGAATATTTGCTCTATATCTATGAACGTTCGTATATGGTATTCAACGTTGATTTTCAAATTCAAAGTTAATTCAACAAATTCTAACATTATTTTACCCCATCGAAGTAGATTTAACAATCATTAACACAGACCAGGAAGGTTTCCCTTTAATTTGATAATTGGCAGAATTTGGCTAACCTTAATTTAACAAACATCAACGTTGTTAGCAAAGTGACTTGTAATTTATTTTCGCAACCAGAAAGACCCCCCCGAGATATCGTATAGGCTCGACGTGCCCATATACGGTAGCAGCTCGTTAAAACCCACCACAGAGTCAGCGGGTTACGTTTTAAGGGGTGCGGCTCTCGGTTCAGAAGAGAGGGGGGGGGGTAGGGGGGAAAGACAAAAAGGAAGAGAGGGAGAGAGGGAGAGGGAGGGAGACAGAGAACGAGAGAGAGCAAGAGATAGGGAGAGGGAGAGCGAGAAAGAAAGAGAGAGAGGGGGAAAGGGGGGGAGACAGAGCGAGAGAGAGAGAGAGAGAGAGAGAGAGAGAGAGAGAGAGAGAGAGAGAGAGAGAGAGAGAGAGAGAGAGAGAGAGAGAGAGAGAGAGAGAGAGAGGAGGGAGGAGACAGAGAGCGAGAGAGCGAGAGAGACAAAGAGAAAGAGGGAAAAAATTACAATAGGTGGGTAGCCAAAAGCCGAGGCTAAGTTGCCGCTGCGGGGAAACAAGAGCATCTGCCGTGGCCGTGAAGGATGACCAATTAAAAGGGGCGAGGCTGAGAGTCAAGGGATAAGGGGTTGGGGGGAGGGAGGGAGGGAGGGGTGTACGGGGGAGGGAAGGGTGCGGGAGGGTTGGGGAAGAGGTATGGAGGGGAAAGGAGGGGTAGGGGGAGGGGTCGGAGAAGAGGTATGGAGGGGAAAGGAGGGGTTGGGGGGAGGGAGGGAGGGGTATGGAGGGGTTGGGGGATGGAAGGAGGGGTACTGGGGAGGGAAGGGGAAGGGAGGGTTGGAGGAAGAGGTATGGAGGGGAAAGAAGAGGATGGTTGGGAGGGAGGGAAAGGGGAAGGACGGGAGGGAAAGGGATTGAGGGTTAGAAGGGAGGGTATGGAGGGCTTTCAGAAGGGGAAA
>NC_091553.1:46116443-46118943 GCF_042767895.1 Penaeus vannamei
TTATTGCATATACTTATAAATCATTAAAAGGTACAGTGCTTCTCCCCCTTCCCTCCCCCCCGTCCCCCCTTTTCTATTATCCCCCCATTCTCTTCTCCCCCTCCCCCCATTTTATATCATCCTTCCCCCTTCTTACTCTTCTCCCTCATTTTATATCACCCTCCCCTTTCCCTTCTCCATCACCCTCCCCCTTCCCACCTCCCCCTCCCCCTTTCCTTCCCCCTTCCCCCTTCCCTTCTCCCCCTCCCCCCATCCCCTTCTCCCACCACCTCCCCTTCCCTTCTCCATCACCCTCCCCCTTCCCCCCCCCCCCCCTTTTCTATCACCGGGCCTCCTCCGTTCCGCGCCGCCGCCGACTCCGGCCGGACCTTCCCGCGGGATGTGATGCTGACGGATGGCCCTTTGACGAAGCGGGATGCGCGCTTCGAGACCGGCTCCGCGCTCGTCTTTTTGTCTAAACGTTTGGCGAGTCGACGTGGCGTGGCGCGGCGTGGCGTGGTGTGGCGTGGCGCGGCGCGAGGGGCGTGTAATGCGACGGGGTGTCGGAGTAATTAATCACGGGGAACACACTCTTCTTTTTTCTAACGAGGAGAGAGAGACGGACGCTTGTGGCCCGCACGTGGCTCGGAGCCTGGGGGGGTGAGGGGTGGGGGGATGGGGGGGTGCGGGTGGTGATGGGTTATTGGTGTTATTTTAGTTTTTTTCTTTATTTGATGTTTTCTTGTGTTTTTCCATCTTTTTTTTGTGTGTATGTGGAGGCGTGCATTTCTGTGATTTGTCGTCTTCTCTCTCTCTCTCTCTCTCTCTCTCTCTCTCTCTCTCTCTCTCTCTCTCTCTCTCTCTCTCTCTCTCTCTCTCTCTCTCTCTCTCTCTCTCTCCCTCTCCCTCTCTCCCTCTCCCTCTCTTTCTCTTTCGCTCTCTTGCTATTTTTCTCTCTTTCTCTTCCTCATCATTTCCCTCTCTTCCCCACTATTTCCCCCTTCTTCCCCCAACCCCCACACTCTTGTTCTCCCTCTCTCTTTCTCCCCAACCTCCCACTCTCTTGTTCTCCCTCTCTCTTTCTCCGCGTACTTGTAGCAAGGTTTATGTAAATCTAACCATTTTTTTTTTTTTCTCTCTCTCCCGCAGGTACGTGGAAGCTGTGAGTTGATCCTCGTCAGGAACTTCAGTAGGTCACTCAGATTTCGTATGTTTAGGCTATTGATATATATATATATATATATATATATATATATATATATATATATATATATATATTACTCTGTTTTGGATGATTTCTTGTCACTTTGTTTGTTTCTCGTTCCTTCTGTCCCTCTTCTTCTCCCTTCCTCCTCCCTCTATCCTCTTTTCCCTTCGTTTTTCTATCTAGCTTCTGCCTATATTTCCATCCCACTGTCTTCCTTTTCCTTCTTCCTCCCTTATTTTCACTCTTTCTGCCATTATCCCTCACCCCTCTCTCTCCGTTTCCTCTTCCCTTTCCCTCTCCCTCTCTCCCTCTTAACCCCTCTCTTACCCCTCTTCCTTCGTCCCTCTTTCCCTCTCTCCCTAACCCCTCTCTCTACGTTTCCTCCACTCCTGCCCTCTCCTTCTCCTCTCTTTCCCTTACCCTTCATCTCTCCTCCTCCATCTCTTCCCTACCTCCTCCCCTTCCCTCCTTCACTCTTCCTTTCCCTCCCTCCTTTCTCCTCCCTCCCTTTCCCTCTCCTCTCCCTTTCCCCCCTCCTTCCCTTCATTTCCTCCTTCCTCCCCCAACCTTCTCCCTTCCCTCCCTCCTCTTCCTCCATCTCTCTCCATCCCACCCTTCCTCCCCCAAACTCCCTTCCCCTATCCCTCCCCATCTTCCTCCTCTCTATCCCCTCTCCTCCTTCCCTATCCCCCTCTCTCCCTCCTAACCCCCCCTCTCTCTCCCTTCCTATCCCCCTCTCTCCCTCCTTCCTACCCCTCCTCTTTCCCTCCTATCCTATCCCCCCTCTCTCCCTCCTTCCTATCCCCCCTCTCTCCCTCCTTCCTATCCCCCTCTCTCCCTCCTTCCTATCCCCCCTCTCTCCCTCCTTCCTATCCCCCTCTCTCCCTCCTTCCTATCCCCCTCTCTCCCTCCTTCCTATCCCCCCTCTCTCCCTCCTTCCTATTCCCCCTCTCTCCCTTCTTCCTATCCCCCCCTCCCTCCTATCCTCCCCCTCTCTCCCTCCTTCCTATCCCCCCTCCCTTCCTTCCTACCCCCCTCTCTCCCTCCTTTCCTATCCCCCCTCTCTCCCTCCTTCCTATCCCCCTCTCTCCCTCCTTCCTATCCCCCTCTCTCCCTCCTATCCCCCTCTCTCCCTCCTATCCCCCTCTCTCTCTCTCCTATCCTCCCCCTCTCTCCCTCCTATCCCCCCTCTCTCCCTCCTATCCCCCCCTCTCTCCCTCCTTCCTATCCCCCTTCCTCCCTCCTATCCCCCCCTCTCTCTCCCTCCTATCTCCCCTCTCTCTCTCCATCCCACCCTTCCTCCCCCACGCTTCC
>NC_091553.1:46123943-46126443 GCF_042767895.1 Penaeus vannamei
ATTGTATACATTAATATGTTACATACATTAGCTATATAAGCAATATAGTTATAGCTAATCAACTAAATAGCAGTGCACCGAGCAGAGTCAATCCGTCAGGTAGTATCCGAAGGAAACGGATTCCTCTTTGAACGGAAGGAGAGGGATCGAGGGAAGGGAAAGGGGGAGGGGAAGAGAGGAAGAGGAGGGGGAAAAGAGGGAGGAGGAGGGGGGGGAAGAGGAGGGAAGGGGGAGGGGAAGAGGAGGGGGAAGGGGAGGAAGAGGAGGGAAGGAGGGAAAGAGGGAGGGGAGGAAGGAGGGGGGGGGAGGGGAGGGAAGGGAAGGGCGGAGGGAAGGGGAGGAAGAGTAGGGAAGGGGAGGAAGGGTAGGGGAGGGAAGGGAAAGGGGAGGAAGGGAAGGGGGAGAGGATGGGAAGAGTAGGGAATGGGAGGGGAGGGGAGGGAGGGAGGGAAAGGGGAGGGGAGGAAGGGAAGGGGGAGGGGAGAGGAATAGGAGGGGAGGAAGGGGAGGGGGAGGGAGAGACGGTTACCCTTTCCGGAAGTACAAGAACAGTTGACTAAAACACAAAGCACATACACATAAGTACATTAGTGTTAGACCGCTCTGCACGTGTACCGTGTTGTGTGTCTCTCGGAAATGCTGGAAAAGGTGTTGGGTTTCTGCGAAATGTAGTCACTTTTATTTTGTTTCATGTCGTTTTTTTGTACTTTGTTTATGTTTTGTGTCTTTACTTTAGAGAGTCAGTTGTTTTATTTATTTTTTGGTTCTTTGATGTGTATTTATTTAGTTATTTATTTGTTTGTTTGTTTAAATATTTATATATACGCGTATATATTTTTTTCTTTCTTCCCTTTTGCGATTCATATTTCAAAGAATATGAAATGTTTTAATTTTCTTACTCCCTTCGTTCTTTCTTTCCTTCCTGCTTCCTTCGCCCCTTTTCAGTTTTGTTGCCATTAGAATATTTATTTTTCCCTCGTTTTCTTACTGTCTTTCTGTCTCTTTCTCTCTGTCGCATTTTCATTATTATTTTTCCCTTTTCCCTTCTTCCTCTCATATTTCGTAAGCTTGTTTTTTTTTCGTTTTGTCGCAGGGGGGTTGAAATGAGAGAGATGGAAGGGGAACAGAGGGGATAGAGAGGTGGGGGATGGAGAGAGAGAGAGAGAGAGGGAGGAAGGAAGGGGGGGAGAGAGAGAGAGAGAGAGAGAGAGAGAGAGAGAGAGAGAGAGAGAGAGAGAGAGAGAGAGAGAGAGAGAGAGAGAGAGAGAGAGAGAGAGAGAGAGAGACAGACAGAGAGAGAGAGACAGACAGAGACAGAGAGACAGACAGAGACAGAGACAGAGACAGACAAAGAGAACGAGAAAGAGAGAGAGGGGATAAGACAGAGACAAGGACAAGGAAATAGGGCGAGGAGGGAAGGCGCAGTCCGCCGCCTGAGTGACGTGGGCTGAGCTGCTCCGGATGTGCTTGTTGGGCGTCGCGAAGGCCTCACGCCCGTCCGCTGTAGGGGCGCGGGCGTGCTTGGGCGTTCTCCGTCATGTTTTTCGTTGGATGGTTCTGAACCGTATTCATGGCGACAGATGTAGAATGGGTAAGAATATCTTTTATATATATATAGAGAGAGAGAGGGAGAGAGGGGGAGAGAGAGGATGAGAGCGGGAGAGAGAGAGTGGGAGAGATAGGATGAGAGCGGGAGAGAGAGAGTGTGGGAGAGAGAGGATGAGAGCTAAGAGAGAGAGAGAGATAGAGATGTATTTGACAAGTTTCGAATGTAACCAGATGTATTCGAAATTGGCCAAATGCAGCTCTTGTATTGTGAAGATATTAATTCTCTTCCATGCCTTTTCTTCGTATTGTTTTCTTTGGTCTTCGTAGGATGAATGTTATTTTTTCTGCGTTTACATGTCTTATACAACTGTACACGAGGGAGGGATTGCGTGAGATAAAGAGCGAGAGAGAAAGTGAGGAAGAAAGAGAATGATGTGAGCGAAATGTATAGCGAGAGAGAGAGAAAGAAAGAAAGAAAGAGAAAGAAAGAAAAAGAAAAAGAGAGAGGCAAATAAAGAGAGCCAGTGAGAAAGAAAGAAAGAAAAAAAAAAAAGAAAGAGAGAGAGAGAGGCAAATAAAGAGAGCCAGTGAGAAAGAGAGCGTCAGCCACAAGCATCCCGGGTGAGAGACGATCCCAAGAGCAGCCAAGGGGAGGGCGGGCGTGCGTGCGGGCAGGCGGGCGGGCGTGCGAGCAGGCGGCCTATCCCGCGGGTCGGATCCCCCCGGGGTAATGGTAATATCCCGTGGGTAATGGTAATCGGAAGGCACCCCCGCCCGGCGAGACACGGGAGAGACACGCCCGTGTGGTTGGGGGCGGAGGCGAGAGGCGGAGGCGTGAGGTGGAGGCGATCCACAAATCCACATTACCTGTTGTGGAGGGGCGGTCGCCTGCGGTCGAGTGTGGTGGAGGATTTGGTTTCTGTGGGGGAGAAAGGGGGGAGGGGGAGTGGAG
>NC_091553.1:46133943-46136443 GCF_042767895.1 Penaeus vannamei
TCTTTCAGTTTGTTTTGTTTTTTTTGTTTTGTTTTTGTTTTGTCTTTCTCTTGGGCTCATTTCTGTGTGGGTATGTTTTTTTCAACTTTTTTTTTTCTAATGTTATTATTTTTTATTGTCTCTTGTTCTTTCTTGTTGCTTTCTCTTAGGTTTTTCTTTTCTGGCATGCCCTTAACTGATATTTTCTTCATATCTCCTTCCCTCCCAATCCCATTGCTTCCCTCCCAATCCCATTCCCTCCCTCCCAATCCCTCTCCCTCTCCTCCTCCTTCTCCTTGGTCCTCTTTCTCTCTCCCTCCTTTCTCCTTCCTCTGTCCCTCCCCCCCCCTCCTCCTCCCCTGCGACAAGGCCTACCAATTAGCCAAATTAGTACTGTACCATACGATCCACACTTGCCATCCCAGCCTACTATGGCAACCCAACTTGCGATAAAATGGCAATGCGTGGAGCCTGCGATGTACAGGATGCGGTTTTGGAGACAAAGGAGAACGCCTGTCATCTTTACTTGCAGTGTTTGTAAATGTTCTAAGTCATCCGAGTCCGGTAGTCTTGGGCTTTTTTTTATTTATTTTTTCTTTTTTTCTTTTTCGTTTTCCTTTTCTTTCTTTCTTTCTTTCTTTCTTTCTTTCTTTCTTTCTTTCTTTCTTTCTTTCTTTCTTTCTTTCTTTCTTTCTTTCTTTCTTTCTTTCTTTCTTACACAGAAGTGCGGCCTGTCGATCAAACAGCTGATCAGAGGAAGTCAGTTGTTGAGTTTATTAAGTTCGTTTTTTTAAAGTGTCTTTGACGTGGTGTAGTGAGGGAGAGAGGGGGATAGGAAGGGGGATAGACGGATAGAAAGGGAGAGAGGGGGATAGAAAATTAGAGAGAGAGACAGGCAGACAGACAGAGACAGACAGACAGTGACGGAGATTATTATGTACACGTTTTTCTCTCTCTCTTGTCCTCCCCCTATTTATCTGTAGGCCTATCCCCATCCACCCATTAGTATGTATATCAAGCCCCCCCTTATCAATCACTCTATCTAACAGCCAACCCTTCTCCCAGCCACACACTTGCACCCTTCATCTCCTATTCAAGGGGGCGTGCGTCAGAACCTCGATCCCTTTAAGTCAAAGCACGTGTTGTGATGATGCGTGGTGATAATGGGGGTGATAATGGTTATGGGAGCTATGGTGGTGGTGATGATGTGTGGTGATGGTGATGATGATAATGATTATGGTAGCAGTGGTGGTGGTGATGGTGTTGATGGTTATGGTAGCTATGGTGGTGGTGGTGATAGTGGTGATGGTGATGGTGGTGGTGGTAGCTATGGTGGCGGTGATGGTGATAATGGGGATGATAATGGTTATGGTAGCTATGGTGGCGGTGATGGTGGTGATGGTGATGGTGATGGGTGGCTGATGATAGGGGTAATAGCAGTGATGATAATGATGATGAGTGTGATGATGATAGTATTTACAGCCAGGGATGATGTGATGATCATTATGGTAGCGATAATGATGAGGATAGTAATGATAGTAACTACAACAAGATACGGAAAGAACGTTGATAGTGATGATAGTAATTACATGTAAACAGTGTTTGACCGGGAAAGATTAATTAGGAAAGATATGAAGGGAAATCAGAATCTCTCTCTCTCTCTCTCTCTCTCTCTCTCTCTCTCTCTCTCTCTCTCTCTCTCTCTCTCTCTCTCTCTCTCTCTCTCTCTCTCTTCCTCCCTCTCTCTCTCTCTCTCTCTCTCTCTCTCTCTCTCTCTCTCTCTCTCTCTCTCTCTCTCTCTCTCTCTCTCTCTCTCTCTCTCTCTCCCTCTCTCTCTCCCTCTCTCTCTCTCTCTCTCTCTCTCTCTCTCTCTCTCTCTCTCTCTCTCCTCTCTCTCTCTCTCTCCCTCTCTCTCTCTCTCTCTCTCTCTCTCTCTCTCTCTCTCTCTCTCTCTCTTCTTTTTTATTTATTTTCTTTTTTCTCTCTTCTCTTCTCTCTTCTGTTCTGTTCTGTTTTCCTATCTCCTCTCTCCTCTCTCCTCTCTCCTCCTTTCTCCCCCCCTTTCCCCGCTCTCCTCACGTTCACATATCTCACAGGCGACGTAACTCACAGCTGACAGACAAACAAGAGCTGATGCTTAACAGAACGGAAGTGGGAAGCTCTAATGGTCAATTATGCTCTTATTAGGAGGTGGTAATTCCTTTTGTCCCAGGGATGCGTAAGGGGCGGAGGGGAGAGGGGGAGGGGAGAGGTGGGGGAGGTGGGAAAGGTGGTGGGGGAGGTGGGAAAGGTGGGGAGGGGGAGGGAAGGGAAGGAAGGGAAGGGGAGGAGGATGGCCTGTGTGTGTGTAAGGGGAGGGAGGGGGCTGTGTGTGTGTGTTTTCTGGCACGTTTTGGCTAGTTTTGTGCGTTGTGTTTGAAAAAAGGTATGGTGATTGAGATTTGTGTGTGTGTGTGTGTGTGTTTATGTGCGAGTTTATTGATGTTTTATATATATGTATATATATATATATATATATATA
>NC_091553.1:46146443-46149096 GCF_042767895.1 Penaeus vannamei
ATAAGCAAATGGACACGTTGATGGATAGATGGATGATTTAAAAGGCAGATGAGTAAACAGACGGAATGAGAAATGGAGTGAAGGAAGATACCACACAAAAATCCCAGAATCAACAAAGCATAATTAAACTCGGAGATTCACCTCCCTCTCTTCCATCCCTCCCCTCCATCTTCCTCGCCCCCTCCCCCTCCCCTCCACTTCCATCTCCGTCTTCTTTTCCCTTTCTTTTCTCCTATCCCTTCCCCATCCTCCATCCCCCTTCTTCTTTCCTTCGCTCACTCTCCATTCCCTCTCCCCCCTTCTCCCTTCCTCCATCCCCCTTCTCCCTTCCTCCACCCCCCTTCTTTCCCCCTCTCACTCCCCGTCTTCCTTCGGCCTTAAACAAACCCGATATTACCGGCGCCTTGTTAATAATAATCAGTAATAAAGTGAACACCAAAGCAGCTTACAAACGCATCAGCTGTTCCGAATGCGCTTCCGGGTCGGGATCGCACGCTGCTTGCAAGGAAGAGGGTGATAAAAGGTGTGGGAAGAGGAAGGGAGGATGGGAGAGGTAGGGAGGGGAGGGGGGGGGAGAGGGGGGAAATGGGAAGGGGGTGGGGAGGGAGGAGAGAGGGGTACTATTTCGATGGTGGGGGAAGGGGGAGGGGGTTTGTATGAGGAAGGGGAGAGGGAAAAGGAGGGGAGTAGGGAAGGGAAGGAGTGATAAGGAAGGGAGGGGAGGGGAAAGGGGGGGAGAAGTGGTGTCGGATTTCCTCCTTCTTGGTAGATTACACCAGCGGGACCCACACGCACACGTACGCACATACGCGCGCGCACATACATGCATGCCTTACACACTCAGTTCACCGGCACCTGCGTTCGCCGCGTCATTTTGGTGCCTCTTGCATAAGCAGGTGTGCGTGCGTGCGTGTGCGTGTGTATGTGTGTGCGTGTGTATGTGTGTGCGTGTGTGTGTGCGTGTGCGTGTGTATGTGTGTGTGTGTGTGTGTGTGTGTGTGTGTGTGTGTGTGTGTGTGTGTGTGTGTGTGTGTGTGTGTGTATGTGCGTGTGCGTGTGCGTGTGCGTGTGCGTGTGTGTGTGTGTGTGTGTGCGTGTGCGTGTGCGTGTGCGTGTGTGTGTGTGTGTGTGTGCGTGTGCGTGTGCGTGTGCGTGTGTGTGTTTGTGTGTGTGTGTGTGTTTCTGTCTGTCTGTCTGCTTGTGTCTGTCTGTGTGTCTGTGTCGTTGTCTGTTTGGATGGATGTGTGTGCGTGCGTGCGATAGAGTGAGTGAGTGAGAGAGAGAGACAGACAGACAGACAGACAGACAGAGACAGACAGACTAAGGAAGAGTGAATGAATGTGTACATAAACATGAGCGTGGAACGAATTTCATTTATTCTCCAGGCTGCCACGCTTGACTTCCGCGATTCGGTAGCATTGTTTGTTTGTTTGCTTGTTTGTTTAAATAACATCAAATCCTCAAGGGGAATGGGAGATGGAGGGAGATGGAGGGAGCACGGAAGGAAACTTAGAATAAGAAATTGAAGGAAATGGGAAATGTGTAAGAAAGCACGGAGAGAAACATGAGTGTGGAGGGAACCTTGAGAGGAGGGAGAGAGAGAGCGTAAAAAACAAGCCAAGGTAAGTGGAGGGAAATGCGAGGATGTGGAGGGAGTCGTGCGTAGAAGAATGAGGACGTGGAGGGAAGCGTATGAGGAATTGCAGAGGTGTGGAGGGAAGGGCGGTGAAGAGGAGGGAGTCGTGGAGGAAAATGCAAAGGTATGGAGGGAGTCCGGGAGGGAAACTTGGATCGTGGAGGGAAGCGTGGAAGGAAGTAAAGATACTTGGAGCGAAGCACATAGAAGTGGAGGGAAGGGCGGAGGAACGGAGGGAGGGAGGGAGGGAGGGAGGGAGGAAGGGCTCCATTTGGGTGGAGTGGCTGTGGGCGCGCTGAATTATGGGACCGGGAGTGCGGGAGCATCCCATGCAGCCTCCGCCCTTACTCCGCGACGCCCAGAGGAGGGGGAGGAGTGGGGAGTGAGGAGTGGGGAGAAAGTGGGGAGGGGGTGAGGAGTGGGGGAGAAAGTGGAGGGGGTAGAAAGTGGGGCAGGGGCGAGGATTGGGGGAGAAAAAGTGGGGAAGGGGACGAGGAGTGGGGGAAAAGCAAGGGGCGACGAGACGAGGAGGAGGGGGCTAGGGGAGGGAGGGCAGAGGACTGACGAAGGGGTATGAGGGGGAGTGGGTCTTTATGGGGGGAGTGGGGCTTAATTGGGAAGACCATGAGGAGAGTGGGAAGAAAATGGCGAGATGCTAAGAGGAGGGGAGAGCGAAGTTGGCAGACTATGGGGAGAGGAGAGCAGAATGGGGAGACTGTGAGGGGGGCATGATGGTGAGACTTTGAGGAACGATTATGAGGGGGGGGAGTAAGATGGGAGACTGTGAGGGAAGGTTAGAGCAAGATGAGGAGACAGAGGAGAATAGGGAGAGGGAAATGTGAAGACAGTGAGGAAAGGGGAGAGCAAAATAAGGAGACTATGAGGAGAAGAGAGGGGAAAATGAAGAGACTATGAGTAGAAGAGGGTGAGCGAGATAAGGAAGACCATGAGGAGAAGAAGGAGAGCGAGATGAGGGAAGACTAAAGGGAGGAGAAGGAGAGCAAAATGAGAAGACCA
>NC_091553.1:46149596-46152096 GCF_042767895.1 Penaeus vannamei
AGAAAAGAGGGAGAGGGGGAGAGAAAGAGGGAGAGGGAGAGGGACAGAGAAAGGAGGGAGAGGCAGAAGGGAAAGGGGAGGGGAGTGAAATGCATATCACCCCTCCACAGCAATGCATCACCTACCCTTCGCCCTCCTTCCCCCCCCCTCCCTTTCCTCCCCAAATCACCCTTACCCTTTCTCCCCCTCCCCCTCTTCCCCTCGTTGCCTATCAAAGACCAACCCTTTTGTAAGAAGAAAGAGAGAGAAAGCGGGAGAGAGAAAGGGAGGGAGGGAGAGAGGGGGAGAAAGAGAGAGAGAGAGAGAGAGAGACAACACACCGCGTGCCGATGTATGCAAATGAGCTCGGACAGAGAAAGGCCCTGGCGTTAATACCTCCTTTATTGACTGCCAAAGCCTTCAAATGACGTCCATATTAACAAGGAAAGCTTGAAAGGCTCCCCCCCACCTTCCCCTCTCCCCTCCTCTCCTCTCCTCCCCTCTGCCCTCCCCTCCGTCGGGCAAACAGTATATCCGCGAACATAAAGACATACTTCAAGTATATCCTCATTGAAGGTGACAGAGGGGGGGGGGGGACGACGAGATAAAATCATCATACGAACCGGACTGCCTCCTGCATAGGCCTACACCACAACACGAAAGGAAAACGTGCATACTAAATAGGTACTTAAATAACACGCAATCCTTCACGAATCTGACAATATCCTCCTATATACGAAGCCTCTGAACTCCCCGATCGGACAACGCAACACTCACACAACCGAAGACAACGTATAAAATCAAACGAAGAACAAAAAGCAACAGAGAGAAAATCATGTGGGAACAAAACGGCACACACAGACAAAACAAAGAATAACAAAACAGAAAGGACAACAGACAACAGAAGCAACAGAGAAAACCACACACACCACACAGAAGCCAACACAAACCTGAAAAAAAACAGAAACAGAGAGAATCCCCCCCACACACACACCACACGAAAGACAACTCAAAACAGAAAAGAAACACCAAAAGCAACAAAAACGTCTATTTAGGGGGGGGAGGGGGAGGGAGGGGAAATCAAGACGAGAACCGGTTCATCTCATCTCCCGGCGACACAGTGGTCTCACCTTCCCGAAACACACCTGCCCGCTCTCCACCAAGACACCTGCACCAGCTGTTTGTTCTTCTCCCCTACTGACCCACATCTTATCCTCCGAAAGAAAGACGAAGAAGAAGAAGAAGACGAAGAAGAAGGATGAAAAAGAAGAAGAGGAGGAGGAAAAGAAGAAGAAGAATGAAAAGGAAGAAGAAGAAGAAGGGAGGAAAAGAAAAGAAGAAAGAAAGAATAGAGAGTATAATTTCCCGCTAAGTAATTGGTCCCGTGAGTGTATTAAGATACCTGCACCAGTTGTTTCCTCTCCTCCTCAGCCTATCCATAAACCAATAAGAGGCAATAAAAGAAGATTGAGAAGAAGAGGAGGAGGAGGAGGATGTGGATCGGGCGAAAGACGAACAGAAAACGACAAACAAAGAAAAAAGAAATACATTCCAGACACATTTATAAAAACCCATACAAGTTATCTAAATACATACCTATCTATTAATTTTCTTACGTAAAGAAAACAAACTGAAAACATCCCATCCAAGCTAAAATCTCGGAAAACTAGACCATTATCAAACAAGCAAACAAAACAATACAAAACACCTAAAACCAAACAAAAAAGAAAAAAACAAGGATGAAGACCATACATAAACAAACAAACAGACAAACAAACAAACAAGACACCCAAAACCAAACAAGAAAATAACAAAAAAGAAACAGAAATAAAACAATCAAAAAGTCCTTCCCATGACATAACACCCCCGAGCGAAACACAAGAAAGAGACCGTTAAAGCCCAAGGTCAATCATCGCACATCATCACCACCCTATCATCACCATCGCCATCACCACCACCCCTTAAGTGCCCGCCCGAGAGAGACCCTAAAGGACCCTAAAGTGTACCCCCCCCGCCCCCTCCCTCCCTCCCTCCCTCCCTCCCTCCCTCCCTCCCTCCCTCCCTCCCTCCCTCCCTCCCTCCCTCCCTCCCTCCCTCCCTCCCTCCCTCCTCCCTCTCCCTCCCTCCCCCCCCTCTCTCTTCCCCATCCCCGTGATTATTACGTCTAAGCACAAGCACGAATTACACGCTTTAAACACCGTCTTTTTTTTCCGTTTTTCTTAACCTTTTTTTTTCCACCTTTTTGAGAGGTTATGATTACAAACCTTAAAAAAAGGGGATCTTCGCCATTAGAGAATTCGAAAATAGAGAGAAAATATATCTAAAAAAAAGCGATTCATAACTATTACTTGTTAAGAGGACAATATTATTCAAACAAAAAGAACTATAGACGGTAATGACAAAGGAAAAGAAAAAGAAGGAGAAACAAAAGAAGAAAAGAGAAAACGTAGAACAAGAAAATTAGGATCAACCCCCCCCCCAAAAAAAAAAAAAAAAAACGAAAGAGAAGAAATAACAACCA
>NC_091553.1:46157096-46166694 GCF_042767895.1 Penaeus vannamei
GCCTCCCTGGCCATCGAATTCCCGCAAGCACGCGAGATGGCCACCCCCTCCCTTCCCTCCATCCCCCTCACCCCCCCCCTACAGGCCTTTAACGCATGTACGCCGCGGAGACGAGCCGAGACGGGGCTGTTATGACGCCCATAAACTCCCTGCGGTCTCCCCGTCGGTCAGTCCCGCGGGGCGACTGGGGGCGCAGGACGAAGCCCGGGGCACGAGGGCTCGGTCCAGGACCAGCGGCGGAGAGGATACGGCGAAAGGATTGGGGCGCAGGACGATGTGCGCCGTGACCTTGGGAGACCCCGCGCGAGACCGGAGCCCCTGTGGGTCGCGGATTCCAGGGGTCGTCTCCGCCTGCGCCGCCGTCAGACATCGCCCGGAGGAGGGGAGGTGGGCGCTGGCTTCCGGTCGGGTGCTGGGTGTTGCTACCGCTCCCACCCCGAGGCCGAGGGAGAGAGGCCGAAGGAGAGAGGCCGGAGGAGAGAGGCCGGAGGGCGATAGAGGGGGCGGGAAGGGGGGGGGGACAAGACACGCCTCCCTCCGAAGCACCTCCGGGTCAACCTTGCACCGTCTAACCCGGGGGGCTTCCTGCCGCACCCTGCAGGGCTTGACAACCCGAAGAAATAAGGAAACGGACAACTGTTCATGTAAATCTAACCTTTTTTCTCCCTTCTCCCTCTCTTTCCCCTTCCACCTCCCCTTCCCCTTTCCCCTTCCCATTACCCTCCCACCTCCCTTCCCTTTCTTCCCCCTCCTTTTCCACCCCCCTTCCCCCTCCTTTTCCATCCCCTCCCGCGCATCAAAATAAACCCCCCGAATGCACTCGGCCTCATCCATCACGGGATCCCGACCATATTCGGAAGGAGAAGCAGGAGAAAGTCACGGCGCCAAGGTCAGGGCATCGGGACGCGTATCCCGGGTGTGCGCGCTGGGGCGTGAGGGCGATTTCCCCGGTAACAGCTTCAAGGGATAATGATAATTAGAGAGTAAGAGAGTAAGAGAGAGAGAGAGAGAGAGAGAGAGAGAGAGAGAGAGAGAGAGAGAGAGAGAGAGAGAGAGAGAGAGAGAGAGAGAGAGAGAGAGAGAGAGAGAAAGACTGAGTGAGTGAGAGAGAAAGAGAAAGAGAGAGAGAGAGACAGGCTAGGAAAGTAATAATCCCGACCCCAAATACAAATTACATCGCGACGGACCACCCGCGTCCTCACAAAGCCATTCGCAGCCGCACCTCCGCCGCGCAATAAGACCTCCCCCCCATTCCCCCCATCCCCCACCTTCCCCCTCACCCCATAACTACGCCGTTGACGTCTCGGGCTGTTACGTGCCGGGCCGTCCGCCGCCCATCCATCACATTCGGCGGCGGGTGCGGGGCGGCGAGAGGGCACGTTTTAGGAGCGCCCATCGCGTGCCAAGACGGGGTTGTCAATCACCGGACCGCACTCGAGGTGTCCGCCCGGCCGCTTGACCCGCCCGGGACGTCCCCACACACACTCGCGCCCGCTCTCGGCGTCTGAATGGGACACTTACACGCCATCTCTCCCCTTCATTATTCAATTATCATTATCATCGTCATCATTACCATCATTCTCAATCTCATCACTTCAGAATCGAAGACCGAAAATCACGCGAGGACTAGACCCCAGACCGAAGATGATTACGCAGACCGGGGCTCGAGTGACAAGGGCGAGAGGACGAGAGGACGGCGGATGCGAGAGAACGAGAGGACGAGACCGAGTGAGAGACACAGAGGCGAGAGGACGAGAACAAACGAGTGACCGAGAGCACGAGAGGACGAGAGAGCGAGAGACCGAGAGACCGAGGGAGGGCGAAGAGGAGGGCGGCGAGAGGACGAGAGAGCGAGAGCCATAAAGTCATTCATAACGCGACGCGGGGCCGGGCGAAGGAGAAAAGAGTTGGGGCGATCACGGCGCCATTGTTCTCGGGAGAGCGGCTCGCGGTGAGTGCGGTGGCGGGGGAGGAGAAAGAGGGAGAGAGGGACCGACAGACAGAGAGAGAGAGAGAGAGAGACAGAGAGATGAGAAGAGATGAGAGGAAAGGGAGCGTGTGAGTGTGAGGTAGGTTTTAAGAGCCCCGGATGCTGAGGGTCATAAGTGTGAGTGCCCCGGGCTGCTCCCTCCACCCGCCACTCGCTCGCGGGGTCGGGGTGTCTATCCCGCTCTCAATGCCCCTCCCCTTTCGTTCACTATTTCTCTTTCTCTTTCTTTCTCTCTTTCTCTTTCTCATTTTTTTCCTTTCTCTTTCTCTTTCGCTTTTTCTCTCTTTCTCATTCTCATTTTTTCTCTCTTTCTCTTTCTCCTTTTTTTTCTTTCTCTCTTACTCTTTCTCCTTCTTTTCTTTCTCTCTCTCTCTCTCTCTCTCTCTCTCTTTCTATCTCCATCTTTCTTGCCCTCTATCCCTAACGCATACTAACAAAAAGTTCCGTTCACTTATCCTGTAAAAAAAGATAAAGAAAAGACAACAAAACAAAACAAAAACCAAAATCATTTCTCAAATCAACGACGGAAACGATGACTGCAACCCAACATTTTTTCCTCGCTGACGCCGTCCGCTAATAGCTTTCTGTCCTCCTGACCAAGTTTATCTCCGCGATCTAGACTTCCTCTCCAACTCCCACTTCTGACCCCCCTACCCCCCCTACCCCTCCCTCCCTCCCTCCCTCCCTCCCTCCCTCCCTCTCTCTCTCTCTCTCTCTCACTCTCTCTCTCTCTCTCTCTCTCTCTCTCTCTCTCTCTCTCTCTCTCCCTCTCTCTCCCTCTCTCTCCCTCTCTCCCTCTCTCCCTCTCTCTCCCCTCTCTCCCTCTCTCCCTCTCTCCCTCTCTCCCTCTCTCCCTCTCTCCTACTCTCTCCCTCTCTCCCTCTCTCCCTCTCTCCCTCCCTCCCTCCCTCCTCTCCCTCCCTCCCTCCCTCCTCCCTCCCTCCCCTCCTCCTCCCTCCCTCCCTCCCTGCCTCCCTGCCTCCCTGCCTCCCTCCCTCCCTCCCTCCCTTTTCTTCTTCTTTTCTTTTTCTCCTACTTTTCTTCCATCTCCTCCTCTCCCCCTTTATCACTCCTCATCTTTTCTTGTATTTATCGTCTTCTTTTTCTTCTCCTTTTTCTTCTTCCACTTCCAACCGTTATCATCCTCCTCGTATATATATCTCAGGTGTAGAGAGAAGAGAAGAAAGACAAGACAAGACAAGAGAATGAGAGAGGGAGAGAGGAGAGGCGAGGAGAAGAGAGCAAAGGAGAAGCCAGAGAGAAAGAGAGAGAGAGAGAGAGAAAAAAAAAAAAGGAAAAGAAAATCCACGATTAAAAAGGGGTCCCTCTCCCCCCCCCCCCATCCCGCGTTGCGCTTTTGCCTTGCCTCGGGGGTTCGCGTGCTTGCATGACGCTGCTTAGGGTCCCGTTGCATTCGCCTTTGCAACCATGACCGTTTCTCGCCCATTCCTTCTGTCCGTTCGTCCTTCTCCCCCCTCACCCCCGACCCCCTCCCTCCCCTCTCCCCAGACAGCCCCCCTTCCCTCTCTCTCCGCAGACAATCCCCTCTTCCCTCCCTCCTCTCTCTCTCCCACACCCCAACCCACTCCCTCCCCCTCTCCCCACCACCCCAATCCACTCCCTCCCCTCTACCCCCTCCTCCTCCTCCCTCCCTCCCTCTCCCACTCCCCCCTCCCCCTCCAGGACCGCCGCCAGCATCCATTCCAACGCGACCGGCATCCGGCTGGTTCTCCTCTCTGGACGGTGGGGAAAGCGTGCAATAATGGTCGTTGTCCGTTTCTTGGCCTGTCCCTGTCCCTATCCCTACTTCTCTCCCCTAGGCTAGTTCTTATCGCCATCTCTATCCCTCCTTCTTTCCCTAGGACAGTTCTTATCGCCATCTCTATCCCTACTTCTCTCCCCTAGGATAGTTCTTATCGCCATCTCTATCCCTCCTTCTTTCCCTAGGACAGTCCTTATCCCTATCTCTATCCCTATTTCTCCCGACCTCTGCTCCTGCCTCTGTCCCCAGCATCGTCCCTATCCCTATCTCCTTCCCTGTCTGTATCCCTATTATTATCTCTCTCCCCCTGTTTCTATTTTTTTCCATTCCTCTATCCTCCTAGGCGTTATTTCCACCTCTACCCCCACCCCCCTGCCTCCTCCCCCCTATCCCATCCCCTCCTACCCCCATCCGCTATCCTTACTTAAAAATAGAAATAAATAAAACTTACGCACTGCGAGAAATTTAATAACACGAGGTTCAAAACAAACAATAAAAACAAATACATTTTTCTTTCTTTTTTTTACATTCCATTACTTTCCCCGAATACTGTTACGTAGGTTATTGACAAGAGAGAAAAAAAAAATAAATAAATATATTTTTTTCCCCGATTTGGAGCTTCGCATAAAACGACCCTCCCTCCCCCTCCCCCCACCCTTACCTTCCCTCCCTCGCCGTAAAGAAGAAGGGGGGAAGGGGGAAGGTTGAAGAAAATAAAAATGAAAATAAACAGGAAAATAACGCAGTCTTCCATCTCGTGGCTGGGGAAAAAAATCTTGGCAGTCAAACAACGGACATAATTTCGCAGAGACAATACGCGCCTGGCAATAACACGACGGAAAACGGAGCAAAAACAAAACAAAAACAGCACATCTCTCATGAGGGGGGGGAAGGAGTTAAGGAGAGGGAGGGAGGAGGAGGAAGGAGGTGGGAGGGAGGGAGGAGAGGGGAGAGGGAGGGAGGGAGGGAGGGAGAGAGGAAGACGGCGAGAGAGAGCGACGGGGGAGGAAAAGCGGGAGAGGGAAAGAGAGAGAGAGAGAGGGAAGAGAAGGAAGAGAGAAAGTTATTGAATGAAGAAGGGGAGAATATAAAAAAAAAAACGCTCCCAATTACGAAAGGTGTATAAAAAGAATACAAATTGGAACAAGCTAACACTCCACGACAATTGTAACCCCTTTCCAAACCCCCCTTTACCCCCACCCCCTCTCTCCATCACCCAATCAACCCAAGCAAACGAGCGGCTCATGAAAAAAGAGAGAAAGAGAGAGAGAGAGAGAGAGAGAGAGAGAGAGAGAGAGAGAGAGAGAGAGAGAGAGAGAGAGAGAGAGAGAGAGAGAGAGAGAGAGAAAGAAAGAGAGAAAGAGAGAGAGAGAGAGAGAGAGAGAAGAGAGAGAGAGAGAGAGAGAGAGAGAGAGAGAGAGAGAGAGAGAGAGAGAGAGAAAGAGAAAGAGAAAGAGAAAGAGAAAGAGAAAGAAAGAACAAGGAAAGAAAGAGAAAGAAAACCAGACAAACAAAAAATAAAAAATAAAACGAGAGATAGAAAGCGAAGACGACACCCCATCCCAACGAGGCGCCGAACCCCTCGTCCCCCCCCCCCCCACGCCAACAATCGCTCGCAGGCAGAAGCAGGGTGAAAGCGTTGGCAGGGGAGCAGCAGGGTGAGAGCGCGGAGCCGCAGGGTGACGCAGAAGGGACAGAAGGGACAGAAGGGCGCGCCGCTGGTGGCCGGGACAGCGTAAACGACCGTGAGAAGAATGGGGAACGCGCGGCCCGGAGCGGAACGTGGCGGGGCCGCGGCGTAGAGTTTATGCGGGTCGTCCCACGCCGCGCCGGGACCTTTGGGCTGCCGTTACGTTTCATTTAAATCGCTATTATTATCATTACTGTTATCATTATTATTATTATTATTATTATTATTATTATTATTATTATTATTATTATTATTATTATTATTATTATTATCATTATCATTTTTGTTATCACTATCATTGTTATCGCTACTATTAGCATTATCATCATTATTCTCGTTACAATTATTACTACTGTGATCACCTTTACTATTACCATAACCATTAATGTCATAATAATTATTACTATCATTATCATCATCATCATCATTATTACTATTATAACTATTATAATTACTATTATTGCCATTGTTATCATCACTGCCATCCTCATTGCTGCTGTTATTTTGATGATATTTGCATTACCATTATTCGTATACATTCATCATTATCGTTTTATCATGCTCATCCTCATTATCATCAACAGTATCATCATCATCATAATCATCATCATCACTACTATTACGAATATCACCATCATTATAATTCGATATCTTCCTTTTTCCTCAAAATCTCAAAACCATCCCGATCATTCCCAATTTTCCGTTTCCACCAAAATTATCCATTATCCTTACATGCCCTCCGATGGTCGTTAAGAGGCGGCTATCGTTATCAACTACGATACCATTATCTTCGTTATCACCTCCAGTTGGGGCAAAACTAAAGGTGTAACGAAAGTTCATCTGAGCGACACAATATATGAGTACATAAAACACACAAATATATTTAAACAAACATTTTGTGTCGAATTTATAGAATCACCCTGGACATATATCTTATTTTAAAAGTTATATATGTGTGTTTGTATATGTGTGTGTGTGTGTGTGTGTGTGTGTGTGTGTGTGTGTGTGTGTGTGTGTGTGTGTGTGTGTGTGTGTGTGTGTGTGTGTGTGTGTGTGTGTGTGTGTGTGTGTGTGTGCGCGCGTGTGCGTGTGCGTGTGCGTGTGCGTGTGCGTGTGCGTGTAAACCTAATGATGACACTGGAATCGCTCACTAAAACAACAATACTGATAAGTAAAGACTAACACAATAACAAGAATCTCTTAAACACGTTACTTTACATCCAGTTAAAGGCTTAGACCCATTTAAACTTTTAAAAAATACTTCCTCCCTTCCTCCTCCTCCTCCCCTTAGCCCTTTTCTCTATTAAACTTACTACTTTCTTTCTTCTTGTGCGCGAAAGGAGGGGGGGAGGGAAGAAGAGACGAAGAGAGGAATATATATACATATATATATATATATATATATATATATATATATATATATATATATATATATATATATATATATATATATATATATACAGATCGATAGACAGACAGAGAGAGAGATACATACAGACAGACAAAGACAGACAGATACACACACATTCAGAAAATGAGAGACAGAGAGAGAGACAGACACCGAGACAGAGACAGAACAAGCCAGACGGTGCCAAGCAGTCCTTATAATGGCATCCTCCCACACTTGTGCCCAAGGTGAGTGATTATCCTGTGGGGACTCCACCCTGACGCCGCCCGCACGCCAGCCGCCAGCACGCCCGTGCGCCCTACCATGGTTCTTCATGGGGGTATGGTGTCTCCTCGATGGTGACGCAGAGATAGAGCTGATAGTTCGGGGGAGAGGGGGGAGAGGGAGAAGGAGGGTCGATACAGGATGGTATTTAAATGGTGAATCAGTTCAATGTTACAATCGTGTGGATAGATAACGACTGCGATAACGATCTGGGTAATTGAGACAGATGCAGAGAGAGGTAATTGAGACAGATGCAGAGAGAGGGAGAGAGAGAATGAGAGAGAGAGAGAGAGAGAGAGAGAGAGAGAGAGAGAGAGAGAGAGAGAGAGAGAGAGAGAGAGAGAGAGAGAGAGAGAGAATGAGAGAGAGAGAGAGTACATAAAATGAAATGAGACAAGAGCAGTACACCAGCGAAAGAGTGAGGAAGGAAGCGATAGTAAAAACATAACAACGATTAGATAAAACACAAAAACCAAATCCCCTTTAAAATAAAAACAGTGCCAAATCATACACATCACTAGCGACACCCCCTCCCCCTCCCCCCTTCCCCGCGGTGACATCGTGTGCTCGAGGTCAGCAAAGACACGTTGATGTGTTGTAGAGGATTTCCCCCTTCAGGTAGACCCCCTACCCCCCTCCGCGCAGCCATGGACACACATGCGTGCACGTGAAATTCCGATACTCACGACGCGCACGTAAATGAACCATAGAGAATGGTGTGGCGAAATCAATCTCACTTTCTACTACACTACACACTACACACACACACTACACACACAAACACACACACTACACACACACACACACACACACACACACACACACACACTACACACACACACACACACACACAAAATCCCTAGCTAAACACACGACGACGCATCACCATACACAGGCGATGGTGCCCTTACCTGACTTCCTCTTGATGGTGTTGTTGTTGGTGATGGTGACACTCTTGCTCTTCTTGATCCGCAGAGAGCGGCGCATGGAACGCACGAAATTATCTCCGTACTTCATGGTGACGATATATATATATATATTTTTAAAATCTTCTTAGGGTCTAAAAACGCGATCACTAAATGTTAGTCACTAGAACGAACTAAGCGTGACTAAAACAATCGTCAGATATGGCTTGATTTATATATCTTTTTCTTATCTACAATCATAAACTATTTTCATCTATTCCACAATGTAATTCGTTTTTTTTTCTTCTTCTCTAATTCCTCGTCGACGGAGAAGAGTTACCAGCTTCACGCCAGGAGACTAGAATATCTGGAGCACACTCGACGTATCAACAGGCCGATACACTCAAGGTGAGACGTGTGGGTCCTCGCGGAGCTATGGGCGTGCGAGGGGGGGAAGGGTAGTTCCTGATGGGCGTGGTGGGTGTTGACTAGAGAAACGCGGGCGTGGAAATTGCACAGGTGGGCGGCAGAGACGAGGAGGAGGAGATGATAACCTGCTCTGCCTGCTGACTACCTCCGCTGTTCCCGCTGAGTGTGACTAGAATGGAAGAAGCGACGACTGCTGTCTGTGTCCCTCACATGGACTCAGCGCAGCCTCTCGCCTTTCTCTCGGATTTCCTCTTCTTTCTCTCCAGAGGGGAATCTTGGCTTGCAACTGTCCTCCGCGGCGCCCTCCTTATTGCGCGGGCTTGCAAGGTCGAAAATCCGCGCGGGCCGACGAAGTAGAGATGCGTCTCTCGGAGGGCCGTTCTTGCGCGACAGTCTCCGATCCCCTCCTTCCGACTATATACACAAACACACACACTCGATCCTCTAATCACCACGTGCGCACTTTTATCCCTTCGCTGCAGATCACGAACTATCCATCCATGGGGAATCGCTCGCAGAAACGCGCAGTACGGCAGACGGGGGCGAACAAGTGGCCGCTCTCCTTACTCATGGTTGAAGCCTCCAAGCTGAGCCACGCGCGGGTACAGAGCTCGCTACGCACGTCCACCCGCGACCACTCGCTGGCGACGACTGACTCGGGTCTGAGTCAGAGAGGCGCACCAGCGAGGCCCGGCCAGACCCGACCCTCCCCCCTACCCCCCGCCACCCGTCCTACCTATCCCCTTTTCCCTTCCTACCCCCTCTCCCTCCCCCCCTCCCTCTCCCCTACCTCTCCCTACCTCTCTCTCTCTCTCTCTCTCTCTCTCTCTCTCTCTCTCTCTCTCTCTCTCTCTCTCTCTCTCTCTCTCTCTCTCTCTCTCTCTCTCTCTCTCTATCTCCTTCCATTGGAGAGGAAGGAGAAATGGAGAGAGGAGTCATGGAGTGCGAGGGACACGGTAGGGCACAACTCCCTATCCCTCCCCCATCCCTCCTTCCCCCCCATTCCTCGCATCCTAACCCCTCCATCCCCTCCCCACGACGCACGCGCGCTTTCGACTCCTCTCAGACCATTTTTTTTCTCCCTCCTCCTCCTCCTCCACCTCCATCCTGCAGGCGAAGACGGCGACAAGCACCAACACCCCGACAGACC
>NC_091553.1:46172194-46177194 GCF_042767895.1 Penaeus vannamei
TTGCCTTTCAGTTTTCTTTTTTTCTCTTGGGTCATTGTTTGAAAGATCCACTTGAAAAGGGTGGGTAGAAAGGTGGGGAAGGAGAGACAGACAGACAGACAGACAGACAGAGACAGACAGACAGACAGACAGACAGACAGACAGACAGACAGACAGACAGACAGACAGACAGACAGACAGACAGACAGACAGACAGGCAGAGAGAAAGAAAGAGAGAAAGGAAGAAGGAAGGAAGAAAGGAAGGAGAGAGGAAGGGAGGAAAATGGGCAAAGGGAAGGGAGAGAAAGGAAAGGGCAAGGGGGGTGGGGAGGGATTAAGGCAGGCGACACCCCCCGGCATTGCAATTTTTACGCCGTCGCATTAAGGGAGGCAGCTGAGGCATAGTTGGGGCATACGCTCGCCTCTCGCTCGGTGGAGAGAGAGAGAAAGGGGGAGAGAGGAGAGAGGAAGGGTTAGGGAGAGAGGAAAGAGGAGAGAGAGGAAAGGGGAGAGGGGAGAGAAGGGGAGAGAGGAAAGGGGAAGAGGGGGAGATGGAAAGGAGAGGAGAGAGAGGAAGGGGGAGAGGGGGAGAGAGGAGAGAGGAGAGAGGAGAGAAAGGAAAGAGAGAGGGGAGAGGGGAGAGGGGTACGGGGGGATGTTTTGCTCTTCGCCTTTCGCCCTTTATTTACTTTATTATATTATTGCCGTTTCATTTCTTTCGTTTTTGTTTTCCCTTTTTTCAGTTATATTTTTTCCGTTTTATTTATTATCCACTTTGGCTTCGGCATTGGCCACTCGTAGAAACGAATAGGAACAAGAAAGAGGGAGAGGGAATGGTATAGGAAGGAGAAGAAAAAGAGGAAGAGGAGCAACAAAAATAAGGAAAGATAAGAAGAAGACGAAACAACACGCGAGTGGCAATGGGCGGGCGTGCCATGGGCGCAGTTGAGGGCGAGGGCGGGAGGGGGGGCAGGGGGAGGGGGCGATGGGGGGCGATGAGACGTATCCTTGCCGGGTTGGGGGGGGGGGGGGGAGGTGTGCCAACTTTGTGTACGTAACGTCACGACTGTAGTTTCTGTAACCAAGACTGCTTGGGCGAGAGCCAGCGCGTAGGATGTCTGTAGGATGAACGGGTCGTTGTAGGATGCAGGGTCGCGGTGACGGGGAGGGCGAAGGGATATCCTGTGTCGGGAGGCCGTGGGTGCCTGTGTGGGTGGGGGGGTTGGGGAAGGGGGTAGGGGGTTGGGGAAGGGGTAGGGGGTGGTGGACAGGAGGTTGGGGAGGGGGGTAGGGGGTGGTGGACAGGAGGTTGGGGAGGGGGGTAGGGGGTGGTGGACAGGGGGTTGTGGGAAGGGGTTGTGGGTGGTGGGTGGCGGACAGGGTGTTGGGGGAATTAGGGTGATGAGAATGGGGGTGGAGGGGGGTAGTGGGGGATAGTCAGGATCCTGGAGGGGGTGGGTGAGAGTAGGAGGGCTGTAGGTGTGGGGAGGAAGGGGGGGTGAGGGAGGGTGCCCGGGCTTCGGAACGGATTATGCAAATGTGCTCATTCTGCCTAATCACAAGATTGTAGTTTTAGTGAGGGCTAAAATTGGATTTTAATTTGCCCGCATTCATCGCGGTTTTAAAAAAAATGTATTTTGGGAAAGTGGGAGGCTGTCTCGTTGATGCACGCACGCACGCCCTCTCTGTCTCTCTCTCTCTCTCTCTCTCTCTCTCTCTCTCTCTCTCTCTCTCTCTCTCTCTCTCTCTCTCTCTCTCTCTGTCTCTCTCTCTCTCTCTCTCTCTCTCTCACTCACTCACTCACTCACTCACTCACTCACTCACTCACTCACTCACTCACACACACAGACACACACACACACACACACACACACACACACACACACACACACACACACACACACACACACACACACACACACACACACACACACACCTTACGGACAAGATACAGACAAATAGACCCGGCAGACACGTTAACGGACAGACAGAGACAGACAGACACGCAGACAGAGACACAGACATACATACAAGTCGACAGACAGGCTAACGGACAGACAGAGGAGAGAGAATGCAGGGGGGTGGGGGGAGAGGGTGGGGGGAAGTGGCTGGTCAACTTGAGAGCTGTTGACATTCATCCCGAGTCATCAAGTACTCATCTCTTGGGGTTTGGTTCGTGGGTTTGTTTGTTTCTTTGTCGTGCATGAGACTCCGTTGGTTCTAATTTGATCTGTGTGATGTACGTTTGAATATGCGGTTATTTTTTTTTAAATCTCCGTTTTAGTAATTGTGAGAGAAATTTAAAAATATATATTAGTAGAGAATCTGATAGTTTCGAATATGAATTAACGATATGTATGTATATAGATAGATAGACACACACACACACACACACACACACACACACACACACACACACACACACACACACACACACACACACACACACACACACACACACACACACACAAAATACACAATCGACTGAAAAACCTTCACTGTGACACCCTCTCCCTCCCTCCTCCCCTCCCCTCCTCTTCCTCCCTCCCCTCCCCCCCCACCCCCACGTCTCCTCATAACTACGAACTGCTCTCATAACGACCACTTCTCGCTCTCTTTTATGCCCCTTCAAGTCGTTTCGCGAAAAGGGGGGAAGTCGTTAGGCGGCCGTAGTTGAATAGGTCGATCGGTCGGTCTCTCTCCTTTGTCGAGTCGACGCCGCGGGCTGGAAATGTGCGAAGAAAGCGTGTGCGGGGTTTTTCGCGAAGGAAAGGAAAAGGGGAAAGAGGGAATTTGGCGTGTCTTGATTTTTTTTTTTTAGTTTTTTCGTTTTTTTTTCTTTCGTTTTTCTGTCTTAATTTTTTTTCTCTTTCGATTTCTGTCTTTTCGTTTTTTTTCTTTCGTTTTCTGTTTTTTTCTTTTTTTCTCGTTTGTTTTCCGTCTTTCATTTTCTATTTTCTTTTCTTTTCTTTGTTGCTCTATTTCTTTTTTTTCGATTGCCTTATTATCTCTTTTTTTACTCCTACTTTCTTTTTTTTCTTTTTTTTTCTTTCTTTCTCTTTTCTCGTTAGCTTGAGTGTCGTTTCCTCGTCGATCACGCGGCGTTGAAACGTGTGGATAATTTTTATGGGGAGTTCGTTAAGGAGGGTTTCTTTGCGTGAACGGGCGTGGGCGTCGGTGGGTTGGGGGGGGGGTGAGGGTGTATGGGACTGGGGGTTGGGGGGTTTATGTAGGCATGTGTGTGAGGATGTTTATTTGTGTGTGTGTATGTGTGTATGTTTGCATGTTCGTATGTGTGTGTATGTTTGCATGTTCGTATGTGTGTGCGTATGTTTGTATGTGGGCGTATGGGCGTATGGGCGAAGGTGGGTGAGGTGGCCTTTCCGCCGCCCGCCCGCACTCCCCTTTCTCGGTAATTCTCAGCAATGCCGACGATGATTCATTTACTCGTGACTCATTATCGGATATATAGTGTTATGAGGAAGATGAGATTGATGTGGTGATGTCCTTATCTTTTTTTCTCTCTCGTTTTTGATTGGATATTTTGCCTTTCTCTCTCTCTCTCTCTCTCTCTCTCTCTCTCTCTCTCTCTCTCTCTCTCTCTCTCTCTCTCTCTCTCTCTCTCTCTCTCTCTCTCTCTAATTGTCTATCTTTGTCTCCTCGCGGTTCAGGCAATATTGTTCCAGCTGTTCACAAGTTCTATCTTCGTCTATCATTTTGTTATCGTCTATCAGCTGTTCCGTCTACGTCTCTTCGCGGTTCCATCAATTCAGTACCAGCTGTTCGCACGTTCATTGTTGTTTTTTTCCCTCTTCTAATTCGAATCTGCTGCAATTTTCGCCTCGGTACCTTCTCGTCCTACTCCCCGCTCCCCCTACCTCCTCCCCCCCTCCCCCCTCCCCCCCTCTTACCTTGCGATAGATGCGCTTGAGAGACGGACCGTTACCTGTATGTGTAGGGGGGTGGGGGTGGGAGGGGATGTAGGGATGGGAGAGGAGAGGAGGGGAGGAGGGACGTTGGGGGGATGGGAGGGAGAGGGGGAGGGGGGACGTTGAGGGGATGGGGTGAGAGGGGGAAGGATGTGGGGGGATGGGGAGAGGAGGGAAATGGGGATGGCGTGTGGGGGGGGGGGGAGGAGTCCTACTCTGGCGCCTCGGCAGGTAAAACGCGAGATATTGACGCGGTTTAAAATCCCTTAATTGTTCAGATTACGATTACCGTTGAGCATGTTGGGCGTGAGAGGGGGGCGGGCGAGGGAGGAAGGGGGGAGGGGGAGATGGGCGCAATGCGTGGTCGATTTTTTTTATTTTTTATTTTTTTGTCTTTGTTTTTTTACTATTTAATCTTCATTGGCGGCGGTTTGAGCTGTGGCTTCTGAAAGAGAGAGAGAGAGAGAGAGAGAGAGAGAGAGAGAGAGAGAGAGAGAGAGAGAGAGAGAGAGAGAGAGGGAGGGAGGGATGGAGGGAAGGAGGGAGGGAAAGGAGGGATGGAGGAAGAGAGACAGACAGACAGACAGACAGAGGCAGACAAACAGATAGACAGACAGGAAAACAGGAAAAAGGGAGTGTGAGCAGAGTGAGGGAATTTTTTGGTGTGGGGGGGGAGGTGGGGGAGGGGCAGATAAATCATCTCTTAATTAGACTACGCGGGTCAGAACCCTGGTAGATCATCGGTGGTAATTAGGGGCCAATTATCATCAGGGTGGCGACCACGGCTGCGTTTTGTGGGGTGGGGGGAGGGGTGGAGGGAGGGACAGGGGGGAAGAGGAGTGGAAGGGAGATTTGGGGGGGGGGGGAGGGACAGGGGGAAAGAGGAGAGGAAGGGAGATTTGGGTGGGGGGGGTGGAGGGGGAGGCGCATTTGCATAGCGTGTGTTGTGGTGGTGTGCGTGCGTGTGCGTGTGTACGTGTGTGTATGTGTGTGTGTGTGGGGGGGGAGGGGATGCGTCGATGATTGATGGATCGGCGAGGGAATGATGGGTAGGCGAGTTGGAGGGTAGGCCTACCTGGCAAGCTTGTTCCG
>NC_091553.1:46187194-46199694 GCF_042767895.1 Penaeus vannamei
CGCCGACTGTGCGCTGAGCGTCGGCGGCGACCGATAGCGGATCTCGCTATAACGGATCCCCGCGTTGGTGTCCGTTCGTATAAGGGGAGGGGGTGGAGGTGGGGTGGTGGTGGGGGTTGGTATGGGGTGTGGGGTGGGAAGTGGGGGTGGGGTGGGTGGGGTTGGGGGTTGGGGGTTGAGGGGGGTGGGTGTGGTATGGGGTTGAGCAAAGGGCAGTGGGCACCGGAAAAACGGGAAAAAAATACCAGGTGGAGTTTGCGCTCGTTCCGTCGGGCGTCGGGCATGGGGCATCGGGCCTACCGACGGAGCTACGCCGATGACGGATGGGTTCCGGCCGCGGCTTCCTCGGCGGCGGTGCGGTGATGTTCGCGTATCCGGCGCGCGTGGGGTTTGCGGCGAGTGACAACAGCTGCGGCGGCGGCGGGGGGGTGGGGTGGGGTGGGGTGGGGTGGGGTGGGTGGTTGGCTGGGGAGGTGGGTTCCTGCGTTGGAAGCATGGTAGCGGGGGTGGGGAGGCGAGTGGGCAGGCGGGCGGGGGTGCAGTGGAAGGGGAGTGGGTGGGCCAGTGGGTGGGTACGGGGGTGGGGGTGGGATTCGAGTTTGCAGGTGGTGATTGGATGTCGCCGCGATGACTTATCTACCTGTTTTGCATACGGAGGTCGGTCGGGTGGTCGGGGTGGGGGTGGGGGGGGGGTGCATGTGGTCGGTGAGGATGGAGAATTTTAGGCCTGTTTTTTTAGGCTGACTCTGGAGCCTAGATGTAGCGAATAAAAATTGCGTATTGTCTGTATCGTATCTTTTTATTTTTTTGAATATTTATTTTATTTTAATTGCTCTGCATGTTTTGCCTCTCTAATTCGAAAACGTATTTCCTAATTTTCCCTCATACTCACGCTTTCATCAGTGTCGCATCATCGGATTTCGTTGCGTAAAAAAAAAAAAAGATAAATGAAATGATTGCGTCATCGACCGATTATTCCGTCCCGCAGCCTGAGAAAGTCAATACTCACTCTCATTCATTAGTAATTAGTGATTGCTTAACCCCCTCCGACATGCTAACCCCCTTGCTTCAACCTCTGCTGCCATCAGAACCCCATTGGCTTGGCTCCGTTTGACTTCCCTAAATCCTCAGTCTCCTCTGGGCTAGCTCCGTTTGACTTCCCTAAATCCTCAGTCTCCACTGGGCTAGCTTCGTTTGGCTTCCCTAATCCTCAATCTCCACTGGGCTAGCTTCGTCTGACTTCCCTAATCCTCAGTCTCCACTGGGCTAGCTTCGTCTGACTTCCCTAATCCTCAGTCTCCACTGGGCTAGCTCCGTTTGACTTCCCTAATCCCCAATCTCCACTGGGCTAGCTCTTGCTTGACTTTCCCTAACTCCTTCGCCAATCTCCACTCCGGGCCATGCTAGCTCCTTCTTGACTTCCCTAATCCTCAGTCTCCACTGGGCTAGCTTCGTTTGACTTCCCTAATCCTCAATCTCCACTGGGCTAGCTCCGTTTGACTTCCCTAATCCTCAATCTCCACTGGGCTAGCTTCGTTTGACTTCCCTAATCCTCAATCTCCACTGGGCTAGCTGCGTTTGACTTCCCTAATCCTCAATCTCCACTGGGCTAGCTTCGTTTGACTTCCCTAATCCCCAATCTCCACTGGGCTAGCTCCGTTTGACTTCCTAGCCCCCTTGACTAGCCCCCATAGCCCTTCGTCCCCCGATCCCTTTACCTTCCTCTAAATACGTTCTCTTTATGTTGACTCTTTAACCCCCGCGCCTTAACCTCCTAACCTCATAACCTCCCCCCCCCACTCCCCACCCACCTGCCTAAGATCTAGTCCCTTTTCCCTTCTTGAAACTTCCTCCTTCGCCACTTGCTTCTCTTCCTTCTCTTCCTGCACCTTCGCTTCCTCCTCTTTCTTTCTTCTTCTTCTTCGTCTCCTTCTTCTTCTTCGTCTCCTCCTCCTCCTCCTCCTCCTCCTCCTCCCCCTCCTCCTCCTCCTCCTCCCTCCTCCCTCCTCCTCCTCCTCCTCCTTCCTCCAACTCTCTCTCCCTCCCCTCTTCACCTCTGCGCCTTCCTCTCGTCTCTATTCCAAGTGGACCGCGGATGCACCAGTGCCTGGCATATTCATGAGTCGCCCAGGAGGACCTTTGGAATGTCGGAGGGAGGGAGGGAGGGAGGGAGGGAGAAAGAGAGAGAGAGAGAGAGAGAGAGAGAGAGAGAGAGAGAGAGAGAGAGAGAGAGAAAGAAAGAAAGAAAGAAAGAAAGAAAGAAAGAAAGAAAGAAAGAAAGAAAGAAAGAGAAAGAGAAAGAGAAAGAGAAAGAGAAAGAGAAAGAGAAAGAGAAAGAGAAAGAGAAAGAGAAAGAGAAAGAGAAAGAGGGAGGGAGGGAGGGAGGGAACCGAGACCGTGGGAGAGACAGGCGGATAGATCGAGTCCGAGGCAGAGACTTACGAGCTAGAGAGTGATAGAAAGACCAAGTCTAAGACCAAGACCGAGATAGACAGATACAGGGACAGACAGACAGACAGACCAGACAGTCAGACAGACAGATAGACAGACAGACAGAGAAACAGAGACAGCCAGAAACACAGACACAGGCCAAGGGAAATGGAGAGAAGAACAAGAACAGTTCGTCTGGCAGTGTCATATGACAGTCCCTTTGCGCCGACTGCAGAGTGTCTTGTCATGGGAGTGAAGGCGAGGCGGGCAATATCCGGAATTTACCGCGATCTCGGCCTGTCCAAGAGCGTCTGCCGGTCATTTTTCACGCGAGCTTTAAGTGGAGGCGGGGGTGAGGGGGAGGGAAGGGGGGGGGGGGGGGAGGGAAGAAGGAGGAAAGGGGTAGGTGAAAAGGATGAGGAGGAGAGAGGAGGAAGGGGGGGGAGTGGATGGGGTGGAAGGAAAGGATAGGAGAAAAGTGGAGGGGTGGAAGGAAAGGAGGAAGGGGAGAAGTGGAGGGGAGGGAGGAAAGGAAGGAGAAAAGTGGAGGTGGTGGAAGGAAAGGAGGAAGGAGAAGAGTGATGGGGGAGAGGAGGGAGTAAGGAAGAAGGAAGGAGGAGAAACCTGGAGAAAGTGGGATATGTTGGAGGAAGGGTAGGAGGAGATAGAGAGAGGGAGATAAAAGGAGGGTCAGTGGGGGGGGGGAGAGTTAATTTAAGATGAAAAGAGAATGTAAACGCGAGCGAATAACGATCGGAAACGGGGGCGATCGTGCAGGAGGAATTACGAGGAGAGGCGAGGAAAACGAGTAAAACGAGAGAGAGAGAGAGAAAAGACCCTCACTATTGCCCCGACCCGGAAACCCTCGGCGGGACGAGAGTAAAAGGGAAATGCTGATAAGAGAGCGATAGTGTCGTTGCAGGGGGAGGGGGAGGGAGGGAGGGAGCGAGGGAGAGGGAGAGAGAGGGAGGGAGGGACTGAGGGAGGGAGGAGGGAGAGGGAGGGAGGGATTGAGGGAGCGAGAGAGAGGGAGGGAGGGAGGGAAGGACTGAGAGAGGGAGGGAGGGAAGGAGGAAGGAGGGAGGAGAACCCTCGCTCCTTCCCTCCCCATACCCGTGGCTCCACAGTCCTCGGGGTCTTTGGGGAGACGAGGTTGAAATCTTGCCTCAGAGTGAGTCATGGAGGGAGGGAGTGGACGGGTGGCGAGGGTGGGGGTGGGAGGGAATGAATGAAGGAGGAGGGGAGGGAGGGAGGGAGGAGCGAGGGAGGGAGGGAGGTAGGGAGGGAGGGAGGGAGGGAGGGAGGGAAGGAGGGAGGGAGAAAGGAAGGAGGGAGGGAGAAAGGAAGGAGGGAAGGAAGAAGACAGAGGGGGAAAGAGGAGGAGAAAGGGAAGGGAAAGGAATGGAATGGCATTCACGGAAGAAGGGAAAGGAATGGAATGGCATTCACGGAAGAAGGGAAAGGAGGAGGTCCCACGATGTGTGCATTTCAAGGCCCATTGCCCGCGGCCGTGGCTCCAAGACGACAGCCGTTTGCATCATGTCTTGCGAGAAAAAGAACTTCAGCCGCCTTGTCGTCGAGTCTTTACCCTCCCTCTCATCATGCCCTTGCCCCTCCCTCTCGCCGTGCCCTTTTACCCTCTCTCTCATCATGCCCTTGTCCCTCCCTCTCGCCGTGCCCTTGCCCCTCCCTCTCGCCGTGCCCTTGCTTCTCTCTCCTCCGTCTTCGGATCCGCGACGCGTTTCCCCTCGCGGAGAATGACCCTGCTCTCCCCCCGGAGGCGTCGGCTCTCGTTGTCCCCCGTCGGAAAGGACCGGCGGTGGTGGTGGACGCCCCCGCTGCCCGGGGACTGGGAGCTGCTGAAGGAGGGAGGGAAGGAGGAGGGACTGTGGGAGGGAGGGAGGGAGGGAGGGAGAGGTAGACGTCCAAAGAGATAAATAGACGGGGACAGAGGTAGATATAATCTGATATATAGATAGATAGATAGACAGAGACAGACAGACAGACAGACAGACAGACAGACAGACAGACAGACAGACAGACAGACAGACAGACAGACAGACAGACAGACAGACAGACAGACAGACAGATAGATAGATAGATAGATAGATAGATAGATAGATAGATAGATAGATAGACTAATAGATAGACTGAAAGAAAGAAAGATAGATAGATAGATAGATAGATAGACTAATAGATAGATAGATAGATATAAACTAATAGACTGATAGAAAGACACATAGATTCGCAAGCAGGCAGGCAGAAAGGAGAGTTCCACCGGGAAGTGAGATAACAAGCAGTTCTCGTTGCTGTGTGTGGTCATTAACCTCGTCAGTAACGAGTTAGCGAAGTTTCCTGCGATTGGCCGTCGCTGTCACTCGTTATCATCCGCCTCGGTTGCGCTGATGTTGATGTTAATGACGTTATTTATGGTTCAAGTCGGCGTTTAGCTTTGAGAAGGGGAGCGGCGATGGTTGGGTGGAGGACAAAGTCGATCGTATATATTTCAAGAAGGGCCATTGAGGGAAAATTTAGGATGGGAAGTCGGGCCCTCCTTCCTCACGCCTCCTTTTTTCTTCCTCCTGCCTCCCAGCCCCTCGTTTTTTTTTTCTCTCTCTCTCTCTTTCTGTCTTTCGCCCCGCCTCCGACCCTCCCACCCTTTATCATTTATCTCTCTGTCTCATCTTCATTGGATTCGCGTCTTTCCAACCATCTTTATTTCCCTCCCTCCCTCCCTCCCCGCCCTCTCCTCTCCTTTTTTCACCCTCTTTCTCTCTCCTTCGTTTCCTAATCTCTCCCTTCCTTTTTATTCGACGTGTGTTGTTTCCCTGTCCGTCTTTTCCTTATCTCTTCTCTCATTTTTTCCCCTCATTATTATCTACACATTTTTTTTCTCACGTTTCTCTTCCTTTCGTCTTTGTTGTTCCTCTCGCCGTCTTTCCCTTGCCTCTTGTTCTGGGGCGGCGACGGGGCGAGACACTCCCCCCCACCCCCCCGCCCCCCTGCCATCAAGATTTCGATCTCCCCTTTCGGCCCCCTGTCCAATTACTGGGGGGGGGGGGGGGGACCGTGTCCTTCTTCCTATTCTTCCCCGCGCTAATTCTCATCCTCTTCTGTTTCCTCCTCTCCCTCGTTCTTATTCTTCTTGGTTCTTCTTATTCTTCGTGTTAGTGTTGTTGATGGTGGTCTTGTTCTTGTTCTTGTTCTTCATGCTCTTCCTTCTCTTTAATCTTCTTCTCCTCCTCTTCCTTTACCCTCCCTTTCCTCCTCCTCCTCCTCTCCCTCCCACCTTCCCTTCCTCCTCCTCCTCCTCTCCCTCCACCCTCCCCTTCCCCCTTGAGTCCTCGTTATGCCCTCCCACTCCTTGTTATCCTTCTCACCCTCTTTCCTCTGTCCCCTCCTCTCCCTCTCCCTCTCTCTCTCACTCTCTCTCTCTCTCTCTCTCTCTCTCTCTCTCTCTCTCTCTCTCTCTCTCTCTCTCTCTCTCTCTCTCTCTCTCTCTCTCTCTCTCTCTCTCTCTCTCTTTCTCTCTTTTTCTCTAGGCCTCTTGATTATCTGCGCCTCCTGCCCCCGAGGTGCCGAGCTCCATCGCCTTATCGTGACGTCGTTATCTCCTTTCCACGGGCGTCGTCGGGGTGCTCCTCCCTCCCTTCTTCTCTTCTTTTTTTCTTCTCTATCCTTCTCCTTTCTTTTTTTTATTTGTTTTGTGTTTTTCACTGTGCTTTCCCATCTTCTCCTCTTTTTCCTCCTCGTGCTAGAGAGAGAGATAGAGAGATAATCCAAAAAGAGAATATAAAGAGAATATAAGAATATAGAGAGAATGAGAGAACGAGAGAGAAGAGAGAGGAAAGAATGAGTAAATGGGTCCACAACCAAAATCACGGAAATGCACGTTGCCATCATGGCCGACGCAGCATTCCTTATTTAGAGGGAGCCATGAAGAGGGGCAGGTGGGGGGGAGGGAGGGGGGTAGGGGTGCCGCCTGGGTGACACCTTGTGAGGCGGAACGACGCAACATGAGGGCAGGCAGGCGGGTCTCTGTGAAGGAGGAGGAGGAGGAGGAGGAGGAGGAGGAGGAGGAAGAGGAGGAGGAGAAAGAGAAGGAGAAAGAGTAGGAGGAGAAAGAGAAGGAAAGGGAGTAGGGAGGAGGAGAAGGAAGAGGGAGGAGGAGGAGGAGGGGGAGAGAGAAGAGAAGAAGAAAGATAAAGTCAAGATAGAAAAATGAAGGGAGAAAAATATAAGTTCCCCCTCTTCTCTGTCTCTATCTCCTTCCTTCTCCCTCTTCCTCCCTCCCTCCCTTTCTCCCTCTCCCTCCCTCCCTCCATCTCCCTCTCCCTCCCTTCCTCCCTCCATCTCCCTCTCCCTCCCTTCCTCCCTCCATCTCCCTCTCCCTCTCCCTCTCCCTCCCTTCCTCCCTCTCCCTCTCCCTGAAGGACGTTTTAAGGTGATCTTACCTGTTAAACGCAGTTGGAAAACGAGGTTATGAAAATGAATTGCGAAACGAGAGTATATAAGAAATTCTCGCTGCCATTTGTGCCACGGTGCACGAGGCGACACTGTCCGTTTTTCCGTCTTTTCCGTTGCCCCTCTGTTTTTTTTAACATTATTTTCATTCGTTTTCTCCCTCTTTTTCGTTAACCCTATTTTTCTTCCTCTTTCTTTTACCCTTTTCTCAAAATGTTTTTCAAATTTTCCATTTCTACCCTCTTTTCTCCCTCTCCTCTCCCCCATCTCTATCTTCCTATCCTATTTTTACCTCTCTCTCTCTCTCTCTCTCTCTCTCTCTCTCTCTCTCTCTCTCTCTCTCTCTCTCTCTCTCTCTCTCTCTCTCTCTCTCTCTCTCTCTCTTCTTGGGCATAAGCCGGGGGGGGGGAGAGGAAGAGAGAGGAGGCGAGGTCTTTGCGAAATAACCGGTATCCGAAACTAATGTGTTTGGCTCAGGAGGAAACAGTTAAGATCACGGAGTGGAAAGGGACCTCGTGGGAAAGGGAGAGGGAGAGGGAAAGGGAGAGAGGGAGAGGGTGTGAGTGAGGGAGGGAGACAGAGGGAGAGAGGAGGGGGAGATAAGAGAGGGAGGGAGGGAGGGAGGGAGAGAGAGAGAAAGAGAAAGACAGAGAGAGAGAGGGTGTGAGTGAGGGAGAGGGAGAAGGAGAGAGAGAGGGAGAGAGAGAGTAGCAATGACTTCTTCTCTAGGGCCCCGAGACTGCGCAGCTGGCTGGCGATAAGGGCGAGGCGACCACTTCGTAAGGGCACGGGCATCGACCTTACGGGCTGGCGGAGGGATGGGTTTGTGTTGCCTCCCCGCCTTGCTCCCTGCCTCCTCCCTGACCTCTCCCTGTCCTCCCCCTGCCCCCTCACTACCTCCTCCCTGCCCCTCTCCCTGTCCCCTGTCTGCCTCCCTCCCTGCCCTCTCCCTGTCCCCTGTCTGCCTCCTCCCTGCCCCCTGTCTGCTTCCCTGCCTCCGCCGCTGGGTCATTGTTGTCCCCGGCGTCGGCAGTGAGTCACGGACCCCACGAAACCGGTCTCGGACGGGCCGTGACCCCCCCCCCCCTCCTCTTCCCGACCTGTGGAGGGGTCAGAGGGCGGAGGGGGAGGGAGATGGGAGGGAAGGAAGGGAAGGGAAGGAGGGAGGCGGAAAGGAAGGGAAGGAGGGAATGAGGGAGGCGGAAAGGTAGGGAAGGAGGGTAGGGGACAGGCAGAAAAGAAAAGGAAGGAGAGAAATAGACTTAATGAGACAGACAGACAGACAGACAGACAGACAGACAGACAGACAGACAGACAGACAGACAGAGGGGGCGAGAGAGCAAGCATTCATCTAAACAGGCAAGCAAACAAACAAGAGGCACAGACCGCCTTACTAATTGACTCATTAACCTTCTTCCCAGCCTAAGCTAGTCGGAACGCCCTCTATATTTCACCCGCAACCGGACAAACAAAACAAAACAAAACATTTAAAAAAAAAAGAAAAAAAAATATAAAACTCGTGGGCAGACAAACAAAACAAAACATAAAAAAAAAAATAGTCATAAAACTCGTGGGAAATTTGCATGCGAATATCCCCCCCCCCCCCCCGTTCCTTTTGTGCCCATTCTCCCTTCCCTCTTGTTGAAAGGCTTTTGTTCCGTCGTGCGAGAGTTGCAAAGGAGGCAGCTCACTCGGACTTGCAACTTCAGACGGCCTGACCTTCAGTGTGGGGGTTAGTGTGTGTGTGTGTGTGTGTGTGTGTGTGTGTGTGTGTGTGTGTGTGTGTGTGTGTGTGTGTGTGTGTGTGTGTGTGTGTGTGTGTGTGTGTGAGGGAGAAAAGTTTCACCGCGCTTCGTTTGTGTGTGTGTTTGTTTGTCTGTTTCTCTACTGTCCGCTTCCTATTTTTTCTCTCCTCTCCGCCCCTCCCCTTTTCTCTATCTTCCTTCCATCTTTCCTTTCTTCTCCTCCCCTCTCCTTATTTCCTTTCCTCTTCCCTCCCCTCTTTATACATTTCCCCCCTCCTTTTCTCCCGCCTCTTCTCTCGTCTCTTCTCCTCTCCTCTCCTCTCTTTATTTCCGCCTTCGCCTACCCTCCTTCCCTTCCCCTCTCCCTTCCTCCTACACTCCTCGAATATTTAATTAATAGCCATTCGTGCCGAGCCTGTTAATATGGATTTATAAATGGTTGATCACGTGTTTCTCTTCCTCACTTGGGGTAGGTGGTGAAGGGTTGGGGGAGGGGGGAGGGTGATATCCTTATTGAGGGTATGTTGGGGGGGGGCATCGGGGTATGTTGGGAGGAGAGAGTTGGGGAGGGGGAGAGTGATATCCTTACTGAGGGTATGTTGGGGGGAGGGAGTTGGGGAGGGGGAGAGTGATATCCTTATTGAGGGTATGTTGGGGGGGGCATAGGGTATGTTGGGGAGAGGGGGAGAGTGATATCCTTATTGAGGGTATGTTGGGGGGGGGGCATAGGGTATGTTGGGGGGACGGGGGGGGGTCTCATTCCCGTTTCCTGTATGGCCTTAACAGTCGAATTTCTCTTGCCTTGCACTGATCTTAACTTTTCTTCCGGATATGATGTATATTTTCATTTTTTCCTCCTCTTTCTCCCTTTCCCCCTTTCTTTGTTTTTTTTATATTTAAATTGTTTGTTTTACGTTCTTTCTTATTTTTCCTTCTTGTGTTGTTGTTTGATCTCCGTCTTGTCTTATTTTTTCCTTTCTGCCTTCTATCATCCATCTTCTTTTTCCCTGCCTCATCCCTCCTCTTCTCTCTTCCCTTATTCTTTCTCCCTTCCTTCATCCCCCTCGCTTATTCTCTTCTTCTCTCCCTCATTCCCCCTCTTCTCCTTTCCCTTATTCTCTTCTCCTTCCTCATTCTCATCTTCCCTCCTTCATTCCCCCTCATCTCATTTCCCTTATTCTCTTATTCTCTCTCTCATACCCCCTCTTCTCCTTTCCCTCATGTTTTCTTCCCTCCCTCTTTCCCTCATCTCTTCTCCTTGCCCTCATGTCTTCTTCCTTCCCTCTTCTTTCCCTCATTTCTTCTTTCCTTATTCTCTTCTCCCCTCTCTCATCTCCCTTTCACATGAGGTTTCTTCGTAAGGAAATTAGCGTGTGGTGTGGTGTGTGCCGCGGCGAGTGTGATGTGGTTTAGGGGATGAGGAGCATGTTGAGACCAGGGAGGGAGAGGGAGGGAGGGAAGGAGGGGGAGAGGGAGGGAGGGGGAGAGGGAGGGAGGGGGAGAGGGAGGGAGGGAGGGAGGAAGGAGGAGGGAGGGAAGAAAGGGGAGAGGGAGGGAGGGAGGGAGGGAGGGAGGGAGGGAGTGGGAGGGGGAGAGGGAGAGGGAGAGAGAAAGGGAGGGAGAGAGTGAAGAAGGGAAGGAAGGAGAGGAAGGGATCGAATGGCTGAGGAAGGAAAGAAGGGAGAATGGGAGAAAACAGGGGATGAAAAGAGAGAGAGAGACGAAAGAGAGGAAGCATAGGGAGCTATATACAATTTAGGAAAGGGAATGGGGGGAATAGTGGGGGAAGGGGAGGGAGGGAGGGAGGGAGGGGGCCAGTAGGTTTAGTGCGGGTGATAATGCGGTTTGGGCGTCATAGTGGAGGTGTCAATCAACCGTCTTTTTTTATATGGTTGTGCCATTAATTTTATTGGTGACGCTGTTGTTTATGTGCAGGGCGGTGGCCGAGAGAGAGAGGGAGGGAGGGAGGGAGAGAGAGTGGAGGGAGGGGGAAGGAAAACGGGAGAGAGGGAGAGCGAGTGGAAGGAGGGAAGGAGGGGGTAGAGGGGGAGAGAGTGGAGAAAGGGAGGGAAGGAGGGAAAGGAGGGAGAAAGGGAGGAAGGAAGGAAGGGAAGGATAGATACATGAATAGATATATAGACAGACAGACAAATATGAGACATCGAGTAATAAGAATAAAAGAGAACAGGAATTGCTACGTCGGACAACACGAAGGGATAGGCGAGAATAGGAAGGGGCGGGGGAAGGAGGGAGGGAAGGGGGGAGGGGGAGCTCCTCTGCAGCCACCCTGGTCGTCTTGTCGTACCCCGTCACCTGGTCGTCGTCGTTAGCCACTGGTCGTTGAGTCGAGGTGGCCCGTTTTATCGACGCCGAGGAATCGATTCAAGGCCCCTTTCTCTCCGGTTGCGGGTTGGAGGGAAGAGAAAGAGAGGGGGAGAGGATAAGGAAGAGGAGGAGGAGGAGAAGGAGGAGACACGGAAGAAAGTATGGAGGAGGAGGATTAGGAGGAGAAAGAAAAGAAGATAAGGAGGAAGGGTAGGGGAAGAGAAGTAGAGGAAAAAGGAGAAAAAGGAGAGAGAAGAGTCAAAGAAAACAGATAATGGAAAGGTAGTAATAGTAGTAGTAGTAGAAGAAGATCAAGATCAAGAAGATAAAGAAAGGAGAGAAACAGCATCTCAGACGTTGTCCTTGTATTGTAAGTGTCGGCTACACATGTACGAGTATGCGTGTACACCAATACCAACACCAGCGGGTCGCCCCAGTTGCAAGGAGGTGTCAAGATTCATGACTCACCCGGGATTACCTTAAAAGGCGACTCGGGCTGCCTATTGATTGAGTTGCCCCTTGCACATGTACACCCTCGCGCTCGTGTGTGTGTGCGTGTGTGTGTGTGTGCGTGTGTGCGTGCGTGTGCGTGTGCGTGTGCGTGTGTGTGTGTGTGTGTGTGTGTGTGTGTGTGTGTGTGTGTGTGTGTGTGTGTGTGTGTGTGTGTGTGTGGGTGTGTGGGTGTGTGCGCGTGTGCGTGTGCGTGTGTGTGCTGGCATGTACAAATATGTACGGTGTGTACATTCACTCTAGGTGTGTAGGGGGTGGGAGCTCGTCGGGTGGGGTTGGGGGGGGGGAGGATGTTTGTAAATGATAGCTCTCGATTTCACTAATTGGAGTATAGATTGGATTTTTTTTTTTTTTTTCAAATTGTTATTTATTAATTCGAGCATAAATTGGAAGCGGCGTTCGGGGTTCGATGCGGCCTCGTCTTCGGTGGCCGGGAGCGGGGTCGTTGGGGAGACCCCCCCCCCAACTTTTCACTCCTCCCTCCTCCCTCTTCCCCCCCCTTGATGGTCGTTTGTGTAGAGTCGTTCATTCGAGGTCGTTGTCGGGCGCTCCCCCCCTCTCCTTCTCCCCTCCCCCTCCCCCCTTGATGGTCGTTTGTCAAAAGTCGTTCATTCGAGGCCGTCCGTCCGAGGTCGTTGCCGGGCGCCGTGTCATGCCGCCCGTCATGTCACGAGGCTCGGCGGCGACGCGGTGACACAGCTCCTTCGGCGTCGACCTTGTTGCAGGCGGGAAAGCGCTTCGGGTGTTGCAACGCTGCCCGCCGTCGCCGAGTGGGGGTCGCGCTGTCGTTGCGGGTTAAGTGGGGAGGTTGTAGATGCTGGGGGTTGTGGGGGAGAGAGGGGGAAGTGAGGGGGAGTGATGAGGGAATTGGAGTGGGAGAGGAGGAGGGAAGGCGAGAGGGGGAGAGGGGAAGTGAGAGTAAGTGATGAGGGAATCGGAGTGGGAGAGGAGGAGGGAAGGGGAGAGGGGAGAGGGAAGTGAGAGTAAGTGATGAGGGGGAGAGTGGTTGTGAGAGTAAGTGGTAAA
>NC_091553.1:46204694-46209694 GCF_042767895.1 Penaeus vannamei
GAAGAAGAAGAAGAAGAAGAAGAAGAAGAAGAAGAAGAAGAAGAAAGAAAAGAGAAATACGAAAGGGAAGATGAAACAGAAGGAGAATGACGGGACTCGAAGCCTAATGGCCTGGCGAAAATGACGAGGAGGGAGATGAGGTGCTGCGGTCACTTCGCCGAGGAGGGGGGGGGGAGGCCCAGACGTCATGTCATTTGTGCCATCGCCGGAGGGTGTCTTATCGGCCGGGTCTTGTTATCGCCGGTATCGGAGGCCGGTGTGTTATCGGGTTGTCGGGAATCGCTCGCTTGGCCGGTGAAGGCAGTGCCGAGGGCCGGTTGAGGGATCGTGTTATGCGGCCTCGTTATCGAAAGAACTTTAAAGGTGTCGCGGTGGGTGGGTGTTCAGATGTGTTATCCGAAAAGAACGGTAAAGATATCGCGTTGATTTGTTATCAAAGAGCATGGAAGATATCGTGTGTTGTTATCCAGTCTTGTTATCGAAGAACTTTAAAGGTATGGCGGTGAGTTGTTGTTCAGTCGCGTTATCCAAAAAGAACATTAAACATATCCCGCTGCTTTGTTATCAAAAAAAGCATTAAAGATATCGTATGTTGTTATCCAGCCTTGTTATCGAAGAACTTTAAAGGTATGGCGGTGAGTTGTTGTTCAGTCGCGTTATCCAAAAAGAACATTAAACACATCCCGCTGCTTTGTTATCAAAAAAAGCATTTAAGATATCGTATGTTGTTATCCAGCCTTGTTATCGAAGAACTTTATAGGTATCGCGGTGAGTTGTTGTTCAGTCGCGTTATCCATGAAGAACATTAAACATATCCCGCTGCTTTGTTATAAAAAAAGAATTAAAGATATTGTATGTTGTTATCCAGCCTTGTTATCGAAGAACTTTAAAGGTATGGCGGTGAGTTGTTCAGTCGCGTTATCCAAAAAGAACATTAAACATATCCCGCTGCTTTGTTATCAAAAGAGCATTTAAGATATCGTATGTTGTTATCCAGCCTTGTTATCGCACAAAAGTTATCGCGCCATCAACGTTTTATTCCCTTCCGTTTCCCTCTCCCGGAGTCCCGTATCTGGAGCGGCTGGGCGGCTGGAATGGGCCGGCCTGCCTAATGGGTTTCTTGTAGGCAGTTGGCACCCTGCCGTGGGCGCTCTCCGGGGGGGCGGGCTCTGTTTACCAAGCTGGACCACGAGCTACAGTCTCCGTCTCCCTCCTCCTCCTCCTCCTCCTCCTCCTCCTCCTCCTCCTCCTCCTCCTCCTCCTCCTCCTCCTCCTCCTCCTCCTCCTCCTCCTCCTCCTCCTCCTCCTCCTCCTCTTTTCCCCCCTTTCTTCCTTCTCTTCTTCTCTCCTTCTCTCTTTCCCCGTGTTTTTTTTTTTATTTTCTCCTATCTCATCGGTTTTTTTTCTCCTCTCTAACTGTTTTTCTTTGCTTATATGTTATTTGTTTTTTTAGTTTTAAGTTTTGTCTCCTCTTTCATTATATTTTTTGTTTTGCTTTCTCTCGGTATTTTCCATATTTTTTGTTATTATTATTTTTTTTTATGACAAGTGTCTCCCTTCTCTTCAACCTTTCTCTCTCTCATCTTTTCTCTTCTCTTTTCTTTTATCTCTTTCCTCCCTCTATATCTCCCTCCTCTCTTCTCTTTTTCCTTCCTTTTCTCCCCTCTCTCTTACTCCTCCCTTTCATCGGCGTACATCTGCTCGTTTTGTTGTTCGTCCTCGCTCGTGTCGTGTTCGTCAGATATGCGTGTTTCCTGTGACGTCATCCGAGGCTTTCTTTATTTATCGATTTTCGTTTTTATTTATTTGTTTGCTTGTTTGTTTATTTGGTGACCGCTGTGACAGGTCGTCATTCTCTTTTTTTATTTCTCCCTCCCTCTCTTTTCCTTTCCTCGTCCATCCCCCCCCTCTTTCCTTCTCCCCTTCTAGTAACTTAAGCTTCACTTAAGTGCCCACTAAATACCCTCTTTTGCCCTCCCCCTTCCCTCCGTCGCACCTCCTTCCTCTCCCTCCTCCTCCCTCCCTCCCTCCTCCTTCCCCTGCCCCCTCCCTCCCTCCTCCCCCTCCACTCCTTCCCCTGCCTCACTCCCTCCCTCCCCCTCCCTCCCTCCTCCCCCTCCACTCCTTCCCTGCCTCACTCCCTCCCTCCCCCTCCCCCTCCGCATCCTGTCCATCAACTGTCTCACTGCCACCCTCAGCCCACAGTGGGTGGCGGTGATGGGAGAGGGAGGGGGTGGAGGAGGGAGAGTAGGCCTACATTTTATTGCCAGCCGTAAAGAGCGTCTCTTCTGCGTCCCGCCCGCAATGCACGCGCACCTGCTCGCCTCACTGCACGTCGTCGCTGTCTCTCCTCCTCCTCTCCTCCTCCTCTCCTCCTCCTTCGCTCCCGTGCGTCCCACCTGCTCGCCTGTCCGTCTGGGCGTGTCCTTCGGGTGCGCATTCCTGCGTGTCCGCTTTTGCCCTGGTTCGGAGTCGTGATTTGTTTCGTGGGGGAAGGGGAGGGGAGGGGAGAGGGGGAAGGGGGAGGGGGGATGTGTGTGTGTGTGTGTGTGTGTGTGTGTGTGTGTGTGTGTGTGTGTGTGTGTGTGTGTGCGCGCGCGCGCTCTCCCTCTCCTCTTCCTCTTCTTCTACTTCTTCTTCTTCTTCTTCTTCTTTTCCCTCCCTCCACCTCCTCCTCCTCCCTCCTCCTCTTCTTCTTGCTCCTCCTCCTCCTTCCTTCCCCCTCTTCTTCTTCTTGCTCCTCCTCCTCCTTCCTTCCCCCTCTTCTTCTTCTTGCTCCTCCTCCTCCTTCCTTCCCCTCTCTCTCCTTCCCCCTTCCCCTCTCTCTCCTCCGCCTCCTTCACGCATTGCGAAACAACTTTTCAACTCTTCCCGTCGGATTTACAGGCAGTCTTTGCTGACATTTATCGTGAGAGAGAGAGAGAGAGAAAGAGGGAAAGAGAGGAATAAGGGGGAAATGGAGAGAAAAAATACCCCTGCCATGGGAAATTAAAGGGAGGGGGGAGAGAGGAGGGAGGAGGGGGGGAGAGAGGTGGGGGTGGGGGGGGAGAGGAGGGGGTAGGGGGAGAGGAGGGAGGAGGGAGGAGGGAGGAGGGAGGAGGGGGGGAGGTGGGCCTACAGGTAGTCCGTCAGGCAGCCATTGATGAACTCTTTATGGGTTTTTGGCCATTCTCGTCGTTTTTTTTTGAGTCGTAAAAAGGGAAATCTGGAAGGGTGGGGGGCTGGGGGGGGGGCTAGGGAGGGGGGGAAATGTCCCGAGGGAAAGCAGGGGAGGCGCTAAACGATTGATTTTTTTTTTATTCTATTATTACAGGTCTAAATGGTTTTGAAACACAGGGCGGGGGGGTTCATTGTCCACGGGTTTCACGGGTTATTTGGGACGGTTGTTTCTCTTTCTCTCTCTTTCGTTGTCGTTTTTTCCCCTTTCTTTTCTTTTCTTCTCTTTCTTCCTTTTTTTTCTTTTTTCCGATTTTTAGATTTATTGCTTTTACATGGTCTGATGTTCTCATATTTTCTCTCTCTCTATTTCTCTCTCTCTCTCTCTCTCTCTCTCTCTCTCTCTCTCTCTCTCTCTCTCTCTCTCTCTCTCTCTCTCTCTCTCTCTCTCTCTCTCTCTCTCTCTCTCATCTTTTATATCATTCTCGCAATTTTCCTCATTCTTCTCTTGTTGCATACATCCTTTTTTTTCGTCTCTCTATCTATTTCTACTTTTTCCTCTCCCTTCTACCATCTCTCTCTCCCTCTTTCTCACCTCTCTTCTCCCTCTCACCTCTCTTCTCCCTCTCCTTGTCCTCCCCCCCCCCCCAAAGGATAATAGCAAGGATCGGAACTGTGTTGATAATAGTCTCTCGCGCTCTATTTCACACGCTGGTTGCCACATATATATTTTTTTCCTTTTTTTCCCGTCTCTCGCAACTACATTAAAATTGAATGTTTCCCTCTTCGGTCTGTTGTGGTATGGCTCTCTCTTGCTTCGGTGGGAAACCAGGTGATGGGGTGGGGTGGAGTGGTGGGGTGGGGTAGGGTATCTGTTACCTTCGTTTTCTGTTTTATTTATATTTTTTTCGTTTTTTTTTTTATTAATGTTTTGCCTGATTTTGTCGCCTTCCCTTTTATTTTTGTTCCTCCCACTTCCCTACTTTTTACACTTTTCTTTTTCTTCTCCTTCTTTCACTGCTTCTTTTCCTTTCTTTCCCCTTCCTCCTCTCCCTGTTCCCTTTCCTCCCCTTCTTCCCTTCCCTTTCCCCTCCCTTTCTCTTTCCCCTCTCCCCTCTCCCCTCTCCCCTCTCCCCCTCCATTCCTTCCCTCTCCCCCTCTCCCTCTCTCTATCTCCCCTTCTTTATCCTTCCCATCCTCTCCCCCTCGGGATAAAAGGATGAAGAGGAGCTGTTTAGTTAGTGGGAAGCGCAGTGCAAAAGGAAAGTCTTAAAAATAGATATGGATTTCTATGGAGTCGGTATCTGGTCGCGTCCCTCTCTCTTCCTTCTCCATCCTCTCTCTTATCCCTCTCTCTTCCTTCTCCGTCCTCTCTCTTATCCCTCTCTCTTCCTTCTCCATCCTCTCTCTTATCCCTCTTTATTCCTTCTCCATCCTCTCTCTTATCCCTCTCTCTTCCTTCTCCATCCTCTCTCTTATCCCTCTCTCTTCCTTCTCCATCCTCTCTCTTATCCCTCTTTATTCCTTCCATCCTCTCTCTTATCCCTCTCTTCCTTCTCCATCCTCTCTTATCCCTCTCTCTTCCTTCTCCATCCTCTCTCTTCCTTCTCCATCCTCTCTCTTCCTTCTCCATCCTCTCTCTTATCCCTCTCTCTTCCCTTCTCCATCCTCTCTCTTATCCCTCTCTCTTCCTTCTCCATCCTCTCTCTTATCCCTCTCTCTTCCTTCTCCATCCTCTCTCTTCCTTCTCCATCCTCTCTCTTCCTTCTCCATCCTCTCTCTTCCTTCTCCATCCTCTCTCTTATCCCTCTCTCTTCCTTCTCCATCCTCTCTCTTATCCCTCC
>NC_091553.1:46214694-46219694 GCF_042767895.1 Penaeus vannamei
AGTTGAACCTTCCCTGCCAACGCTAACGGCTGCAGAGGCGCCACAAAGATAGTGAATGATAGTGGGAGATAGCGAGAGGCAGTGAGAGATAGTAGGCCATCTTAAGGCACACTCTGGTAGATGGGTGGGAAGGGAGAGAGGCAGAGGAAAGGGGAGAAAGGGAGAAAGAAAGAGAGAAAGTGATTGAATATGCGAGAGAGAGAGAGAGAGAGAGAGAGAGAGAGAGAGAGAGAGAGAGAGAGAGAGAGAGAGAGAGAGAGAGAGAGAGAGAGAGAGAGAGAGAGAGTGTGAATGAATATGCAAAAGAAAGAAAAAAAAGAGAAAGAGAGAGGATATGCGAAAGAAAGAAAGATAGTATACAGAAAAGAGAAACATGCAGAAATAAAGTAATAAGAACATACCGACATACAAGGAACCAAGAAGAAAAAAAGAAAAGGAAAACAAAAGTATAATTAAAGATTGTATTTAACTATTTAATGTTGCGAAGGACCTCGAAGCGCCAAGGCTGCTTCGTTCTCAGGAAGAGGGTTTTAAACCGGAAAAAAATTATATCCAAAATCTACGCCATTCCTTTGTCCGTGTTTGGTATTTTGCCTTTGAGGACAGCTGTTAATTCGCTCAGATATTTTTTTTTTCTCTCTCTCTCTCCTTCTAAAGCACGTGTGGCCGACCAGGAAATAATGGGCTTGTACTCCTGGGTTTCATTAAGGGTCGTTGGGGAATTCTGTTAAGCTGGAGTGTTGGTCCTTATGGGTTATTGAGAGCGGTGGCCGTGCTCGTGAATATCTGCGGGTGTCTGCGAGGCTAAAATAACACGGGTGTTTATTTGTTTGTCCTTCCTTCCTTCCTTTTCTCTGGTTGTCTATCTCCTCTCTCTCTATTTTCTCTTCTCTCTTATTTTCTCTTCTCTTCTCTTCTCTCTGGTGTTTATGTTTTCGGTTGGGAATGAAATGCAGCAAGAGTGGAGGAAAACAAGGAGAGGGGAGAATGAGGAGGAGAGGAAGGGGCGAGGGTAGGCAGAGAAGGAAGAGAGGCAAGGAGAAGAAGAGGAGAGGGAGAGAACGCGCGTGATTGTTTATTTGCTGGGATTATCCTTCACCCTGTTTTAATTTCTTCCTCTCTGCTCTCTTGTCCACTTTCTCTCCTTTTCTCTCCCTTTTCCCCTTAGCTCTCTTTTCTTTCTCTTTCCGTTTCTCTTCTCTCCCTTCTGATCCCTTTCACACTCTCTCCTTTTCCCCTTCTCCCACTCCCTCTTTCCCTTCCCTCTTCCCTTTCCCTCTCCCTCTCTCTCTTCCTCTCCCTCTCCCTTTCCCTCTCCTTCTCCTACTCCCTCTTTCCCTTCCCTCTCCCTCTCCCTCTCCTACTCCCCCTTTCCCTTCCCACTCCCTCTCCCTCTCCCTCTCCCTCAAGGTTTATCCTATCCCTCCGTGGATCCGCATTCACAAACGCGGGGATATCCAGCGTGGGTGTCGCCTATTATCCAAGCCACCCTTTCTGCGTGTGCCATTTGCCATTTGCCATGTTGCACGCGGAGGCAACGGAGGCGGACACGTGGGCGGCGGAGGAGGAGGAGGAGGAGGGCACGCGAAGGGGGCGGTGGGCGGGAGGGACGTGAATTGGGCGGGGTGCTTTTGGTGGGGGTGGGCGGGCGGTTGTGTGTTTGTTGTGGGTGTTGTTGTTTTTTCTTATTTTGTCGGTGTTGTGTTATTTCTAATTTTGTTGTTGTTTTATATATATGATTGTTGGTGTTTATTTCTAATTTTGTTGGTGCTGTGTTATTTTTAATTTTGTCGGTGTGTTATTTCAAACTTTGTTTTATTTTTTATTTTGTTTTGTCTTTGATTCTGGTCTTATTTATGTTGTCATTCTTGTTGATTACCATCACCCTTTCATCACTCCAGCCTCCGTCATCACTATTATCGGGCCGGTTACAAAGCCCCGGCGCCGCGGAACAGGCGACGTGAAGCCCCGAGGAACAACACAAGGGCAGCGAGTCCATTCAACTGCTCTGTCGGTTTGTTCTGTAATTAAACCGAGATCACTTGTAATCCTCTGGCAGGGAGAGCGAGAGAGCCGAGGGTAATCCCCCCCCCCCTCTTTGCTTGTCCTGGGCGCTGTACCCTGGGCGCGGTACCCTGGGCACGGTACCCTGGCAGCTGGCGTGGCTTGTTGGGGTTTGGGGCCTGTCGCTTCGCCCTGTCAGAGGGATGGACGGAAGGACGGATGGGAAGCCCCCTGTCGAAGCCCTGGTTTTGATTCTAGATTTTTTTGAAGGGTGGGGGGGGGGGGTTGAGTTGGGGTGTGGTCTGTTCTGTTTTTTCTTGGTCTTTTATTTTTTTCGGAGGAGGGGGTCATGTGTCCCTCTCTTTTTCCTTTTTTTTCCTATTTCCCTTTTCCTCCCCCTTCCCCTTTCTCTCCTCCTCTCCTCCTTTCTCTTTCCCACTCTTTCTATCCACCCACTTAGAAGAAATAAAAAAATAAAGAAGAAAAAAATGAGGTTTGTGCATGTGTATATTTGGCAGTGCGGGCATAATGTTTACTTCCTGAAAGCCGAGGAGGAGGAGGAGGAGGAGGAGGAGAAGGAGGAGGAGGAGGAGGGCGGCAGAGGGTGGTTGGGTGGCATGGCAGTCTTACCCCCTCCGACTTTTTGTTTATGACGTCATTGGCACTCATGGCGTCACGGACCCTTAGAGTGCCAGGCACTGTAGCTAGGAAACGGTGGCTTGGCCTTCTTCCCCCCTCTTGTGCTCGTGCTCCTGATCCTTCTTCTCCTTCTCTTTCTCCTTCTCCTTCTCCTTCTTCTCCTCCTTCCTGCGTCCTGGTCTCCCTCCCTATCTCCCAATTTCCTTCACGTCCTCGTCCTCCTCCCCCTCTTCTCCTCCTCCTTCCTTCCTTCCTTTCTTTCTTTCTCCTTCCTCCTCCTCTTCCTTCTAGTTCCTTCCTCATCCGCCTCCTCCTTCCTCCTCCTCCTCCTCCTCCTCCTCCTCCTCCTCCTCCTCCTCCTCCTTGTTTTAAGTCCTTTCAAGTGGGAGGGTAGGTCAGGGGTCAGAGGTCAGGCCGGGGATCCACAACGGCTGTCTTCTCGTAGGTCAACAAGGGAGGGATTAGGCAGCAAGGGGGGTAGGGGGTAAGGGGTAAGGGTGGGGGTATCATCTCCGGTCCGTGATTGGTGTTGATTCGCAATAATGATAACAAATCGATTATGATTCATTGATTAGTGATGATTTTTTTTTCTTTTTTGCGGGGGGGGGGGTTAGTATGAATGGCGATTGTGTGGGTTACAATTATCGTGATGCAATCAAGGGTAAATGAGACATGATAGTGCAACAGCAATAGCGATGATGATAAACGAAAGAGAGAGAGAGAGAGAGAGAGAGAACAAGGGGCCAACTCATAAGCGTCTCGTTGTTGTTGTTTTTTTGTTTTGTTTTCGTTTGTTTTGTTTTCGTATCGAATGTAAAAGAGACACGCAAGACATGCGGATAAGGATAGCAAACGTCATAGTTAAGAGGATGGCGTCCGTGGCGTTGGCGGCCCTGCGCTAAGAATAGTAAGTGTATCAGTCAGCTGACAGAGGATATCTTTAGTGACGTCATAAGAATGTCTGACGTCTTGTGGGAAGGACACGCCCTTTTCCTTCTGCCTTGATTTTTTTTTGTTTGGTTTTCGTCTTCTTTCTTATGATTTTTCTTCTTTTTTCCCAATCCTTCCTCCCATTCCTTATATCATCACCTTTCTTTCCCCTTTTCTTCCCTTTCCCCTGTTCCCCTTCCCTTCTCTTCCCTTCCCTTCCCTTCCCTTCCCTTCCCTTCCCTTCCCTTCCCTTCCCTTCCCTTCCCTTCCCTTCCCTTCCCTTCCCTTCCCTTCCCTTCCCTCCCCTCCCCTCCCCTCCCCTCCGTCACCAGGCTATGGTTGTGACCACAAACATCACCATTGGGAAGCCGTGCCCGCATTGACACGGATATGAACGTCATGATTTTATGACTTTGAGGCGTTTTACGATGCCACGGTCACATGCCCTGTCCCCTCGCCTCCTCTCCCCTCTCTCCCCGCACCTCCTCTCCTCTCCCCCCCGGGCGTTTTCCCACCTTTAGAGAGGGGAGGATATGGCACTCGGTGAAGCCTGAAGCCTAACCCTGCCTGTTCTCCCTTCCTCTCCCCCTCTTCCCTCTCCTTACCTTTCGTTCCCTCTCCTCCTCTTCTTCCTTCCCTCCTTCCCTCCCCTCCCTTCCCTCCCCTGCCATCCCCTCTTCCCCCCTCCTGTATTACCCCTCAACTAACCCATCGTTCTCTTCCCCTCTCCCTTCTCTCCTCTCTCCCCTCTCTCCTCTCCCCTCTCCCCTCCTCCTTGCTTTATCGTCAACCCATCATGCCAACTCAGGAGGGGAGAGGAAGGGGGGGGGGCAGGGACATATGGCATGCCACCTCACCCTTACTGCGAACGGATGGCACCCTGGAATCGGCCGTCACGTAGGTGGCACTCGTTCGCAGAAGGGAGGTTGGTCAGAGCACAGAATTTAGGGCTATATTTGACGATGATTTTTTTTTAAGTGGATGATGATAAATTGGATCTTTGTAGGATGGAATTATGGAAAAGTGGAGGAAGGAATGGGGTGGATGATGATGAAGTGTGGGATGGAATTGTGTAAAAGCGAAAGAAGGAATGGGGTGGATGATGATAAATTGGATCTTTGTAGGATGGAATTATGGAAAAGTGGAGGAAGGAATGGGGTGGATGATGATAAAGTGGATCTCTGTAGGATGGAATTGTGTAAAAGCGGAGGAAGGAATGGGGTGGATGATGATGAAGTGTGGGATAGAAGTATGTAAAAGCGAAGGAAGGAAAGAGAATGAGATTGAGAATGGGAGATAGGTCATGATAGGTCACGGTGATAAAGGCACATACGATAATATCTGTCCTTAGCTTGTACTGTGTATAACGTGAGTATGTCAGTATGCTTAAGGAGGAAGTTAGGAGGAAGAGGCAAAAGCGGAAGAAG
>NC_091553.1:46222194-46244694 GCF_042767895.1 Penaeus vannamei
TCTGCGCTGTGAGTGCGGAGAGTGACTGATGTGTGTCATGGCGTGTCACCCAAGTCTCGTGGTTGACAAAAAATAAATAGATAAAAGAAAGAAAGAAAGAAAGAAAAAATAGCGACAGAGAGAAACAGTATTTTTGATCTTTTCATAGGTCGGGGTTTTCATTCACGGTGTCTTGCTGTCTTTGTCTTGCTCTTTCTCTGTCACGTTATCCGCTGTGTTGGTGTATTTAAAGCGTGTGTGTATGTATGGTTGTGTGTGTGTATGTATATTTGTATGTAGGGATGTATGTATTTATATTTTTATGGATATGTATGATAGTATATGTATGTAGGTATGTATGTATGTATTCTTGTATTTATGCTTGTATGTATGCATGTATGTATGTATGTATGCATGTATGTATGTTTGCTTGTATGTATGCATGTATGTATGTATGTATGTATGTATGTATGTATGCATGTATGTATGCATGTATGTATGCATGTATGTATGTATGTATGACTCTATGTACGGGTGCTTGTATGCGTGTGTACGCGTGCCTGCCCCGACGGCGCGGCAGGTGAGCGCGGGTCACGGGTCGAGGCGCCAGTTAATACTACAAGCCCATTATGAAGGGGCGAGTCCATAGGCTTAGCATTGAAAGGCTTAATGGCATTAATAGGCCTGGGTGTGCTCGCGCCCCCGCGGCGGAGGCGGCTTTGGGGGCGGTCGGCCGTGGCTGGCGTGCCTGACCTCTGCCATGCGGGATTATCCCCCGGGATTGGGTGGTTGGAGCGGGAAATCCTGGGCGGCGGGATGTAACGGCTGTCCGCGCTTCCGAGGGTCCTTGGAGAGAGGGAGAGGGAGAGGGAGAGGGAGAGGGAGAGGGAGAGGGGAGGGAGTGTACTTATTTTGTATATTAGGATATACCATCTTGACGAAGAGGATGGGGACGAGAGAGAAAAGGAGGAAAAGTAAAGAGAGAGAAAAGGAGAGAAGAGGAGGAGGATAGCAAACAGGCGGAAAAAAGAGGAAGAGGAGAGTGTCCGTCACGCTTCACTTGGCGAAATCGGGAGAGCATCACATTGATATGGAAATGACACGTGCCGATTCGATGCGGCCGACCAAGCCTCTCTGTGGGGGGGTGGGGGGGGGCAGGGAGGTCGAAAGGGGGGGAGGGGAGGTCGAAGGGGGGGGAGCGAATACTAGAGGGGGCTGTGATAACACTGCGGGGTTCCCTTCCCTACTCTCTTTCGTCTTTCTCTCCATTTTCCCTTCCCTTTGCTCCTTCCTCTCTCTCCAGTTTCCTCTTCCTTTCTTTCCCTTTCCCCCTTTCCTTTCTTTCCCCCTTTCCTTTCTTTCCCTTTCCTCCCTCATTTGTTGCTTCTGGCTTTCCCTTCCATCCCGCTTACGTACTTTCTTATTCCTCCTTATCAATTCTCCCTCTCCCTCGTCTCATCACTCCCTCTTCGCCTCTCTCTCCTTCCTTCCCCCCTCCTTTTCCCCTCCTTTCCCCCCCCCCCCTTCCTTTCCTGCCGCGTAAGGATATATTTGCAGCCTCAGATTTATCCAGGAAGTCAGCTGTTGATAGTGCGCGCGCAAGCAGATCCGAACGTGGCTGTATTATAGGCCTATCGATCTAGCCGTCCCCTTTCTCTGTTTATTTACTTTCCCCTCTTATTCTTCATCTTGTGCTTGTGTCTTGTTCTTTTTCTCCATTTTTATATGGATTAATCTCACTTGTTTTTATTTTTTATTTTTTTCAAGTCTCCGAAATTTGGAAAGAGGAAGAAGCGACGTGCAATCGCTGACCCCCCCCACCCCTCCCCACCCCATCCCCACCCTTCAACGGTTGAAATGGGCAATGTAAATCCCTCTTTCCTATTTTCCTGTTCCGCATGCGTCGTTCCGGTCGAGCTGCGGTTCAAATAGGATCCGAATCGTAATTGTGGGATTAAAGGCGAACTGTGAACGGTGAACAGGCTGTTCGTGATGTGTTGATTCGGTGGGTATTTTGGTCGCAATGCAGGACGGAGGGAGAGAGGGGGGAGGAGATGGAGAGAGGGGGGGAGGGAAAAGGAGGGGGAGGGAGGGGAGAGGGAAAAGGAGTGGAGGGGGAAGGAGGAAGGAGAGGGAGAGGGAGGGGAGGGAGAGAGGATAGGAAGGAGAAGGTGAGAGAGGGAGAGGGAAGGGAGAGGGAGAGGGAGAGGAGAAGGAGAGGGAGTGGGAAAGGAGAAGGAGAGGGAGGAGAAGGAGAGGGAGTGGGGAAGGAGAGGGCGAGGGAATAGGGGAAGGAGAGGGCGAGTGAGGAGAGGGAGAGGGAGAGGGATGAGCGATGAGGAGTAAATAAATAGGTGTCAGAGACGGAGTGGGAGGAGAAAGGAGAATGGTGGAAGGAGAGGGAGAAAAGAGAGGAAGAGAGCACATGTGTAACGGATAGACATACCCGCCCCCCCAAAAAAAAAAAAAAAAAAAAAAAAACACCGGCGGTCCTTGTGTTTTAGGCGTCCTGTCTTAATTTATGCAAATAATCCGGTGTTATGCAAATTCTCCTCATCTTTCAAGATGCCGCTCCAATCTCTCATTCATTTCCTTGTATCATTATTATTATTAGTTTTGCTGTTTTCTTCTACATATGGATATATTCATAAATTTACTTGTTATTGTTTTTTTATTATTGTTATTATTTTACTGATATTGATTTCTTGTATTCGTGAATCTGTATCAGTGAGGGAAATGGGGGGAGGCAAGGGGGGGGAGGGGGGGAAAGAGGGGGGGGGTGAGGAGGGAAGCCGTGCACGGAGCTCATTGCGTAGGCCTACCTCGCAGCGGGCCTCGTCAGCGATCGTTTGTCGCGGCGGGCGTCGTAAAATTGAAATGAGGTGGTCCGCACAAAAGGAGGCGTCGGCATAGCGAGTAATAAACACGCCCGGCAGAAACTTTATGATTTGGCGACAGTTTAAAGCGTGATATTTTATTACCGTTTTTTTTCGCTTTATTTATTTTTTTTTTCTTTTTTTTTCTTCGTTTTCCCCTCCCTCTTTTTCCCCCTCTTGATCCCTCTCCCTGCTCTCCGTCTCCTCTTCTCTATGGCTTTGGGCGCATCCTTACAAATAGTCTGGTTGTAACTGTTTTTTTTTTTCATTTTTTATTTCTCTCTTGCTCTCTTTAACTTCTCTCCCACTCGGCCGTTTTATTTTCTCTCTCTCTCTCTCTCTCTCTCTCTCTCTCTCTCTCTCTCTCTCTCTCTCTCTCTCTCTCTCTCTCTCTCTCTCTCTCTCTCTCTCTCTCTCTCTCTCTCTCTCTCCCCCTCCCTCCCTCCCTCCCTCCCTCTCTCCCTCTCTCCCTCTCTCCCTCCCTCCCTCCCTCTCTTCCTCTTTCCCTTCTCCCTCTCTTCCTCTTTCCCTTCTCCCTCTCTTCCTCTTCCTCTTCCTCTTCCTCTTCCTCTTCCTCATCCCTTCTGGGCATCGGCTTCGTAGGGCATGGTACGAGAGTGGTGCTTTGGGGCAGATGAGACTTGTAAAGGGGGGGGGGTGAGAAGTTTGTTTACTGAGAGGGATCTGTATTAATTTTATGGCCTTATTTTTATTTTTGGTTTCCGTGTTTATTTTTTTCGGTAGCATCAAAAGAAAAGAAAGAATGAAAGAAAGTAGAAAAAAATAGAGTGGTCTTAGATGTACCGGGAAGAGGCAGAGAAGAGAGAGAGGGAAGGGGGGGAGGAGGGGGGAGCTAGAGGGGAGGGGGTGTTGTGGGGGGGGAGTATATTTAAGTCTTCTGTGTGTAGTGGTAGTCGGTGGGATGCTTTTGTTACCGTCTCTCTTCCTCTTCCTCCTCTCCTTACCCTCTCTCCCTCTCTCTCCCTCCCTGCCGTCCACCCGGCAAAAAAATAGAGAGAAGCAGTAAAAAATAAATATAAAAAAATAAATGAATCTTGATAATAGAACTGATTTTGCTTTGCGTTCATTAGCATTTGAAAGTGGCGGGAGGTTTCACGGCTTTGGCGCCTTCGCTCGGATCTCTGTGGTCGTGCGGGCGTATATACGTAGCTACGTATATATATATATATATATATATATATATATATATATATATATATATATATATATATATATATATATATATATATATATATATATATATATATATATATATATATATATATATATATATATATATATAAATATATATGTCTGTTGATTTAGGAATACTGTATGCATAGATGTATATATATATATATATATATATATATATATATATATATATATATATATAATATATATGTATATATGTGTGTGTGTGTATGTATGTCCGTGCGTCTGTGTGTGTGTGTTTGTGTTTATGTCTGTGTTTACGTGTCTGTCTGTGTGTCTGTGTGTCTGTGCGTCTGTGTGCGTGTGCCTGTGCATGTGTGTGTGTGTGTAATTTCGCGACAGTTCAGGAAGTGAAGAATGCAGAACGTACCCCACTCTCAGGGGACAAACTCCATGTTGCTGGTCAGAAGAACTAGGAGGGCGGAGGGGGGCGTAGGGAGGGCGGAGGGGGGGAGGGGAGTGAGGGGATGCGGTGTGGGTATGCGTCGCCCTGGTAAGCTCATCAGAATCACTAAGCAGCCGTGTGGGCGCCTCTATAACCCTTCCCCCGCTCGCCCACGCCCGTGCGAGACACAGCACTGTTCTTCCTGGATGAGGAGGGCGATGATGAACAGGGGGAGGAGGAGAAGGAGGAGGAGGAGGAGGGGTGGTATGTGGTATTTAAGATGGTTGGGGTACGGGGGAGGGAGGAGGAAGGAAGAGGAGGGAGAGGGAGAGATCAGAAAACAGAGATCAGAGATCAGAGAACAGAGAACAGAGAACAGAGAACAGAGAACAGAGAACAGAGAACGATACAAAGAGTGAGAAACAGACAGACAGACAGAGACAGCTAAATAGCTTTGCTTTCAGAGAATCTTTACCGGGTTTCTGCACCCCGCTGCCCCCCTACACCCACCCCCTCCGTACATCCATACCCCAGATCTCACCCCCACCCCCACCCCCACCTCCAGACGGGAAGTGACAGCTGCCAAATGATATCAGCATTTTCATGTTGAACAGCCGCTGTAATGGCTGTTTACTTTCGAGTCCCGTGCACCTCTCTCCCCGTGACACGTGTGGGCGAGGTGGGCGGGAGGTGGGCTAGGAGGTGCTTGGAGGGTGGGTGTTCGTGTGGGCTGTCTGTCTGTCTGTCTGTTTGTGTCTGTCTTGAATCTTATTCTTTTTCTCCGTTTGTCCGTCTCTCTTAACACGCTCACGTATACTTACAAAGACACACCCGGAAGCAACACGTACTTGCAAACACAGAGAGAGGGAGAGAGAGAGAGAGAGAGAGAGAGAGAGAGAGAGAGAGAGAGAGAGAGAGAGAGAGAGAGAGAGAGAGAGAGAGAGGAGGGGAGGGGGGGAGGGGTGTGAGCGTCTCCCTCTCCCTCCCCTCCCCCTTTAGGCAGGATCATGACAGCAAACAATTACACATCTTTTTTTTTTCTTCTTCTCATTATAAATCCGAGGTCTACTAGTCTCTGCTCGAGGGAAGTGTTTACTCAGATGCGAGTTTTTGTTCTACGGGTTTGAAGAGACCTTTCCTGGGGGGAGAGGGGGGAGGAAGGGAGGGGTGAAGTCTCCCTTTTCCCCTTCCCCTTCCCCTATCCCTTCCATTTCCCTATCTCCTTCCACTTCCCTTTCCCTTTCTTTCTCTTTTTTCTCCCTCCCCCCCACTCCCCTTTCCCTTTCTTTCTCTTTTTTCTCCCTCCCCCCCACTCCTCGCACCCACATCTCTCTCAATCCCCATCCTCCTCCTCCCCTCTCCTCTCCCTGTTTTCTCCCTCTCCTCTCCCCTCCCTCTCCTCCTCATCTCCTCTCCTCTCCTCTCCCCTAAACTCTCCCCTCCTCCCCTCCTCTCCTCTCCTCTCCCTAAACTCTCCCTCCTCCCCTCCCCTTCTCCTCTCCTCTCCTCTCCCTCTCCCCCTTCTCCTCTGTTCTCCTCTCCTCTCTCCCTCTCCCCTCCCCCCTCCCTCTCACCAATCCTTTTGCTTTTGCTTTCGCTACTGCATACCGGTTGCGGCGCAGGTGTTGCTAATGATGAAAAATATGCGGAGTTCTCTAATTGGTCGCAAATTATGTAACGATCTGCATTTTGCTTTGCGCTCTCCCGGTAACGGAATTTCGGGGCTGGATCGCTTTAGTTTTTCATATATTTTATTATTGTTGTTGTTATTATTTATTATTATTATTATTATTATTATTTTTTTTTTTTTTTTTTTGGGGGGGTGGAGGTGTTCATTCTCTTTTCTCTTGTCTCTCATCTCTTGTTTGCCTCTCTTGCCTCTGTTTCCTCTATTTCACTTTTATTCTCTCTCTCCTTTCTGTCTCCTCTCTTCCTAGTCTCTCGTCTCTCTCTCTCCTCTCCTCGCTCTCCTCTTCCCTCTTTTACCTTTCTCCTCTTTCTCCTCTCTCTCATCACTCTCCCCTCTTTCCCCCTTTTCTCTCCTCTTCCCTCTCCCCTTTCTCTCCTCTTCCCTCTCCCCTTTCTCTCCTCTCTCCCCTCTCTATCGGCCCAAACACCTTGCTATTCCGGGTGCGCCTCTTCTAAAAAGAGAGAGAGAAAAAGATGGGCGTGAGGGAAGGCGGAAGTGAGGGCGTGGTCGTGTTTGTTTGTTTTCTTTTTGTTTTGTTTTTTGTTTTTTTTCTTTGCGGCGTTTACAGAGGGGGTTTAGGCGAGGGGGAGGGGGGAAGTGGGGGAGGGGTAGGAGGTGGAGGAGAGAGAGAGGGGGGGGGGGAGGTAGTGTGATGAGTTTCATCTGTGTTAATGTCACGCCCGTGTTTTTTTCCCGTGTTATTCGTCATCGATGTTAGATGGGTTGTGATTCTCATTCTCTCTCTCTCTCTCTCTCTCTCTCTCTCTCTCTCTCTCTCTCTCTCTCTCTCTCTCTCTCTCTCTCTCTCTCTCTCTCTCTCTCTCTCTCTCTCTCTCTCTCTCTCTCTCTCTCTCTCTCTCTCTCTCTCTCTCTCTCTCTCTCTCTCTCTCTCTCTCTCTCTCTCTCTCTCTCTCTCTCTCTCTCTCTCTCTCTCTCTCCCCCTCCCTCCTCCCTTTCCCCCTCTATTCCTCCTCTCTTCCCTTCCTCCTCCTCTTTTTCTCCCTCCTTTCTTTCCTCCCTCCCTCCCTCCCTCCCTTTTCTTCTCATTATGCCTCCTCTTTTTTCTCCATCTTCTCCCCCTTCCCCTTCTCCCTCCAGCTAAACGCACCAACTCCATCTTCCTCTTGTCGCAACAAACAGACCGCGATCGCCACTTTACCACCTTTTCCGAGGCATAAACGGCTTGTTCTTCTTGTTCTCCTTGTTCTTCGTGTTCTTGGTATCTTGTTCTTTTTCTTCTCTTTTTTTCGTTTTCGTTTTTTGAGAGAGGTTTTGATTTTCTTTTTTTTTTGAGGTTTTGATTTTTTTTTTAGGTTTTGATTTTTTTTTTTTTTTGAGGTTTTGGTGTTTTTTGAGGTTTTGAGGTTTTTTTGGGGGGGTTGGGGTGCTGCGATTGGGGGGGGGGGAGGGGAGAAGAAAAGGAAGGGAAGAGGGAAGGAAGAAAGAATAGGAGGGGAGAGGAGGTAGGAAGAGATGATTAGAGGAAGGAAGAGGCAAAAGCGAAAGGATAATAGGAGGGGGAGAAGTGAAGAGGAAGAGAAAGAGGGATAGGCCTTCGGTACAGGATATGGTGGTGGTGTTATTATTATTTATTGTTATTTTGCTTATAAATTTTAATCATTTTCATGTCTTCCTGGCGGTGATTACAGGGTGTTGATGAGGTGGTGATGAGTGGATGAAATGATTATAAATATATGGAAATGAGACGGTTTTTTTTTTTCTTGAAATTAGTGGAAGCCGTGTTTTTATTCATTATATATATATTTTTTACGTCGAATTTTTCATATAGGCTTAGGAACCCCCCCTCCCCCCCTCCCCCACCACCACTCTCCACCCCCAGAGCCTTCAAAGATCTTGTTCATGCCAAGACGGAGCCTGAATTTTCTTGAAGACACCCCCCCCCCCCCCCCCCTTCCCCCCCCTAACCCCCCCTCCTTCGGGCCGTCCGTCAGCGCCTCATTCCTCATTCCTCATTAGCGCTTTTACTCATCGCTCACTCACTCTGCCCACGAATAAGGGCCGGACGTCGATGGGCGTCGTTTTGTGTAGTAGTATTGTTGTTATTGTTATTGTTATTAATTTTATTATTAATTTTGTTGTTATTATTGTTTTTATTTTTATTACTGTTATTGTTATTGTTGTTGTTGTTGTTATTATTATTATTATTATTATTATTATTATTATTATTATTATTATTATTATTATTATTATTATTATTATTATTATTATTATTATTATTATTATTATTATTATTATTATTGTTATTATTATTATTATTATTATTATTATTATTATTATTATTATTATTATTATTATTATTATTATTGTTATTATTATTGTTGTTCTTATTATTTTGTCTTTTTATATCCTTGTCTCTCTCTCTTTTATTATTCTTGTTTGCTTCATGTTTTCTATTTTTTGTTTCTTGTTTTGCTTTAGTTTTTAATTTCTTTTTTTCTTGCTTTATTCATTTTTTTGTGCTTTTATTTATATGCTTATTTATATTGCTTTATTTTTTTGTCGTCGTCATATCGGCCGTTTGTGTAATTATTCGAGAGAGCGATGAGGACAAAAAGTCATTTGCATAATGTGGGAGGGAGGGGTTCAGGGGGGGAGGGGGAGGGGGGAAGGTAGGAGGGGGGAGGGTATTATTCAGACAAGACGTTTGTGTTATGGATGGCTGCTGTTAAGACGCCTCCCCCCCCCCTCATTCACTTGCTTTATCGATTCTTCTTCTTCTTCTTCTTCTTCTTCTTCTTCTTCTTCTTCTTCTTCTTCGTCTTCTTTGTCTTCTTTTTCTTCTTCTTCTTCTTCGTCTTCTGCTGCTTCTTTTTTCTTCTTCTTCTTCTTCTTCTTTCTTCTTCTTCTTTTTCTCCTTCTTTTTCTTCTTCTTTTTCCTTTTTTGATCGTGCTCTTGTTCTTATTTTTCGTTCTCTCTTCTTCTTCCTTTTTTTCGTCCTCGTTCTATCCGCCCAACCCGTCATCACCTCTTCCTGCTGCTTGATCGAGTGACGTCAGAAGCAACTGCTGCCACCTGCTTGTCGCTCAGGATCCCAGGTGGTTCCTCTCTCGTCCCCCCTAAACCCTCTCCCCTCTCCCCTCTCCCTTCTCCCCTCTACGCTGTACCCTCTCTCCACTCCCCTCTCTCCTGGGCCCTCTACCCTGTACCCTCTCCCCAGACCCCTCTCTCCTCTATCCTGTCCCCCTCCCCTCACCCCTCTCACCTCTATCCTGTCCCTCTCTCCCCACACCCCTCTCCCGTGTACCCTCTCCCCTCTATCCTGTCCCTCTCCCGTGTACCCTCTCGCCTCTCCTCCCTCTCCCTCTCCCTCCCTCTCCTCTCCCCTCCCTCTCCTCTCCCCTCTCCCCTCCCCCTCTCCCCTATCCCTTCCCCTTGTGGATTAGTGTAGGTAGAAAAGTTGAGGAAGTGTTCGCAAGCACGCACGCACGTTTCTTTCTCTCTCTCTGTTTGTCTGTTTATTTTTCTCTCTTTCTATCTGTCTATCTATCTTATCTTATCTGTTTTCGATCTGTCTCCCTTCTCCTGTCTTTACCTTCTTCCTTTCTCTCTTTCTCTCTCTTCTCTTCTCTTTTTTATTTTCTCTCTTCTTTCTCTTCTCTTGTTCTCCCTCCTCCTTTCTTCTCTTCTCTTGTTCTCCCTCCTCTTTTCTTCTCTTCTCTTCTCTTCTCTTCTCTTCCCTTCTCTTCTCTTGTTCTCCCTTCTCTTCTCTTGTTCTCCCTCCTCTTTTCTTCTCTTCTTTTTCTCTTCTCCTTCTCTTTCTCTCCCGAGTCTTCTCCTTTCCGGCGCACAGTGAAAGATGTTTTCAGAGCAAACTGGAGCGGCGGCGCGTCTATTGTACGAGTCTTTTTGTTTGGATTTCATTAGGCGTGGAAGGAAGAGAGGAGGAGGAGGAGGAGGAGGAGGAGGAGGAGGAGGAGGAGGAGGAGGAGGAGGAGGAGGAGGAGGAGGAGGAGGAGGAGGAGGAGTGGAGATGGAGATGGAGATGGAGATGGAGATAGAGATAGAGATAGAGATAGAGATAGAGATAGAGATAGAGATAGAGATAGAGATAGAGATAGAGATAGAGATAGAGATAGAGATAGAGATAGAGATAGAGATAGAGATAGAGATAGAGATAGAGATAGAGATGGAGATGGAGATGGAGATGGAGATGGAGATGGAGATGGAGATGGAGGGGGAGGTGGAGGGGGAGGTGGAGGTGGAGGTGGAGGTGGAGGTGGAGGTGGAGGTGGAGGTGGAGGTGGAGGTGGAGGTGGAGGTGGAGGTGGAGGTGGAGGTGGAGGTGGAGGTGGAGGTGGAGGTGGAGGAGGAGGAGGAGGAGGAGGAGGAGGAGGAGGAGAAAGAGAAAGAGAAAGAGAAAGAGAAAGAGAAAGAGAAAGAGAAAGAGAAGGAAACAAAGAATGGAAGAAGAAAGGAGGGGTTAGAGAGGGAGGTGGAGTTCTTATTTTTTCTCTTTGTCTTGTCTGCGTTCTCCTTTCGTTGTCTTCCTGTTTGTTTTTACTTGTTTTGTTTACATTTTTTAAATTGGTGTTGTGTTGTATCTGCGTGGACATGGTGATCAATTTGTTATTTTTATTACTTGCTATAAAATCATTTGCTATATCTCCACATTGATCGTCTTCCATCTTGTCATTATCATGCGGCAAAAGAAATGGAAAGATAATAGGAGGAGGAAGAAGAAGAAGAAGGAGGAGAAGGAGAAGGAGAAGAAGAAGAAGAAGGAGAAGGAGAAGGAGAAGGAGAAGAAAGAATAGGAAAGAAGAAATCAGAAATAGTTTGAGAAAAATCCCGAGAACGTTTCGCATGTCCCGCCGCTTCCCGACGAGGCCGCGTCCGAATCCACGGTCCGGAGACTTCCTGTCCCCGATGGCGTCGCTTTCCGGCTTCCTCTGCGGGAAATGTACGTTTCGAGGGGGGGGGGATTCGAAGGGTTTATGAAGTAGTTTATTACGGTTTGGTTGGTTGTTTATTTGTTTATTTATTTATTTATTATTATTATTGTTATTGTTATTATTGTTGTTATTATTATTTTTATTATTGTTATTATTGTTATTGTTATTATTATTATTATTATTATTATTATTATTATTATTATTATTATTATTATTATTGTTATTGTTATTATTATTATTATTGTTATTGTTATTATTATTATTATTATTATTATTATTATTATTATTATTATTATTATTATTATTATTATTGGTATTATTGTTATTATTATTTTGATAGTGCTGTGTTACTTTCCATTAAAATTCTTGGTTTGATTGTTTGCTTTGATGATTTGTCTTGCTTGCGTGTCCTTAATAAGCTTAGTGACGATAATGATCATAATGATGTTGGAATTGATAGGATCATGAGCATTATCATTATCGCCTTCCTTTGGCCTTATGATTGTCACCATCATTATCGTGCCCAGCGTGGAGGGAAAAAAGTGCGATGCCACAGATTAACCCGCTGAGGCCCCGGGGCATAATTGAGGGCGCATTGAGTGACGTGTGTGTACCCTTAGGCGAGAGGGGGGGGGGCATGGGAGGGGGTATGGGAGGGAGGGAGTGGGGTAAGAGGGGAGGGTAACGGGAGGGGAGTGTGAGAGAGAGAGTGAGAGGAGATACCCAGGGGCATTTGCCGGAGGGTATGTCACCCCCTCGGGTTTCTCTCTCTCTCTTTCTTTCTTTTTTTCTTTCTTTCTTTCTTTCTTTCTTTCTTTCTTTCTTTCTTTCTTTCTTTCTTTCTTTCTTTCTTTCTTTCTCTCTCTCTCTCTCTCTCTCTCTCTCTCTCTCTCTCTCTCTCTCTCTCTCTCTCTCTCTCTCTCTCTCTCTGTCCTTCCCTCCCCACCGCCCTGTCCCTCTCTCTCCTCTCCGCCCCCACTCCCCTCCCCACCTCCCCACCCCCTCGCCCACAGCGGGGGAGACACTCGCGCCCCCTCGACCTAACTAGGCTTTGTGGGCGGCGTGTCTGCGATGAGTTTGTGAATGAGGAGGCGGGGTAAGGTGATGGATGTTTTTCTCCTTTTTATTTCTTGTTTTTCTCTCTCTCTCTCTTGTTTTTTTTCTCTCTCTCTCTTGTTTTTTTCTCTCTCTCTTGTTTTTTTCTCTCTCTCTCTTGTTTTTTCTCTCTCTCTCTTGTTTTTTTTTTCTCTCTCTCTTGTTTTTTTTTTCTCTCTCTCTTGTTTTATTATTATTATTATCGTTCACATCACCATCTTGGTTATTATTAGCTTTATCATCACCGGAGGCGTCGTCATCGTCATCGTCGCCTGTCACCTTTGCCAGTCCTCACCACCACCGTGGGTCATCACCATCATCTCCCTCTTTCTTTCTGTTTTCATCTAATGTTATTTGTAGACGTGTATTTTAAATGCGAAACCAATGCTCAGGGATGATAACATTAGCAAAACAACAACAGTGATAATGATGATGATGATGATATTGGTAATGATAATAATAATGGTTGTAATAGTAACAAGAATAATACTGCTATTACTAATGATAAAGATGATGATAATGATTATAATAATCATCATAACGATATTGATAATAATAATAATGAAGATAATAATGATATTGATAATGATTAATATTGATAATTATTATAATGATATGATGATAACGATTATGATAATAATAATTATAATGATGATAATAAATGAGAACGCCCCTTGCGCACACACAAAGTCATCAGACGGGGTTAGCCGATGTTCATTCGTCCCAACGCTGTTCATCCGTTGTTCATTCGTCCCAACGCTGTTCATCCGTTGTTCATTCGTCCCAACGCTGTTCATCCGTTGTTCATTCGTCCCAACGCTGTTCATCCGTTGTTCATTCGTCCCAACGCTGTTCATCCGTGTTCAAAGCCCGCGCTGCACACATCTGCCCTGTTGTTATTTTTTTCGCCGCTTTTGTCTCTCGGGGCGGCGCGATCGCACACAATGGCGATAAACAATGTAGCGTAAACGATAAATGAGCGACCGTAAACAACGTGGGATTAATTCATTTCTCTCTTCTCTCCCTGTTCTCCCTCCCTTCTCTGGTTTTTACTTCCTCTCTTCTCGTTTCTTTTTTTTTACTTTGAACTTTTTTTCTCTTTTTTTTTTTTGTCTCGCTCCTCTCCTCTCCTCTCCTCTCTCCTCACTGCTCTCGTATCCTTTCCTTACTTCTCTCTTCACTTTTTCTGTTCTCTTCTGGTCTGCTCTCCTCCTTTCCCTTCTGTACTCTCTTTTCTCTTTTCTTCTCCTCTCTCCCCCACCCCTCTCCCTGAATCTCCTCTCCTTTCCTCCCTTTCTCCTCTTCTTTTCCTCTTCTCTCCTCTCTCTCTCTCCTCTCCTCTTCTTTTCCTCTTCTCTCCTCTTCTCTCCTCTCCTCTCCTCTCCTTTCCTCTCTATCTCTCTGGCTCTCGCTCCTCTCCCTCTCTCCTCTCCTCCTCTCCTCTCCTCTCCTCTCTCTCCCTCTCCTCTCCTCTCCTTTCCTCTTCTCTTCTCCCCTCTTCACTTCTCTTCCCCTCTCTCTCCTCCTCTCCTCTCCTCTCTTCTCCTTTCCTCTCTTCTCTCCTATCCTCTTCTCTCCTTCTCCTTTTCTTCTCTTCTCTCCTCTTCTCTCCTTTCCTCTCCTCTTCTCTCCTCCCCTCTTCTCTCCTCTCCTCTCCTCTCCTCTCCTCTCCTCTCCTCTCCTCTTCTCTCCTTTCCTCTCCTCTCCTTTCCTCTCCTCTCATCTCCTCTCCTCTTCTCTCCTCCCTTCTTCACTTCTCTCCTCTCCTCTCCCTCTTTGGCGGCGCATACGACGAAAGTTTATGAGCCGTTTCTGTGACCGTTTCGAACCCCGCTTCATTCATCGCAGTGATGTAGTGTGAATCTTCATCATCTGTTAGGCTTGTCCCTTCCCCCCCCCCACCCCCCTTTTCCTGCTCCCCTTTTCTTCTTTTCTCCTCTCTCCCCTTTTCTTTTAGACTTTGCTCTCTACCCCTTTCGTTGGTCGGGCCTTTTGGGTTTGGTTGGGAGAAGGGAGGGGCGGGGAGACGGGGAGGGGCGGGGAGACGGGGAGGTGAGAAAGCAGAGGCAGAAAAGATTGTCTCTGTCTCTTTCTTTTTCTTTCTTTCTTTCTTTCTCTCTGTCTCTCTTTCTCTCTCTCTCTCTATCTCTGTCTCTGTCTCCCTCTCTCCCTCTCTCTCTCTCTCTCTCTTCTTCTCTCTCTTTCTCTCTCTTTCTTCTCTTCTCTCTCTCTCTCTCTCTCTCTTTTCCTCTTTCTTCTCTTTCTCTCTCTCTCTCTCTTTCTTTCTCTTCTCTCTACTTTATCTACTGTCTCTGGCTCTCTCTCTCTTCTTTTCTCTTCTCTTCTCTTCTCTTCTCTCTTCTCTTCTCTCTTCTCTTCTTTCTCTCTTCTTTTCTCCTCTTCTTCTCTCTCTTCTTCTTCTTCTCTCTTCTTCTCTTCTCTTCTTCTTCTTCTTCTTCTCTTCTTCTCTCTTCTCTTCTCTTCTCTTCTCTTCTCTTCTCTTCTCTCTTCTCTCTCGCTCTTTACCTCTCTGCTATCCATCTGTTCTTCTCCCTCCCGCACCCAGCCTTCCCGTCGCCAGGTGAAGTAGCAACAAGGCACAAGGCGGTGCAGTGGAAGGTGACTACGCCCTTCTTGATACCAGTTCCCAGGCGAGACCAATGCCCGCCCGCCCGCCCTCACGCCCACCGCCGCCGCCGCCGCCGCCCACTGCTAATGGCGCTAAATGTGCATATATGCTACCTTGGTCCTCTCGTTCTCTCTTCTCTTCGTCGGGCGGAGAGGGGGAAGGGGTGTGAAGATGGGGGAAAAGGGGGAAATGGATGGGGAGAAGAGAGGGAGGATAGGGAGAGGGAGAGCGGGGGGGGGGGCAGAGGAAATGGAGGAAAAAGAGAGGGAGAAGAGAGAGAAGATTGGGTGGGGATGGAAATAGAGGAGGAGAAAGAGGAGGAGAGGGAACACGAGTGAGAGGGAGATTGAGAAGGAAGGAGTTTTTGTCTTTTACTGTTTTCTTCTGCGTCTTCTTCTTCTTCTTCTTCTTCTTCTTCTGCTTCTTCTTCTTCTTCTGACGAAAGTTCAATGCCATACGAAGGCTGCCAAAGGTAAAAGCAAATAATATATGTAATGAATAGATCAGTAAATAATATATAGAAGAATAGGAAAATGAATAAATAAACGAATACACAGACAGACTAATAAGCGAATAGACAAAATGAACGACTTAACAGACAGATAAACAAGCAAAATGAAAACAAACCAATAAAAGTAAACAAACGCAAAAGCAGAACACATTATACGGCTTTGAAAAGTTCGTCGCGGCGCCGAGTTCGCTTGCCTGAGCCGGAGATGCGGCTTCCGAGAAACCTTAGGACACGGACGGGGCATCTGCGTCGGGCGGGGGGCGGGGGGGGCGGGGTCGAGGACACGTGCTGGGTGTGCGGAGTTCGAGGGAGAGGGAGAAGGGAGAGGGAAGGGAGAGAGAAGGGTGAGAGGGAGAGGGAAGTAAGAGAGAAGGGTGAGGGAGAGGAAAGAAAGAGGGATGTAGAGAAAGAGAGATGTTGAGAAAGAGAGATGTAGAGAAAGAGAGAGAAGAGAGAGAAATAGAGAGAAGAGAAAGAAAAGAGAGAGAGAGCGAGGGAAAGAGAAGGAGAGAGAGAGAGAGAGAAAGAAAAGAGAGAAAAGAGAGAGAAAGAGACCGAGAGACGCAGAAGTGTGCTGGGCATCATGGGGCACGTGGGGGCCGGGCAGGACGGGGCACGGGCAAGCACAATGCATCTATAATTTTCGTGTAAGCGTGATTTCTGCCACGCTTTTTTTTCACGCTGTTATTGTTATTATTATTATCAGGATTTTTATATTTCCTCTTTTTAAAATAGATTATTCTTCTGTGGGAAAGTGTGCGCGGCCGTCAGCCCTCCAGAGAGCGGGTCCCTTTGTGCCCCGCCGTGCCCCGAGGGAAGGCTGTGGGAACGGGCATTCTCTCTGGGCATAATTGGCATGCAGGGCGAGGCGGCGGCGGCGGCGGTGACGGAGGGGTGACAGCTTGCCTCTGCTTGGCCTTGTTTCGGCTGTGCATTGTCGGTGCTTGCGAGCGCCTCGGGGCCTCGGGGGGGGGGGGACAATGGCCGGGTTGCTGTCGGTGTTGGTCTCTCTCGCTCGCTCGTTTTTTTTTTTTTTTTTTTTTTTTCTCTCTCTATCTGTACTCTTCCCTTAACTTCTCTTCTCTTCTCTTTACGTTTCTTTTTTTACTTTTTTTCTCTTCTTCTCTTCTCTTCTCTTTTCTCTTTTCTTCTCTTGTCTCTTCTTTTCTCTTAACTTCTCTTCTCTTCTCGTTTCTTGACTTCTCTTCCTCCCTATCTATCTATCTATCTATCTTTGTCATTTGCGCTTTCTCTCTCTCTCTCTCTCTCTCTCTCTCTCTCTCTCTCTCTCTCTCTCTCTCTCTCTCTCTCTCTCTCTCTCTCTCTCTCTCTCTCTCTCCCCCCTCTTCCATATTATCTTTCTTGTTATTTTTTATGTGTGTTTTTTATTTCTTCTCAGAAAGTTTCAGTTAATGTTATTGCGTCATTCAGGTGGGGGGGGGGGTAAATATTTTCTTTTAGGCCTACCGTTACGAAAGGAAGGAGAAAAACAGTGAATGAAAGATGAGTAAAGAAGAGGAAGGAAAAGGAGGGGGGAAGGTGGAAGGGGGGGTATTATGGGAGGAAAACTTGGTTAAGGAAACTCCTTTGTCGAAGCCACGCCCCCTTTTAAGTGTAGTCCTGCTTGTAAATTAGTTTTATGGTAATGTGAACGCACGTGGTGGGTATATAGGGGGGAAGGGGGAGGGGGAGGGGGAGGGGAGAGGGGAGGGGAAAGGGGAGAGGGGAGAGGGGAGGTCTTGGTCCGTCCGCTGACTATGTCTCTGTCTCTGTTTGTCGCTTACTCTCTCTCTTTTTCTTTTTCTTTCTTTTTTCTTTCTTTCTATCTCTTTCTTTCTTTCTTTCTCTCTTTCTTTCTTTCTTTCTTTCTTTCTTTCTTTCTTTCTTTCTTTCTTTCTTTCTTTCTTTCTTTCTTTCTTTCTCTCTCTCTCTCTCTCTCTCTCTCTCTCTCTCTCTCTCTCTCTCTCTCTCTCTCTCTCTCTCTCTCCCACACACACACACACACACACACACACACACACACACACACACACACACACACACACACACACACACACACACACACACACACACACACACATTCGGAAACTCAATCAAGACACATAAGAATGTATACAAAAAAACAAAGCAAGGACTAACGGTGGAATCCCTATTATCATTTTAGTCCCACAAAATTGCCTCTTTTTGCTCACGCCCCCCCCTCCCCCCCTCCCCCCTCCCCCCCTTTAAAAAAACGAGGCTACTGTAGAAGGATGAATTATTTGAAGGAGTTCTTGTGTCGGGGAGGTGGCAGCGGAGTTATTCGGTGTCTCGCTCTCTCTCTTTTTCTCTTTCTCTTTCTTTTGTCTTTTTTTGTATGATTCTGAGAGAGGGAGAGGGAGAGGGAGAGGGAGAGGGAGAGGAAGAGAGGAAGAGGAAGAGGGGAAAGAGAAAGAGAGAGACCGTGAGCATGAGAGGGGAGATGAAGAGGAAGAGGGAAAGAGAGAGAGAGAGAGAGAGAGAGAGAGAGAGAGAGAGAGAGAGAGAGAGAGAGAGAGAGAGAGAGAGAGAATGAGAGAGAATGAGAGAGAATGAGGACCGACCCCATCTCCTTTCGCACACTCAACAATAACACAGCCGCCAATATCTCACTCTTCAAAGCTCACGCCGATGTTAAAAAGGGATGTAGACGCACAAACAGACACAGACAGACACACAAAAAAAAACAGGCATGAAATATATATAAATAAATAAGTGTATCGTTCCCTCTAAACCCGTTTGACTGTCCATTATCCAAGGGCAGGAAGGGGCGACCGTGGGCGAGAGTGCAGGTCGATTTATCCGACAGGTTGGGATAAGTCGAGGATATAATGTGAGATCTATTTTTTTTTTTCTATTTTATTTCTTTCTTTTTTTTATCGTCGTTCTCTCGCTGCGCATTTTCTCCCCTCTCCCTCCTTGCCCCCCGATTCCCCTCTTCTCCCCCCACACTTCCTCTCCTCTCTCCCCCCACTTCCCCTCCTCTCTCCCAATTACCCACTTCTCCTCCTTTCCCCCATTTATCCACTTCCTCCTCCTCTCTCCCCCCCCCCCCACCTTCTCCCCCGGTCAAGTGCACGCCTGGTAACTTGAGCTGTTGTCTTCAAGCGATCCAAGATGGCCGCCGAGTCATGCTTGAGCTCTCGAAGGGCGGCTGGGGCGCTTCCCGTTTTCTTTGGTGGTTGTTCTTTTCGTTTTCTTTGGTGGTGGTTCTTTTCGTTCGATCATCGTCTTGTCTTTTCTGTGTTTTCTATTGTCTGTTTGTGCTGGTCTTTCTCTGATTTTGTTGCTTCTTCTCCTCCTCCTCCTCCTCTTCTTCTTCTTGTTCTTCCTCGTCCTCCTCCTCCTTTAGTTGTCATGTAGCGTGCGCGCGCATTGGTATGCAAATTGTTAGTGTGTGTGTACGAGTTCATGTTGTGAGTTTACTGTTGATGATAGCAAAGTGCTACCATGTGCTCTGCTGTTCGCTTGGCCCGCTTGCATACTCTCTCTCTCTCTCTCTCTCTCTGTCTGTCTGTCTCTCTCTCTCTCTCTCTCTCTCTCTCTCTCTCTCTCTCTCTCTCTCTCTCTCTCTCTCTCTCTCTCTCTCTCTCTCTCTCTCTCTCCATCTATCTATCTATCTATCTCATTCCCTCATACTTTCTCATTCTCGCTCATTCCCTCATACTTTCTCATTCTTTCTCATTTTCTTTCCCATTCTCTCTCTCTCTCTCTCTTTCTCATTCTCTTTATCATTCTCTTTCCCATTCCCTCCCCCTTTCTTTCTCTCACCCAGGAAGACATGAAGGGTAGAAGAGGGAGAGGGAGAGGGAGGGAAAAGACGGTGCTGTTTGATTTTTTTCTCTCTCTCAAGTGTTACCCGAGCCACATTTACCGGAGTTTACCCTTTGTGTTATGGTTTTTGGTTTTTCTTCTGGCTAATAGATGGCGTTCGGGTTCGCAGGTCATGCGTGTCTTCACCCGTTCTTTGCGGGTCACTTGACAAATATTTATCTTTCGTTTTTCGTCCATTCTCCTTTTTTTTTCTGGTTTGAGGGGAGGAGCCGGAGGGAAGAGGGGGGGGGGTAAAAGAAAGGGGCGGGTGAGAAAAATGGATAGCCTGTATTAGTATTTTTTTTAAAGAGGTTTCTCATATTTTGGGTTGAGGATTTGGACGTGGAAAAATTATTTAAGTAGATTTGATGTTTGAGGGTGATTTTTTTTTTTTTCGAAAGGGTAATTTGAGGGTTAATGTCTTGTTATTCTCGTTGTGGGGGAGAATAGTTTGTTTTTCATGTCAACAGCTGACCTCATGTCAAGGAAATGACTCCACACGCCGGAAGGACTCGACACCTTGGCCGGAGCAGACGCGCCTTGACTTGACCGGCTCCTGTCCGTAATTGATCGACTCAGAGCCTCAAAATGCATCTGGGGGACTTGTAGCTGTCGTCGCCTGGGAAAAAAAGAAAAGTTTTTGGGTGCAAGTTCTCAGGGGGGGTGAATTTTCCCGTCTCTTCCTTTATTTTCTTTTTCTTTTTCTTTATATTTATTCTTTTTTTCTTCGTTCCTTTTATCTTCTTTCGGGTCTTCTTTTTCTTTTTTTTTTATTAATTTCTTCAGATTATTCTCCTACGTCTTCTTCTTCTTCTTCGTCTTTGTATTCGTCTTGTTCTTCTCCATCTCTTTCTCTTCCTCCTTCATTCTTCGTTCCCTGTCTTCTTCTTCCTCCCTTCTTCATTCCCTGTCTTCTTCTTCCTCCCTTCTTCATTCCCTCTCTTCTTCTTCCTCTTTTCTGATTCCTTCGTTGAATAAGGTTGCTCGCAAGATAACAGGTCACCAACGCAGATAACTTTGCGTCACGTTTTCCGGGTCGCTAATGCAACATGACCTGATCTCGGGTCCTGCGATAGCGATAGCAGAGGATTCTCCGCCTTGACGACACGTTTGGGGCATGACAGTGAAATAGCGAGCGCATTTAGATACACTTCGGGAATAGGTAGAACATGTGGGGGGTATGTGGAGAGGGCGTGAAGAAGGAGATAGGGAGAGGGAAAGAGGGGAGGGTGGGGGTTTGAAGGGTGGAAGGGGGGTCGGTTAGGGTGGGTGGGTGGGTGGGGGAGTGGGGAAAAGAGGGGGAGGGGTTTGAAGGGGTGGAAGGGGGGTCGGTAAGGGTGGGTGGGTGGGGGGAGAGGGGAAAAGAGGGGAGGGGGGTTTGAAGGGGTGGAAGGGGGGTCGGTAAGGGTGGGTGGGGTGGGGGGGGAGCAGGAGGGGGGATACAGCGGTCATTAGTAACCTGAGCAGTGCGAGGGTGGAGGGTAATGGTCCAAGGTGGGTATCGCTGGGAACCCGCACCTCAGTCCATCTATCAGCAGCCTCTCCTCTCGGGCCGTATGCCTTATCCTTATCCTTCTTATCCCTCTCTACCTTCTTTTTTTCTCCTTTTCCTCCCCCTCCTCCTTTTTTCTCCCTTTCCTCTTCTTCTTCCTCTTCTTCTTCTTCTTCTCCTTCTTTTCCCTCTCCCTTTCCTTCCCCTTTTCCTCCTCTTCCTCCACCTCCTCCACCACCTCCTCCTCCACCTCCACCACCACCAGACAACATTATCCTCACCGCCATCGCATTTCCTTTTAATAACCGGCCAAGCTTCCCCTTATACGCCCAAATGCCCTCGTAGGACTTCTTCTGTCGAGCGGGTTCCTTGTCCTCCCGCAGTCCGCCCGAGGATCTGCACCTGCAACATTCGCAACATCTTGGGCAAACTCGGTAGCCGGGCGGTAACGCAGAGACGCCCTGGCCCGTGGCGAGGTGTGTGTGTGTGTGTGTGTGTGTGTGTGTGTGTGTGTGTGTGTGTGTGTGTGTGTGTGTGTGTGTGTGTGTGTGTGTGTGTGTGTGTGTGTGTGTGTGTGTGTGTCTACGCGTCATAAATGTTTGTATGTCTGTGTGTGTGTGTGTGTATGGTGGTGTTGGTGTGTGTGTGGGTGTGTGTGTGTGTCTGTGTGTGTGTGTCTACGCGTCATAAATGTCTGTGTCTGTGTGTGGTATATTCTGTACCTTCCTGTGTGTTTCTGTCCCGGTATCGTATGGCTTGGCTTCTGGCTTCCTGTTGGCCAGTACCTACAGGGAGTGTTAGTTAATGAGGCACATCTAACATGTCCCTGTATCTCTCTCTCTGTCTCTCTCTCTCTCTCTCTCTCTCTCTCTCTCTCTCTCTCTCTCTCTCTCTCTCTCTCTCTCTCTCTCTCTCTCTCTCTCTCTCTCTCTCTCTTGTCTCCCTTCCTCCCTCCCACTCCCCCTCCCACTCCCTGTCTCCCTCTCCCTCTCCCCCGCTCCTCAACATTAAAACTACAACGTAAAACACCCAGGACTAAAAAAAAGAAAAAAGATGCATCACGAGCACCGAAAACAGAACACCTTCCGAATAGCCAAGGAGCGAAGACACCACGAGACCCCCGAAGACGCCGTCCCAAGACGTGGTCGGACTGGCAAGGAAGGAGGAGGAGGAGAAGGAAGGAGGAGGAAGAGAAGGAGGTGGAGAAGGAGAAGGATGTGAAGAAGGAGGAGGAGGAGTGGGAGGATGAGGAAGGAAGGTTGAAGGAGGAAGGAGGTGGAGAAGGAGGAGGAGGATGGGGAGGAAGAGAAGGAGAAAGAGAAGGAGGGGGAGGAAGGGGGACGTCATGTGAGAAGACCAATGTTCGGCTTGGTCGGGTGTCAGGGCATGGTTGGGGACACGGGGCTGGGGTGGGCGGTGGAGGGGGAGGGGCGTGGGCGGTGGGGAGAGGGAAAGGAGGGAGGGGAAGAGAAGGGGAAGAGGACAAAGTCACCAGAACGGGGAGAGGGTGGAGGAGGGAGGAGAGAAGGAAGGAGAAAATGAAGCTAGGAGAGAGAGAGAGAGAGAGAGGGAGAGAGAGAGAGAGAGAGAGAGAGAGAGAGAGAGAGAGAGAGAGAGAGAGAGAGAGATCAAGCAAACACAGGCACGAAAGCAAGCAAGCAAGCAAATACAGATGACAAATAATGTAACCCATGAGTTATACGTATTAATATACATTTTCAGCACCAATAGTTTTGTATATGATGTCCCCGAGTGTCCGATAATTATTATATTCCTGTGGATTGGATATCGGGCCTGTGATAATAGAATTTGATATTATCGTGTCGTATAACTCTGACAATTATAGGATATTTGTGAGGGATATTTTGGGTTGTGACTGTCCG
>NC_091553.1:46247194-46252194 GCF_042767895.1 Penaeus vannamei
TCTTTCCCTCCCCTCTTCCTCTCCCTTCCGCCTCCAACCTACCTCCCCTCCCCCTTCCTCCCCTCCCCTCCTCTCCCTCTCCCCTCCTCCTCCCTTCCTCCCCCCTCCCGTCCCCCCTCCCCCCCCTCCCCCCTTGCCTGGGCCCTCCAGCTTTAATACAGCGGCCGAACTGGGTCACGATTATCATGGTGGCAGCGGTGGCACTCCGAGCGGCGGTGCCATCAGGTGGGCGACGCTGCTGGTGCTGCTTGTGTGACTGCTTGTGTGACTGTGTGACTGTTTGTGTGACTGCTTGCGGAATGTTTTAACGTGTCGCTTGGTGGGGTTGGGGGAGGGAGGCTGGAGGGTTGGGGGAAGGTAGGGAGAGGAGTGAGGAGAGAGGTAGAAAGTAGGGGCTCAGAGAGAAAGGTAGGAGGGGGTGGCTGGAAGGTTGGGGAAGGGAGGGTGAGGTGAGAGGGGGAGAGGGTAGAGGGGGTAGGAGGTAGGAGGAAAGGTAGGGGGGGGGCCTGGAATGTATTTAAAGGGGGGCGGGGGTAGGGCCTGAGAGATTGTTTGTTTATTGTTCATTGTTTGGTTCTTCTGTTCCTATACGAATGGAAGAAAATAGATATAATGCATATTAAAATAAGTAGGTATGATATTTAGTGAATAGTAGATACAATATTTATTAAAAAGGGAATAATATTTATTAAGAATTAATTGAAATATTCACTAAAGAGTAAATGTAACATATATTTAAAGCATATCTATATATTAAAAAAAACAAAAAACAGATAAACAAGTATAATAAAAATGAGAGAATTAGAAAAAAAATTACATAAAAATTTGTTCTCCCTTGCTTCACAGAATTAGAAAAATGACATGAATTTAACCCTTTCTTCTCCCTCGCCTCACAGTTCACGGCATGGGTGGACGCGGTGATCTTCGTGTTCAGCCTCGAGAACGAGTCGTCCTTCAACGCCATCTACAACTACTACGCGAAGATGGCACACTACCGCAACACGACGGAGGTGCCGCTCATCCTGGTGGGCACTCAGGGTAAGTGTGATGATTGGCGTTGTTTTTTTTTTTCATTTTTTTATTTATTATTATTATTTTTTTTTTTTTGGGGGGGTGGGGGGGTGTGGGATTTTTTTTTTTTGGGATTTTTTTTTTTTGGGGGGTGTTGGGGGTTGTTTTTTTTGTTTGTTTTGTTTAGTTTGTTTGGTTGTTTTTGGTTGTCCTCCCCTTTCTTTTTTCTTCTCTGCCTTCGTCATTGCATTCTCTTCTCCCTTCTCCATCCCTCCCCCTCCCTCCTCCTCCCTCCCTCCCCTTCCTCTCTCTCCTCCCTCTCCCCTCCCCCTCCCCTTCCCTCTCCCTCCCTCCCTCCTTTTCTCCTTCCTCTCCTCCTCCCCTCCCTCCCTCCCTTTCCTCCTCCCCTCCCTCCCTCTCCTTTCCCTCCCTCCGCTCCCCTCCTCACCTTTCTCCTCCCACCTCCCCTTTCTCCTCCCTCCCTCCCTCCCTCCCTCTCCCTCCGCCCCCTCCCTCCCTCTCCGCCCCCTCCCCTTTTCACGGCGAACCGCGCGCGGCGCGGGCGACTCAGCTGGTGCAGGTGGCGAGACAAGGGCGGCCAGTCTGTCACCCGCGGATCTGGTCTTGGGGCGCCCCCCTCCCCCTCCCCTCCCCCCCTTCCCTCTCCCCCTCCCTTCCGTCTCCCTTATTCCCCTCATCCCCCCTACCGCCCCAAACCCCCTGCTTCCCTATCCCACTCCCTCTCCTTCTTTCCCCTGTCTCCCCCCTCCCCACCCCACCCATGCCCCCTACTGACCCGTAAGGAAACGTCAACCCTCCCTCCCTCCTCCTCCCCTCTCCCCCCTCCCCCCTCACTCCCTTTTCTTCTGGCCTCCTGTTGTCCTCCCTTTTTGACCCCCTTTGTCCTCTCCTGGCATTATGCAGGAGGAGGAGGAGGAGGAGGAGGAGGAGGAGGAGGAGGAGGAGGAGGAGGAGGAGGAGGAGGAGGAGGAGGAGGAGGAGGGTGGAGAAGGAAGGTAGAGGAAGGTGGAGAAGGAAGGTGGAGAGGGAAAAGAGAAAGAGAAAGAGGAGGATAAAGATGGGGGAAGAAGAGGAAGACAAGGGAAAAAAAAGGAAAAGGAGAATCAGATACACTTACCTTGTGGACCTGTGTGGGCGGGATATGGGCTTGAGGCCATGGGCGTGCGTGAGCTTGAGTGGGCGTCACATACACACGGGTGGAGGGGGGAAGACGTGAAGGGGGGGGGGGAAGGAAGGAGGAAGTGGGGGAGGTAGAGGAATGGAGAGAAAGAGAAGAGGAGTGGGGATGTACAGGTATGGAGGGTGGGAAGAGGGAGGGAAGGAGAGGTAGAAGCAGGGAGGAGAGAGAAGAGAGGAGGAGTGGAGAGGGAGAGAGAGAAAAAAAAGGAGAGAGGAGAGGAGAAGTGGAGGAGAGACAGAGAGAGAGAGGGAGGGATGGGGATGGGGGGGCCTAGGATGCAACCTAGGAGCGCCCCGTGACTCATCATCCTTCGTTCTGCATCCTTGAGCAGGACTTTCACCGCTACCTTCGCGTCGCTTCAACTGGGACGCGGCGGCCATTGTGGGCGGAATAGGAGGAAGAGGAGGAGGAGAGGGAAGGAAGAGAGAGAGAGAGAGGGAATGGAAGGGGGGAGAGGAAGGAGGGAAGGGAAGGAGGGTGGGAGGGAGGGAGGAAGGAAGAGAGAGAGAGAGAGAGGGAATGGAAAGGGGAGAGGAAGGAAGGAAGGGTGGGAAGGAGGGGGAGGGAGGGAAGGAAGGAGGGGGGAGGGAGGGAGGGAGGGAGGGAAGAAGGAAGGGAGGAAGAGTAAGAGGAAGGAACGTAAGTATGGACAAACAGATGAACGGAGAGAAACAGGGAAAGATATATAGGGAGAGAATGGAGAAGAAAAGCTTAGCTACAAAGCGAGAGAGAAAAAGAGAGAGAGGAGGGACGGAAATAGGCAGCGGCATCATCCAAAAGACCTTCTCCCTTGTTCTATATTTTTTTCCTCTCCTGCTTTCTCTTTCTATCCTTCTTTCTTTTTTCTTTCTTTCTTTCTCTCTTTCTTTCTTTCTTTCTTTCTTTCTTTCTCTCTTTCGGTGGCGATGGGAGGCATGTTCTGCTATTCTTTCCGAAGGGGGTGGGGGTTAGTGGGTGAAGGAAGGATGGGAAAGGGTAAAGGGAGCTGAGTGGAAGGGATAGGGGTAGAGAGTGGGATAGAGACAGGGATAGGGATAGAGAGAATGAAGGGAAGGGAAGTGAAGCTAAACGTAGGGAAAGGATGGGATGGGATGGGATGGGATGGTATTAGAAGGGAAGGGAAGGGAAGAGTGGTTTTAGGGAGATGGAAGGGGGGAAAGGGAAAAAGGGGAGGTAATGGAGAGGGCTAGAAACGGGGATTATTTTGGGGGGATGGGGCAGGGAAAGGATAGTTTGGAGAGATAGTTTTAGGGACGGAGAGGGAGAAGGAGGAAGAGGGAGAAGGGAGAAGGAGGGAAGAGGAGGGAGGAGGAGGAAGAGGGGAAGAGGAGGGAGAAGGGAGAAGGAGAAGGAGGGGAAGAGGGAGAGGGAGGAGGGGAAGAGGGAGGAGGGGAAGAGGGAGGGAGAGAGGGAGAGGGAGAAGGAGGGGAAGAGGGAGAGGGAGTTGGTTTTCGATGGGCGGCGAGGAATCGAGTTCGGGGAGGTCTTGCTGGCGGTGCATTAGAGGGATTGCTTCCCCCTCCTCCTCCTCCTCCTCCTCCTCCTCCTCCTCCTCCTCCTCCTCCTCCTCCTCCTCCTCCTCCTCCTCCTACTCCTCTTCTTCCTCCTCGTGTGGCGGAGCGCCGTCGTCGGGATGTTTGCCTTCGCCTCTTTTCGTGTGCATTTTCATCTTTCACTCTTTCCATTCTCTTAATCTCGCTGTGTACACGCACAGATACACACGATCTCTCTCTCTCTCTCTCTCTCTCTCTCTCTCTCTCTCTCTCTCTCTCTCTCTCTCTCTCTCTCTCTCTCTCTCTCTCTCTCTCTCTCTCTCTCTCTCTAAATACTTGGCAACACCCTCATCTTCCCAACATTCCCCTGAGCTTTGCGAAAGCGTGCATGACAGGCCCTCTGATCGCACATGACAGGAGGCGCGTGGCAGAGAGAGGCCCTTGAGATGGGCGCGTCGGAGCGCAGCCGCTGCCTCCTGCCGTCGCTGCAGCGCGGCGGCAGAAGCCCACAAGGAGGTGGATCATTTTCGTTGCTGGTGAGGTCTTGGGGGAGCGCTGGGTGGGGGGCGTGCATGGGGGGGGGGGGGGATGCAGGCACTCACTCACACTCGCATACACTTCCACGCGCGCATGCATATGCACACAAACACTCACATGTACGCGCGCGCGCGGAGACACACACACACACACACACACACACACACACACACACACACACACACACACACACACACACACACACACACACACACACACACACACACACACCTCTCTTCGTAATGACTGCGGCTGGTATTACTTCCAGGCGGGACGCGTCAACCACCAGCGCCCCCACTCCCCCCTCCCTCCCCCTGGTTCCACTGGGGATCTCACCCCTACACTCCTTCCCTCCCTCCACACCCACCCTCCCTCCCTCCCTCCCTCCCTCCCTCTTTTCCTCCTGCCCTTCCTTCCTCCCCCTTTCCCTCCCTTCCTCCCCTCTCTCCCTCCCTTCCTCCCTCCTCCTCCCTCCCTCCCTCCCCCTTTCCCTCCCTCCCTCCCCCTTTCCCTCCCTCCCTCCCCCTTTCCCTCCCTCCCTCCCTCCTTCGGGCACTCGGGATCCCTTCATCGCGAGTCGGAGTAAGGACACTTGATAAAGAAGTTGTCCTTAACAAGGATGCGCTTATTCCCTTCTATCCCCTATCCCCCCCCACTCCTCATTTACTCAAGAGGAGGAGGAGGAGGAGGAGATGAAGGAGGAAAGAAAAAAGGGGGGGGGAGAGAAAGAGAGAAAGAGATGAAGAGAGAGGGTGAGA
>NC_091553.1:46262194-46274694 GCF_042767895.1 Penaeus vannamei
GTCTGTGTCTGTGTCTGTATGTGCGTGTGTGTGTCTGTCTACGTGTAAGAGTGCGTGTGTCGCCAGCTGGTTCTCGTTATTGCCTGTCACATTCCATTGGCTGCGGCCGACTCCGTTTCGTGACGTCATTCGCTCGATCTCAAACTATTTTTTCTTTTTTCTCCTTTGCCCTGTTCTGTTTTATTGATTGGATGTTACCAAAAAATTCGTATTTTACATTTGTGTTTTCTTTCTCTCTCTTTTTGACTTTTCCCTCCTTAGTCCAGATCTTCCATTATCTTGTCTCCCTTTTCCTCTTCTTCCTTCTCCTCCTCCTCCTCCTCTTCTTTCTCCTCCTCCTCCTCCTCCTCTTCATACTCTTCGCTCCGTCCTTCCCCCACATTCACCGTCTCTGATACCTTCTAAATGTGACATGACCTTTTTCTCAGCACCATATGGCTCTCCCCAACTCTCCTCCCTCCCACCCTTCCCCTCCTTGTACTCTCCCTCCCCCTCTCGATCTCCCCTCGATCTCGTTCCTGTATTATTTATTTCCCTTTCCCCTCCCCCTCTTCTGCCTCCCTTCCCCTCTCCCTCTCCTCTTCTCTTCCCGCCCTCCCTCTCTTCTTTCCTCCCTCCCTCCTCTCCCTTTTCTTTTCCCTTCTTCCTTCCCTTTTCCCTAGACTCCCTTTTCTCTTCTCTTCTTCCCCTCCTTCCTTCCCTCCTTCCCTCCTATCTTCCCTTCCTCTCCCACTCCGTTCTCCCTTCTCTCTTCTCTTCTTCCCCTCCTTCCTATCTTCCCTCCCTCTCCCACTCCGTTCTCCCCTCTCTCTTCTCTTCTTCCCCTCCTTCCTTCCTTCCTTCCTTCCTTCCTTCCTTCCTTCCTTCCTTCCTTCCTTCCTTCCCTCTTTCCCTCCTTCCTATCTTCCCTTCCCTTTTCCCTTCTCTTCCCCATCCCTCTCCTCCTAGTCTCCCCCCACCTGCCTCATTTCGCGTGTCTTCACGTGTCATTAAGGTCTTGATACCGTTGGCTCCTCGTTGACTGTCGCCCTTAACGAAAGAGTCGGGGCAAATGACGTATAGTAAATGGCCTTTGTGTTCTGACGAAGGATTCGGTTCATAAACGTCAATTAGTTCATTATAGAAAAAAATGTTTTTGTAGGTAGATATACTGAATCACTACTCTCTTCCTCCTCCTTCCTCCCTTCCTCCTGATCCCCGTCCTTCCCCCTTTTCCTCCTCACTCTCTTCCTCGTCCTCCCTTTGTCTCTTCCCTTCCCTTCCTCTCTCGCCTCTCCCCTCTCCTCCCTTCGTCTCCCCTCCCCTCCCTTCTCCCTTTCTCCCCTCTCCCCTCCCTTCCCCTCTCCCCTTCTCCCCTCCCCTCCCCTCTCCCTTCCTATCTCCCCTCTCTTCCCCCCCTCCCCTCTCTCCCCCCAATCTCCGGCGATTTTATTCGGCGATGGAGCGCGGTTGGGAATCGTCTTCGCTCTTCGAACGGGCGGCCGGCGAGGCGTGCGGGACCTGCGTGCGTTCCTCATTATGGAAATGGGCGTGTCGTGAGGATCTGGTGGGCGGCGGTTTGTTTTGCTGTTGTCTCTCGTGTGCGTGTGTGGGGTGTGTGTGGGTGTGGGTGGGTGTGTGTGTGTGGGTGTGTGTGTGTGGGTGTGTGTGTGTGTGGGTGTGTGTGTGTGTGTGCGTGTGTGTGTGTGTTTGTTTGTGTGTGTGTGTGTGTGTGTGTGTGTGTGTGTGTGTGTGTGTGTGTGTGTCTGTGTGTTTCGTGTCTTCTTGCTAATTGCTCGTTCTTCGTCTTCCTAATTTTTTTTGTGTGTTGGATTTTCTATTTTTTTCTTTCTCTTGTTGCTCTTGGTCGTCCTCCTCCTCTTCTTTTTCTTCTTCTTTTTCTCCTCCTTCTCCTCCTCCTTCAGCCTGCCCCAGGGAGCGGATAATAGTGTCGTGTTACAGGTGCTCTGAGACTAAGAGGAGGAGGAGGAGGAGGAAGAGGAAGAGGAAGAGGAAGAAGAGGTGGGGGAGGAATAAGAGGTGGGAGGAAAGGAGAAGTAGAGAATCCTCTCTTTCCTCCACCTGCTTCTCCTCTTACTCCCACTCTTCTTCCTCCTCCTCCTCCTCGTCACCATCATCATCATCATCATCAATCCTCCATCATCTTCTTTTTCTCCTCCTCCTCCCCCTCCCCTCCCCTCTTCTCCCCCCCTTCTCCCCTCCCTCCCCTCCCTTCCCCTCCCCTCCCTTCCCCTCCCCTCCCCTCCCCTCCCCTCCCCTCTCCTTCCCCTCCTCCCCCTCTCCCCTCCAAGCCTCGCGCCCCCGGGCATTGTGCTGCCCCCGCTGCCCCGGCCTCCAGTCGCTCATTTACACCCATTATGAGGCCGATTACCGCATGGTTGTTCTCCGAGATTTTTTTTCCTCCCTTTTTTTCTTCCTTTCACTAGACCTTAACGTTTTTACTGGTTGTTTTCCGGCCGCAGTATTGATCAACGTTGCAGGGGGGGGCGGGGGCGGGCGGGGGGCCAGCTACGTTGCACACAGGGGCTAATACAGTGACATGCTAAAGTTTTTTTTTCGTGAACGTGCTTAGGGCTGTTGTGGTTGTGTGAATTATTGTCTTCCTTTTGTTGTTGTTGTTGTTGGTAAGTTTTTTTTTTTCTCTTTCTCTGTCTCTGTCTCTTTCTCTTCCTCTCTCTCTCTCTCTCTCTCTTTCTATCTCTCCCTCTCTCTCTTTCTGTCTCTCTCCCTCTCTCTCTTTCTGTCTCTCTCACTCTCCCTCTTTCTATCTATCTCTCTCACTCTCTCTTTCTATCTCTCTCACTCTCTCTATCCCTCTCCCTCTCATGTTCTTTTCTCTCCTTTGTTTTTCTTTTTTTCTCTTTCTTTCTCTCACGTAGGTTGGGCTTTAAAGTAAGTCGTCGTGTCGGCTTTTGTTCGTCTAAGTGTCGGGAGTTTGCAGCCTATTGTCAAGTATGGTTAGTGTTATAAATTATCTTTTTTTTCTTTCTTTTTTTTTCTTTTTTTGCAAGTAGGATTATTGCATTTTCTTTGTTTTTTGCATTTAGTTTTTTATTTGGTGTTGTGTTCTCATCTCTAGTTTTCTTTCTCTTTTCAAGTGTAATTAGTGTTTTTTTCTTTTTTCTTTTTTTCTCTCCATTATTATTTTTTATCTTTGTTTGTCTCTTTCTCTCTCCAATGTGGAGATAGAAGGTGTCATGTTTTGGGTTCTGGCGCGTGTCATGGGGTCTCATGAGATGAAGGAAAAAGTGGAAGGATTTTGTGTGTGTGTGTGTGTGTGTGTGTCTGAGTGGATACATGCGTGTGTGCGTTCGTATATGTGTACGCGCGTGTATGTGTAGACCAGAAACTAATATTTATTTAAAGTAGATGGTAATACACGTGTTTTCATAGACTCGCAGCTGCGCCAGTCTTTACCGGTGAGGGAAGACGGGGAGGAGGGGGGGGAGGAGGGAGGAAGACGGGGGGAGGGAGGGGAAGACGGGAGGGGAGGGAGGGGAAGACGGGGAGGGGAGGGGGGTGGGGAGGGGAGGGGGGTGGGGAGGGAAGGGAGGGGCGCACAATATACATACATTCCTGAAAAAAAAAATGTTCTAAGAAGAGCTGTTGCTGTGTAGGTGTTATCAGATGCCGACGCAAAGAAGATAGATAGATAGATAGATAGATAGGAAAAGAAAGAGAAAAGAAAATGAGGGTGTGAGTGCACATATTTACGTGTATATATGAGTGTATGTTTGAGTGAAGAAGCGAACAATTGAGAATTACTTATTGTGTTTTCTCCCAATTTTCTGTCATTTCACTTTTCAATGAACAACATCATTTTTTTCCACTGTAGATGAAGCAACTATTCCTCGCTCCTTTTTGGGCCGCAGTTCACTCCATAAATCGGCATTAAAGCCCAGAAAACGACAAAAGAGGCTTTGGAAAGGATCCGTTTATGAAATCTGATCTCGGGTTTGCCACGGTGGTCTCGGGGGCTTAGCGTAGTGTGTCTGTTTGCGTGTGCGTGCGTTTGTGTGCGTGCGTGTGTGTGTCTGGAGGACGTTGGTGGCACGTGCTGAGGTGTACGCGGAAGGTATGTTGCCATGTGCTGTGAGTGTGAGTGAGTGAGTAGGTGGATGTGTGAGTGTGTATGTGAGTGGGTGACAGGGTGAGTGAATAAGAGATGAGAGTCCGTTTCTGCATGTGCATGTGCGTGCGTGAATGCGAGGATGACCAGTAATAAGTTCACCTTTACTTACTATTCTCATATTTGTTATTCCCCTTAAAAAAATCAATGACCTTCTCCATTTCCCTTAAGAAAAAAAAAACAATCAATGAACTTTATTCCCGGAAATTCCAAATAAGGCGTTATATATCGATCTTCTCCACAAGGGTTTGTTTACCTTCCCGTGGCGTTCGCACCGGGAAGGGCGAAGGAGCGGGGGGGGGGGGGGGGGTCGGACCGTTTCGCGAGGCGGCGGTGGGCGACGGTGGGCGCAGGGTGGGCGCAGGGTGGGCGTAGGGTGTTCCTTGCCCGACGGTTCCCGAGGCTGACTGGCGCACTGAGGATGATAAATGTTATCAATTTATCACCGCGGCGCCCGGATTGTTGGGTTTTCCAGACGCGGCTTCCCTGCACAATGGGTCACACGGGACGCGCCCTACCCCCTTCCCACGGGCGCCGGGGCTGTCCTCGCCCGGCGCGCCCCTCCCTCGCCCCCTCGCTCGCGCGCGCTCTCTGCCCCGGCTGCTCTCCTTTCTCTCGGGTTTCTCGGGTTTTCTCTTATTTTTTGCTTTTCTCTTCCTCTTTCTTTCTCTTTCATTTCTGGTCTCTCTCTCTCTTTCTGGTCTCTCTCTCTCTCTCTCCTTCCCTTTCCCTCTCTCTCCTTATGACTGTTATTGTCACTGTCACGCACTTCCGTTTCTTTTTTTCCTCTTCTTCTATTCGCTTCTTCCCTCCCTAAATAAAGAAAATATGTATATATAACATATATTTATACATACATACATACATACATACATACATACATACATAGAGAGAGAAAGAGAGAGAGGACTAAACGAATATATCGCAAGAGGAGGAGGAGTAGGGAAAAATATGGCGAAAGGTGGAAAGCGGAAAGGAAGAGAAAAAGGTTCAGGAGGGAAGGAGCCTCGTGGGGAGTTCAGGAAGCCATTGTCAAAGGCCCCTCCCCCCCCTCCCCCCAAGATCCCTTCTTCCCTTCATATCTTCCTACCCTCCTCTCTCTTTCTTTCTTTCTTTCTTTCTCTCTTTCTTTCTCTCTTTTCTTTCTCTCTCTTACTCTTTCTCTTTCTCTCTCTCTTTTCTCTCTCTCTCTCTCTCTCTCTCTCTCTCTCTCTCTCTCTCTTTCTCTCTCTCTCTCTCTCTCTCTCTCTCTCTCTCTCTCTCTCTCTCTCTCTCTCTCTCTCTCTCTCTCTCTCTCTCTCTCTCTCTCTCTCTCCCTCCCTCCCTCCCTCCCTCCCTCCCTCTCTCCCTCTCTCCCTCTCCCTCTCTCCCTCTCTTCCTCTCTTCCTCCCTCCCTCTCTTCCTCTCTTCCTCTCTTCCTCTCTTCCCATCCTCCCCTCTCTTCCCTCCCTCCCTCCCTCTCTTCCTCTCTTCCTCTCTTCCTCTCTCCCTCTCTTCCCATCCTCCCATCCCCCCCTCCCCCCTCCCCCCCCCCTCCCCCAGCCCACACACACAACACCCATTTCTGGCCCAAAAATGTGCTTGGATCATTGGCGTTTGGCGGAGGCGGAGGAAATACGCTATTTAATGCCTCTGTGCGGTCCAGGTTGGGGGTGGGGTGGTGGGGGGGGAGGGATGGGGGAGGAGGGGGGGAGGTGGAGGGTTGTGGTTAGGGGAGGAGGGGAAGGGAGATGGGGAGGAAGGGAAGTGGGGGGAAGAGTGGAAGGGGAAGGGGAAGAGGAGGAGGAAGAGTGAGGGAGGAAGGGAAGAGCAGGAAAAAAGGGGAGGGAGAGAGTGGAAGGGAAAGGGGAAGAGGAGGAGGGGAAGGGTGGGGAGGAAGGGAAGGAGGGAAAGGGGAGGGGAAGGGGGAAGGAATAGTAGGAGAAGGTAAACATGGGGAAATGGGGCTAAGGAGCCGAAGAGAGGGGAAGGAGGGAAAGGGAAGGAATGACGGTGTAGGGGAAAAAGTAGAGCTTCCCGGTAGAGCCATTGCTTATGCATAGTAAATCTCAGAACAGAAATGCGAGTGATTGTTGATTGTTTTCTAGGAGATCGGGAAGCTCTGGGGGTGAAGCGTGTCTTGGGGAAGGTAATGGAGGGCGTGGGGAGGGGGGGGGAAGGGGGGAGGGGAGGGGGAGGGGCGAGAGGTTAATGTCACGTGGTTGTTGAGTCGTTTTCGTCGTTATCGTGATTAGTATTATTATTGAGTATGAGTCTTTATCATTATGATTATTATTTTCATTTCGTCTTCATCGCTATCTTCATCTTCGTCATTATCACCATCACCATCATCATCATCATCATCATCATCATCATCATCATCGCCGCCATCACCATCATCATCATCACCATCATCATCATCATCATCATCATCATCATCATCATCATCACCATCGCCATCACCATCTTCATCATCATCATCATCATCATCACCCTCATCCAACTCGGTCACTATCACCACCTCCTCCATTCATCAGCATCGTCACCATCATTAATCATCATCATCATTATCGCCGCCATTAGCATAGTGTGGGAGCGGTCCAGTGAAACCCAAGGGGGGGGAGGGGAGGGGGAGGGGAAGGGGGGAGGCTGAATAAATAGAGCATTGGTGATTCGAAGTTAGGCTGCGTGACGTCCCGGTGTGTGTGTGCGTGCGTGCGTGTGCGTTTGTGTGTGTGTGTGTGGAGGGAGATTTGTGTGTGTGGGGTGGGTGGGGTGGGGTGGGGTTCTGTGTGTGTGTGTGTGTGTCTGTCTGTCTATCTGTATCTGTGTCTGTCTATTTGTCTGTCTGTATCTGTGTCTGTGTATTTAAGTGCGCTTGTGTGTGTGTGTGTTTGTGTTTGAATGTGTGTGTGTGTGTGTGTGTGTGTGTGTGTGTGTGTGTGTGTGTGTGTGTGTGTGTGTGTGTGTGTGTGTATATCTGTGTGTGCATCTGTGCCCGTGTCTGTGTGTGTGCGTGTGTGTGCGTGTATGGCTATGCACGCGCACCGAAATCCTGCGAGAGTCGGTGCCGTTGCTCCAAGGGCGGCGCGCGTTGCTTCCCCTTCTGCCCCGTCATGCACGCCCTCTCGGAAGGAACGGTTGCATGACGCGCTGGGTTCGTGGTGGTGTTGCTGAGGGCGAGGTGCGCCGAGGAGGAGAGTGAAGGGAAACGGGGAGGAGGGTGATGAGGATGAGGATTGTGGTGATGGTGGTGATGAGGATAATGGTGATGGTGGTGATGAGGATAATGGTGATGGTGTGATAATGATAATGATAATGATGATAGTGATGATAACTGCTTCTGCTGCTGCTAAAATAGAGTAAAGAAGGAAGAGGAACAGGAACAGGAAAATAAATATGAAGAAGATGATAATGATAATGATGATAGTGATGATAACAACAACTGCTACTGCTGCTGCTAAAATAGAGGAAAGAAGGAATAGGAACAGGAACAGGGAAATAAATATGAAGAAGAGACGGACGAGCATAAAGGGTACAGGAAGAAAAGGGGAAAGAGTGGAGGGGGGGATAGGGGAGGAGAGGGAGGGAGGGAGGGGGGAACACCCAGGTAGAGAGGCCGGGCTGTGCTTGAAGAGTAGCATTCATGTACAATTTTTTTTTCTCTCTCTCTCTCTCTTCTTTCCTCTTTCTTTTCATTCCTCCTCTCCTTTGTGGGCATAAGGCTTCATTGTGAATATTATTATATATGATAATGATGGCGATGAGTGCGGCGCCGGCGGTGGTGGAAATGATGAGGGTAATTGAGGGGAAGGGGGTAGGAGGTTGAAAGGGGGAAGAAGGGAGGAGAGAGGAGGAGCGCGAACGTTACGAGAGAGAGAGAGAGAGAGAGAGAGAGAGAGAGAGAGAGAGAGAGAGAGAGAGAGAGAGAGAGAGAGAGAGAGAGAGAGAGAGAGAGAGAGAGAGAGAGAGAGAAGAAAGAGAGAGAGAGAGAGAGAGAGAGAGAGAGAGAGAGAGAGAGAGAGAGAGAGAGAGAGAGAGAGAGAGAGAGAATAAATAAGTCAAATGTAAACATCAATGTATAGACGACCAGATATCACACAAGCAAGCGATCTCTCCATCAGCGCAGACACGCAAGCACACAAGCACGAGATCATTGCTTGCTTGGTCCTTGTTGCCGGGTACTGAGGCCACCGGGTGTCGGGCGTCGGCGGGAGGCACCGACGGAGACCGAAGGGGGCCGAAGGGGGGGGGGTGCTTTCGGACACGGCTTTGTTGTGGCTAGGGAAGGTGTGGGGGGGGGGGCGAGAAGGGGGGGTAAGAGGGGTTTATTTTAAAGGGAGGGATTCGTCTGTCCGGGAAGTAGGGGGAGGTTGGGGGAAGGAAAGGGAGGGGTTGGGGAAAGAGAGGGGAGGTGGGGAGGAAGGAGGGAAAGTAGGGGAGGGAAAGGAGGGTAGGGAAGGGAGGGTAGGGGAGGAAGAGGAGGAGAAAGTAGGGGAGGGAGAGGGAGGGTAGGGGGGAGGAGGAGGGAGGAAGAGGGGAAGGGAGGAGGAGGAGGAGGGAGGAGGGAGACGCCGGGAGGACGCTGTCATTACCTGGTGTCCTTCGCGAGTGCGTGGCGGCGGAGGCACAAAAGCCCGTGATGGATTAGGGCGGCGCGCCTTGTCCCCGCTCCCGCACGCGATGTGCGCCTCCAGTGGCCACCGGGCAGATGCTTGCTGGGGGGGGAGAGGGAGAGGGAGAGGGAGAGGGAGAGGAGAGGGAGGGAGGGAGAGGGAGAGGGAGAGGGAGAGAGAGGGGTATGAGGTAAGGGGCAAGAGGGATAAGAAGGTTCTCCCTCCCTCCCCGTCCTCCTCCTCTTCTCCCCCCCTCCCCTCCCCTCCTTTTCCCCCCCACTCCCCCACTCCCGTATGCATGGCGGTCATCTGAATAGAGTACATTGGGTATGTGTACTCTCGCCTGTGCCAAGGGATAGGAGTGGGGGGGGGGGGTAGGGATTAGAGGGTAAAGGGGGAGGGGGGTGGGGAAGCACGTGGTTTATGTGGACGCGAGATGGCGCAACAACCACGTGCTTCGTCTGGGATGATTGTTATTTGCAAGATCAGCTGTTGATGGATTATGCGATATATATTATTGATAAAGGCATAGATAATGCGTGAATGATGATATGCATGTTCATTTAAGTATATATCCGGTTATATGTATGGATGTGTATGGATGCATGAATAGGTATGGATAAAGTCCGTTTCAAAGTAATTTGAAATGCGTGACTGTAGGATATTTTATCTGCAGATCCTGAAGCAAAAAATGAGGTTAAAATTTTTTTTAAATAAGGTGGAAGGAGGAGTAACGAGATTTGAAGAAGAGAGAAAAAAAAGATACACGCAGGCCTGTGATATCACATAATTGTTCCCGTTCAGTTGGGTGAATAATATAACCAGAGATAATCATAACGCTAACCTCTTCCCTCCCCCCCCCCCTCACTCTTCCCCACTCCCCTCCCCCTCCCCCCTATCTCTCCTCCCCCTCCCCCCTGTCTCCCCTCCTCCTCCCCCTATCTGTCCTCCTCCTCCCCCTATCTCCCCTCCTCCTCCTCCTCCCCCTCCCTCCCTATCTCTTCTCCTCCTTCTCCTCCCCCTATCTCTCTTCCTCCTCCTCCCTCCCCTCGTCTCTCCATCCTCCAGACATGCCCTGTATATTTAGTCTTCAAATGTACACGTATGGGTAAGGCATTCTTACCTTTGCTTCCCTACCTCTTCCCCCCACCTCCTCCTCCCCCCCCCCGTATCGTATGTCACAATTTGCCCTTCCAAGCCGCTCTCTGTCGCATTTTTTATTGCATTTTTTCTCCCTTCTCTTTCTTTCTCTTTGTCAATGGTCAGCCTCCTATGAATGCGAATCATGGCGAGATAATGAAATCTTTTTTTTTGTCTCTTCTTCTTCTCTTCTCTCCTTTTTCTCTCCTCCTACCTTTTCTTGCTTTTCTTTGCTTTTCTTTCTCACTCTCATTCTTTCTTTTCGGCCTTTTCTCTCTCTCTCTCTCTCTTTCTTAAAAAGGGGGCGACAATGGAGAGGAAATGTAGTGCGTTGGGTGGCCGGTCCGTGATGGCTGTTTTAATTTGCGTTGGGGGGTGGGGAGGGGAAGAGGGGGGGTGGGGGGGAGGTTGTGAGGTACCCCCGGGGACGATGATGCAATAACGGGCATGGGGATTTGCCGTCGTTGGTTGGCGGTGCTGTCGTTGCGTTTGGTGTGTGATTGAGTGGCGTGTGGGTATTTTTGGGACTGGTTGGGTATAAGCGTTTGTGTTTGTTTGGTTGATGTATGGGCGTGTGGATGTGTGAAAATGCACGCACACGCACACGCAACCGCACACGTACGTACATACGCTCACATGTACACTCATATTTACACTCACACTCTCACTCACTCTCACTCTCACTCTCACTCTCACTCTCACTCTCACTCACTCACTCACTCACTCACTCTCACTCTCACTCTCACTCTCACTCACACTCTCACTCTCACTCTCACTCTCACTCTCACTCTCACACACACACACACACACACACACACACACACACACACACACACACACACACACACACACACACACACACACACACACACACACACACACACACACACACACACACACACACACTTAGAGCATTGAAAATATTCATTGAAACCATATTCTTCGTTGGGACAGGGGGAGGAGGGGAGGGGGAGGGGGGGTAAGGAAGGTAAGGAGAACAGACAGCCATCTGTGATTTTTACTTCCAAATTTTCTCACTTTTTTCCTCTTCTTTTCTCACTTTTTTTTTTCTCTTCTCCTTTTTTATCTCTCTTTTTTTCTCAATCCACCTTTTTATTGAGTTTCATTTGCGATTTGTTGACATTGTGGCTTCGAATATTGGTTTAGGCGGCTGGCGGTGGTGCCTGCGAGGGGGGGTGGGGGGTGGGGGGTCCTGCGAGGGGTGGGGGGGGGGAGGCCGAGGAGGGTATTGTTGTGCGGATCCAGACCTTACAGAAGGCCGTGTGAGAGAGAGAGAGAGAGAGAGAGAGAGAGAGACTGGCCTCAGACACCTTTGTAGTCCGCTGTCTGGCCTCGCCCCTCTTTCGTCCTCCCCCCCCCCTCCTCCTCCTCTGCTGTCCCCCGTCCTTATCCTTCCTTCCTTCCTTCTACTTCTTTTCTTTTCTCTCTCTCTCGTCCTCCTTCCTTTCTCTTCCCTCCCTCCCTCCGGTCCGGCTCTTATCCCGTCCGTTTCTTCATCCTCCTTCCTGCTACCCTCCGTTCCCCACCCCCTCCTACCCGCCGTTCCCTCCTCCTTACCGGCTTCCCCTCCTTCTTCCTACCTGCCACCCCACCCTCTCCCCTTCTTCCTACCTGCCCCCCACCCCCTCCCCCTCTTCCTTCCCTTCCTCCTACCTTCCTACCTGCCCCCCACCCCCCTCCAGCCCGCGAGGCATCTGCCACGAGCCTCCCCGGGACGCGTGCCGCCGCCCGCCCCACGCGCCCGTCTCGGCTCCTGTCTCGTGCGTCACGTGATTCTCCGAAGAATGCGTTTTCTCTTCTCTCTCTTCTTTCTTCTGGTCTCTCTGCTAATTTTTTTCTCTTTTTTTCGTACTATTTTAGTTCTTCTTTCTCTTGTCTTTCTCTTACTCGTGTCTCCTTCTTTTCCTCTTTCCGTTCTTCTTGTTTTCCTTTTTCCTCTTTCCCTTCCTCTTGTCTTTCTTTTCTCTCTTTCTCTCACTCTTGTCTTCCTTTTTCTCTCTTTCTCTCACTCTTGTCTTCCTTTTTCTCTCTTTCTCTCACTCTTGTCTTCCTTTTTCTCTTTCTCTCACTCTTGTCTTCCTTTCTTCCTTTTCCTTTCTCTTGCCTTCCCTTTCCCCTCTCTCTTCCTACGCCTCTCCCCTCTTTTCCTCCTTCGTCTTGGGTCTTTTATTGATTCAAAGTCGTTGGTATTTATTCACGCGATGGATACACGGGCTGGCGTGTTCTTTTAAAGCCCGGTTATTACCCTTTCCCCTCTTTTTTTTCCTTTCCCTCCTTACCCCTCATTTTCCTTGTCCTTCTTAGCCCCCTCCTTCGCCCTCTTTACCCCTCATTTTCCTTTCCCCTTCCTACCTTTTTTCCCCTCTCCCCCTCCCTATGCTTCGTTTTCCTTTCCCTTCCTACCCCTCTTTATCCATTTCCCCCTCCCTTTTCTCCCGCTTTCCCCCTCCCTTTTCTCCTGCTTCCCCCTCCCTTTTCTCCCGCTTCCCCCTCCCTTTCCCCCTTCTCTCCTGCTTTCCCCTCCCCCCCCCTCTCTCCCTTCGCTGTAATCACGCCGTTCATGTGCGAAGTGAGTGAGTCATCCTTCCTTTCTCCTTCTCTCTCTCTTTTTTATC
>NC_091553.1:46277194-46297194 GCF_042767895.1 Penaeus vannamei
AACTGCTCCTTTTTTCCCGAGGGTCGTTCTCGAGTTTGTGTACACAAGACTTAAGTGAAGAAAGGGGCAAAGAGAGAGAGAGAGAGAGACGGAATAAACAAGAAAAGAAAGAGAAAGAGAGGAAGAAGGGTTCTCAGTAAGCGTGGAGTGCTGGTCGAGATTTCCAACTTGAGAATTTTTGCGAAAGCGTTTGCGTTTTGGCCGCCGGTTCCCCCACGAGAGGGCGAGAACGGGGGGGGGGCGCTTTGTGTCTCGAGAGGGGCCCGCGATGGAGCCCCAAAGCGCAGCCCCGAACAACGCCCGGTAATTGGGCCCAACCACCTCATTCCACGGGCGTTGTTTCGGGCGACCCCCGGCGGGCGTAAACAAGGCGCTCTCGAATCTCTCTCCTTTTTTTCCGGGTCGCGTTGCAGAGACTCCCACCCCCGTTGTTGAGGTCGTCTTTGGAGCACGAGGAGGCCGTTGAAACCGATAGCTCCAGCTGGAATTAAGGAGGTGGGAGGGGGGAGGATAGGCCTACGTTTGAGAGAGAGAGAGAGAGAGAGGGAGAGAGAGAGAGAGAGAGAGAGAGAGAGAGAGAGAGAGAGAGAGGGGGGGGGGAGGGAGGGAGGGGGGGAGAGGGGGGGCTGTAGGAAAGTTCAGATAGAAGTTTGGGTGGAAGAGGGTTGGAGGGGAGGGGGAGGGGGAGGGGGAGGTACGCAAAACCCCTTTTTATGATGCTAATAATTTCGTTATGGAAACCGCGGAACAGGAGTCATTATCCTCTGCATCTAAAAGGTTTTATTATCCATCTTCACATAATTTTGCGATTGTTGTGGTAAGCAGCGAAAGAGGTATGTAAATTAAGGGTAGTTTTGGTTAGGTTAGGTAGGCCTACCTGTGGGTTATGTCGTGTTCATTGGTCTTATTATTATGGTGATTGTTGTTATTACGCCGTTGTTAGTTTTATCATTATCATTTTTATCATCCTTATCATTATCACATCCTGTTGTATCATCACATCATTATCATCTTTCTTTCATCATCATCTTCGTCATCGCCCTAAGATTACCAGTATTGCTATCAATTTCTTTGTTTACCTTCATTAATATTACATTTCGTTATGGTGTCATTTGTTAGCATTCGTATTGTGAAAATAATAATCACCATCTCTGTTCATTACGGATGTGGGAATGACTTGGCAAAATCCACAAGGAGGAAGGTCAGTTGGGGGAAGGGGGGGGGGTGTTTCATCCCACCTTCCTCCCCTCCCCGCCCCCTCCCTATGGATAATCCTTATCACACCCACACATATCATTAATCATAAGCGATAAGGGGTAGGCTGTGACGTCAGCAAGATCTGGATTTCACATGTTTATTTTTGGGGGAGCCATATTAGGAGATAAATATGATTGTCCGTGTTATTTGTTTTGCGTGGTTTAAATACGGGAGGTTTGTAATTTGCATTTTATAAGATGTTATCGTGAGTCTTGGGAGATTGGTGTGTTGATGATTGTTAAATTGATGATTGTCAGGAGAATGGCGATAGTTAATATGTATTGATGTTGGTACACGATTGCGTGAATTTGGTCTATGAATAGAGATAGCGGGGGGTGTCAGGGGGGTGGAGGTCGGTGTTAGGTGGGGTGGGTGGGTGGGAGTAGAGGGGGGTGGGGGTAATTGTTTACAGGGAGACGCTTCGATGTTCGCACGATCGCTTGGGTCGATATAGGGGAAGGAGGACAATAAAGAAGAAGAAGGGGAGGAGGAGGATAAAGAGGGCGAGAGGGGAGGAGAGTAATCGATCGTTATGGGCGAACTGGTAGGGGGTGGAGAGGGGAAGAGGGGGAGAAAGGGGAGGAGGAAGGGAGGGAAAGCAAGTCGCTGATATGATCTCGGAGGGACAATGTCAGGCCGTCAAAAAGTCACTGGCTCGCTTGACGGGTGCAGGGAAGAGCACTCGGCCTTGGTTGGAGGGGAAAGGGGGAAGAGGAGAGGGAGGAGGAGGAGGTGGGGGTGGGTGGGGGTGACCTCACAGCTGTGTCTCGTGAACCCCGCCCCCGTTTTGTGTGTCTGTGTTTTGTATTTTGTTTTATTATTTTCTCTCTCGCTCTCTGTCCGATCTTCTCTTCTCTTCTCCACTCCTCTCTTTTCAGCTGCTCTCCTCTATTCTCTTTTCCTCTGCTCTCCTCTCTTCTCCACTCCACTCCTCTCCTTTCCTCCCCGCACCCCACTTTCTCGCCTCTTGCATCACGTTGCAAAGTGCTTCCACTTGCATCCCGGAGAGCAAACGTTGAAACGTTTCTCCACTGAGGACCCGGACATCCCGCTCATTGCCTTATTTGGGCATTGTGACGAACGTTTAAATCCCCGCTCTGATAGACCAAGTTATGCAATGTAAGATAGTAAGTCTTTTCTTCTATTCTTATCTTCTTTCTTTGTTTTATTTTTTTTTTACTCTCGAGGGGGAAGTTCCGTTAACGCGGAAGTAGGAGGTAGAAAGAGGAATGTGGAATATTACTCATTTTCAGCATTTCCTGTGTGATTTGGGTGAATTCGTCGGTGGGGCGAGGAAGCGAGGAAGCGAGGAGGGGGCGGTGGTGATGACGATGGCTTCGGTGGTGGTGACGCAGGAGGATGTGTTTTCGTCAGCTGTTATTTGTTTGTTTGTTTGTTTTTGTGTGTGGTGTTTGTTTTCTTCATTTTTCGTTCGTGTTGTTTATTTCTTTGTTTTGTTTTCGTTGGGTTTTTTGTTTTCTGTTTTTTTTTTTTGAAAGTTGTGTGGTTTGTCATCTTTATTTTTAATTTTGATGCGGATAGGCCTATCGTCCGTCTCTCGCTTTCGATGACTTGCCGAAATGGAGTCGAATGCGAGTTCCGTCGAGAGAGGAGTTCGAATTACTCTCTCAATCTCTCTCTTTCCCCCATTCCCCCTTCCCTTACCCCTCCCCCCCCCTCCACCTGCGTTCCTCCACACCAATTTTCGGACATTCCTCCCTCCCTCCCTCCCTCCCTCCCCCCACCCCTCCCTCTCGCTCGTGGACATCACATAGGTGTTATGTGGGCGGGAGGAGAAGAGGGGGTGAGGGGAGGTAGAACAAAGAAAAGGGGGGAAGGGGAAGGGGTAGGGGGGGAAGAAGAGGGGGAATGGGGGAAGGAGACAAAAGGTAGGCGGGGTGAGAATCGCTACCGGTGTTGCTACTGCCTTGAGGGTGTTGCGTCACCGGTTCACGCGCGCCGATTACCGGGGCTGTGGTATCTGACGCCGCGCGGATTACCGGCGGGTCGTTGTTGGTGCTGCGTGGCGGTATTTTGTGATTTTTTTGAGGGGGTAGGGGGTAGGAGGTGTTTTGTTTAGATTTTGGTTTGGGTTTCTTTTCTTTTCTTTGTTTCGGTTGGTTTTTCGGTTTTCTATTTTTATCCTCTCGCTCTCTTTGTCTGTTTGTCTGTCTGTCGTCTCTCTCTCTCTTTCCCTTTCTCCTTCTTCTCCTTCACCCTCTCCTCTCCTCTCCTCTCTCCTCCTTCCTTCCCTCTCCCTCCCTCCCTCCCTCCCTCCCTCCCTCCTCCCTCCCTCCCTCCCTCCCTCCCTCCTCCCTCCCTCCCTCCCTCCCTCTCCATCGCCTGTTATACATTCCTCAGCACAACCGTTGACATAATGCGAAAATCCCATGCAGTTCTCTTATCGTTATCTGCTGATAAGACGCGGAGCGAGGACAAGGGCGAGAGTGAGGCAGTGTGGTCGTGTAGGTTGGCCTCGACGTCGAAGGAGCACGGAGGCCCATTTCTGCAGTCGAGTGTTACGTTAATTTGGAGTAATAGGTGTACGAGGAACAGGTTTTTTTTAGGTGGTGGATAATGTAAGTGGTTTGTTTTTCTTTTCTTGATCAGCTGATGTGTGTGTGTGTGTGTGTTTGTTGGTTGGTTGTTTGTTTGGGGTGGTTACCTGTGTTTGTTCATGTTATATTTTGTGAGGTTATATTTGTATTTTGAGCGATACCATTTTATCTCCTCTCTATATATATTTTCTATATATTTATATTGAATATGTATATATATTCAAGGATTCGCCCACCCACGCCCACCAACCCACCCATCCATTTACAGATGCTCCCGTTTTTTCGCCGTCTTAGGGGAAATACAGTAGTTTTGAATACATCGTGTGAATATTCGCGAGCCGGCCAGGATTTTTGTACCTATTTGTATTATTTTTTCACACCGTAACACGCGCGCATCCCGTGTGTGTATGTGTCTGAGGTGTCGGTTTCCCAGGTGAGGTGTGATTGGAGGTGTGTGGTGGGTGGGGGTGGGGGTGGGGGCACCTGTCGCGTCTTTTCACCTGGATGTCCCCTTCTCACCTGTGTTTGCTTGTTTGTTTGTTTGAGTGGTTTTGTTGGGTTTGTTGGTTTCTGGTTTATCTCTCTCGTTTCTGCCTTTTTTTTTTTGCTTGTTTCAGTTAATTTCGTTATTTTTTTTATTTTAATGTATTAAAAGTCGTTTCACCTTCGCCTCCTCTCTCGATAGACAGATGGAAAGACGTGCTGTTAATTTGACTAAGGCGATCGCGCTCTTGATGAAGGTGCAGCAATGGAGCCATCTGTGCACGGGCGTCGCTTTGTGTTTGATTGCGTGTTGATTACGTCACATTTTTTTTTGATTGGCGGGGTTGGAGGGCATGGAACCGGTGCGCTGTCGGGGGGGGGTGGGTGAGTCATGCGCAACCCAGTGCCCACACCTGTCGCGTCATCTCGCTCTCGCTCTCCTGGATTCCCCTTTCTCTTCTCTCTCTCTTTTTCTTTCTTTTTCTCTTTCTCTCTTTCTCTTTCTCTTTCTCTTTCTCTTTCTCTTTCTCTTTCTTTCTCTTTCTCTTTCTCTTTCTCTTTCTCTTTCTCTTTCTCTCTCTCTCTCTTTCTCTCTCTCTCTCTCTCTCTCTCTCTCTCTCTCTCTCTCTCTCTCTCTCTCTCTCTCTCTCTCTCTCTCTCTCTCTCTCTCTCTCTCTGTTTCCTCTCGTATCTCTCCGTTTTTTCTCTCCTCTCTCCTCTTCCCTCTGTCTTCTCTTTTCCCTTTTCCCAATTCCTCTCTCCTCTTCTCTCATTTCATCTCCGCTCCTCTCTCTCTCTTTCCTCTCCTCTTTCTTCTCTCCCTTCTCCTCTCTCCTTTTTCACCCCTCCCTTCTCCCTCAGGGCATGTTGCACCCTGATTGCAAATATGTTGAGCTTGTTCCTTGTCGCGAGATGGGTGTTCATTACGTGTTCGCTTTTCGTTAATGATGGTTAGTAGACTCGGATAATTTGAGGCGATTTAGAAGGTGGGGGAGGGAGGGAGGGAGGGAAGGAGGGAGGGGGAGGGAGGGAGGGAGGGGGAGGGAGGAAGGGAGATCACTGAGTCATGCCGAGAAGAGTGAGATTGGTGCCCCTCCCTCCTTCTAATCTTTCTCTCCCTGTCCCTTCTCCCTGGCTCTGTCCCTCTTCCCTTCGCCCACTTCTCCCTCCTTCTTTCAACATCTCTCTCTCTTTATTATCTCCTCCTCCTCCTCTTTTACCCCCCCCTCTTTTTTAGAGACAGGGGGAGGATGGTATAGGATATGGGAGAGGAGGGAAAGTGGGAGAAGAGAGGAGGAGGAGGAGGAGCAAGAACAGGAAGAAAATGCGGGTGAAACGTACCTACGTGGGCGTGAACGTGGGCGTGGGTTGTGGGCGCCGTGTTGCCAAGACTGTCCCGGTGACGCGGAGGGAAAGGAACACTCGGGAAGTTCCGCATTATGGCCGGCATACCAACATCCCCCCCGCCCATGCCCCATGCCCAGGCCTTGCCCGCCCTCTCCCCCCTCACCCACCCCCTCACCCACCCCCTCACTCAGTCGCAACCCTTGTCCTTCTCTCCCCTACCCTCTCTTCTCTTCTCTCCTTTCCTCTCCACTCCTTTCCTATCCTCTTCTCTCCTCTCCTCTCTTCCCTTCTCTTCTCTTCTCTTCTTTCTCTCCACTCCTTCCTATCCTCTTTCCTCTCTCACTCTCTTCTCTTCTTTTCTCTCCACTCTCCCTTTCCTCTCCTCTCCTCTTCTCTCTTCCCTTCTCTTCTTTCCTCTCCACTCCCTTTCCTATCCTCTTCTCTCCTCTCTTCTCTTCTCTCTTCTCTTCTCCTTCCTTTCCTCTCCTCCTCTCTTCTCTTGGGCCCTCTCCTCTCCTCTCCTCCTCTCCTCTCCTCTCCTCTCCTCTCACCTCTCCTCTCCTCTCCTTCTTCCTCTCCTCTCGTCTCCTCTCCTCTCCCCTCCCCTGACCATGCCCACCCCCTCTGTCCCTCCCCGCCCACCGTGTGTCTCTCGGCCAGGAAGGAAATAGGCCAGTCACCTCGCCCACCCAGCCGCCCACCCGCCCACCCGCCCACCGTGACGTGGCTATGATGGTGCGAAGCGGGAATAGCCACATGTCTTTGTTGAGTTTCATGTCTGCCCCGAGGTAACAACAACAAGAGCTATGATAACTGCATGGACATCTGTAGCAATTGCAACACCGGCAGTGGATACATTACCAGCACCATCCAATAACAACACCAACAAAAACAAAACAAAGCAACAATAACACCACCACCGCCAACAACAATTTTATCAACAACAACAACAACAACGACAACAACAATAACAACGACAATTACAACTACACCACCACCACCACCAACAAAACAACTATAACAACACCACCACCAACAACAACAAAAATAAAACAGCGACATCAGCAACAACAAAATAACAACACCGACATCAACAACAGCAATTACAACACCGACATCAACAACAGCAACAGCAACAACACCGACATCAACAACAGCAATTACAACAACGACAATTACAACAACAACAGCGACATCAACAACACCAACAACAACGACAATTACAACAGCAGCAGCAGCGGCAGCGGCGGCGACCCAGCCGGCGACGAGCAAGTGGACAATGGCGCGACCCCGAGCGCATCCCGGGTCACAATTATTAATCATCGGCGGCCGCCATTAGTGGCCATTAGACTCGCCGCAACAGTGAATTATCGATTAGGATGATCAGGATGAAGCGGAAGCCCAAGCTGGGTCGTTGTGGCGGCCGCTGCTAATGGTGGTGGTGGCGGTCTCGGTCGTTATAGCGAGGGAGGTACGGAGGCTGTGGCTGTGGCTGCATCGGGGATGGGGATGGGATGGGAGGGAGGGAGGGGGGGAGGGGGTCGGATTGTGTTTGTTATTGTTTTTGTTTTTGTTTTTGTTGTTGTTTTATTAGATTTTGTATGGAGGTGGTTGTTTCTCTTTTTTTTTCGTTGTGTCCGTTCGTTTTTTCTCTTTCTCCCTTGTGCTTTTTGGGTTTCTTTCTCTTTTTTTTTCCTTGATCTTTCTTCCTTCCCCTTCCCTTCCTTCTTTTCCTTCCGATTTCTCCTTCACTCTCTCTCTTTCTTCCCCTTTCTTCCGATTTCTTTCCTCTCTCTTCTTCCCTTTTCCCTCTTTCCCTTCCGATTCATCCCTCCTATTCTCGCTTCCCCTTCCACCTCTTTCCCTTCCGATTCCTCCCTCTCTCTTCTTCCCCCTTCTCCTCCTGATTTCTCCCTCTCTCCAAATTCCTATCAGTCTTTTGAGCATGAACCCCCACCCCCCACTCGCCACATCCCCCCCTCCTTCAGCCCCGACCCAGTGGCTGCTGCTCTTTCACTTTCACTAATGATTTTATGTCTGTCCAACCCCAGTGAGGTTGTGCTTTTGCTTTCGGTCCATCTGTGGCCATCTGGGGTGCTTTGGGAGGTTGGGTTTGAGGTGGGGAGGTTGGGGTGAGGTTGGGGGTGGGTTGGGGTGTGTTGTTCTTGTTGAAGGGTCTCTCTGTCTCTCGCCCTCCCTTCCTCCCTTTCTCCCTCTCCCTCTTCCTCTTCCCTCTCCCTCATTCACCCTCCTTCCCTCCTTTTCTCTCCCTCATCTACCCTCCTTTTCTCTCCCTCATCCCCCCTCCTTCCCTCCCCCTTTCTCTCCCTCCCTCCCTCCCTCCTTTTCTCTCCCTCATCCTCCCTCCCTCCCTCCCTCCTGTCCTCCTTCGACAGAACATGCCCTTTGAGCATTGTCGGTCCCCTCACCCCGTCCCTCATCCTCCTCGCCTCGCAAAAAGTTGTCTTCCTTTGAGGATATTTTCTTTTTGAGTTCCCGAAGTGAGAGAGAGAGAAAAAAAGGGGGAGGAGGGGAGGGGAAGGAGGAGAAGAGAGGCGTAAATAGCGCTGTAGATCACTGCGATTTTTTATTATTATTATTTTTTTTTTTTTATGCGCATAGGAAGTAGGCCTATTACTTTTTGTTGTTGTTGTTGTTGTTGTTGGTGTGGCGTCGTGTCGGGGCTTTTTATCTTCCTTGCTCCTTCCGAACGTAAATTAGGGGGAGGTGGCAGTTACGGGTCTTTCGGTTTCGATCAAGGGGGAGAGAGAGAGGGAGAGGGAGAGAGGGAGAGAGAGAGAGAGAGAGAGGGAGAGGGAGAGACAGAGACAGAGAGAGACAGAGAGACGACGACGACGAATGGACGGACAGACAGACAGACACGACGAACAGATGGACTGACAACGAGACAGATAGGGAAACAAAGACAGACGAAGAGAAACAGAGTGGAAAGAGTGAGAAAGAGAGAGAGGTGAGAGAAGAGGCAAACGAGAAAGACAGACAGAAAAGAAGAAGGAGAATCTGAAAGAAAATGAAAGAAAAACAATAAATGAATGCAAAAGAAAAACTCACATAGAACGAAAGAAAAAAATAAACAAAGAGAAAGGGAAAGGAAACGAAATAATCAAGGAGAAGGCAAGAAAGAAGGAATTAGAGAGCCAGGGAGAGGAAGAAGCGTCCTGCCGCAACCAGCTAAGTTTAGTGACCAGGAGGCGGCGAAGGAAGCGGTCCGTGACACTTCCCTTACAAATAGACGTCTTGTTCCCCCAGGCCTATTCCCGACGCGAGCCCGGCCTGAGGGAGGGAGGGAGAGGGAGGGGGAGGGAGGGAGGGGGAGGGAGGGAGCGGAGATGGGAGGGAAGGAGGGTAAGAGGGAGAGAGGGAGGGAGAGGGAGTGAGGGGGGAGAGGAGGAGGAGGGAGGGTGGAGAGAGGAGGGAGAGAAGGGGGAGAGAAGGAGAGGGAGAGGGAGAGAGGGAGAGGAAGGAGGGGAGGGAGAGGAGGGAGAGAAGGGAGGGAGAGGGTCGCCAGGTAACGTTTAAGAGGCGAAGGGGTTTAATAGGAGGGTTTCGCGTGGTAGGTGGGGCCCAGTGGCAGGCTTAAGGGGACGAGGGGGGAAGGGGGTGTGGCGGTCTCTTTCGGCGATTTTTTTTTTTCTTTTTCTTTTTTTTTTTTTTTGCTTTCAGTTTTTTATCTTTTTTGATGGGGTGAGAATTGAAGGTCTTGTTCGGTAATTTTGAAACGTGTAATATCCTTAGAAGGTAGGCCGACCTCTTTCATTATTTCTTTTCTTTTTTATTGTATTTTTTTTTTTTTTTTTTTTTTTATCTTAGACGTCTATAATGCAGGTTGAAAAGAGACGCTGTCAGAGGATTTTGAAATATACAATTATAGCTGTCGACGTAATACACAGGTTTTCGTCTCACTCTTTCGTCTCGTTCTCTCTTTCTTTCTTTCTTTTCTTTACTTTTCTCCTTGTTTGTTCCCGTTTCCATTCGCTCTCTTTCTCTTTCTCTTCTCTCTCCCGTTTCTCTCACTCTTCTATCTCTCTTTTTCTCTCTTTCTCTCTCTCTCTCTCTTTCTTTCTCTCTTTCTCTTTCTCTTTCTCTTTCTCTCTCTTTTCTTTCTTTTTCTCTCGCTCTCTCTCTCTCTATCTATCTATCTATCTATACACACACACACACACAAACACACACACACACACACAGACACACACACACACACACACACACACACACACACACTCTCTCTCTCTCTCTCTCTCTCTCTCTCTCTCACGCCCTCTCTCCCTTCCACACACACTCACTCTCTCTCTCTCTCTCTCTCTCTCTCTCTCTCTATCTCTCTATATATGTATCTATCTATCTATTTTTATATACGCATATATACATACATACATACATATATATATATATATATATATATATATATATATATATATATATATATATATATATATATATATATATATATATATCGGTGTCGTCATTGGCATTCAAGGCGATCGGAAGCTGCGAAGTGAGCGAGGGGAATTCTGCACGGCGGAGGCGGACAAAGATCGTCTTCCTGTTGAATGTGTGTGTGTGTTAGCAACATTAGTCACGGTGTGTTTATACGCCAGCGTGGGGGCGCGAGGATAAGAGAGAGAGAGAGGGAGAGAGGGAGAAGGAGGGAGGGAGAAGGAGGGAGGGAGGGAGGAAGAGAGGGAGAGAGGGAGAGAGAGAAAGAGAGAAAGAACGAGAGAGATATCAAATACAGACGGGAACAAACAAGAAGTGGAAAAGGTAGAGATAAGAAAGAAATCAAGAAGGAAAGAGCGAGAACGCGTCAGACAGAAGTGAATGGAGAATCATCCTCTCCCTCTCCCTCCCTCCTCCCCACCCCCCTCCCCCCGGGGTAGCGGTCCGCATGTCGCAGGTTCCCGCATCTCGCAGACTCAGTGTCTCGTGCGCCGCGGTCCCGCCAACACCCCCGCCCGCCGCCGCCGCTGAAAGACCCTCCGAATCACCGGGCGCGCTTCTTCCCCTCCCCTCCCCCCCTTTTCCTTCCCCCTTCCCCCTTCCCCCCCTTTGAGAAGGAAAAATATCGAGTGTTTTATACAAGAAGAAGGAAAAGAAAAAAAAAACATTTTGACAGTGTTATATATTTTAATATTTGTGGATGTACACGAAGAGAGGAAGAAGGACAGGAAGAGAGAGAGAAAGGGCTGGGGAGCGAAAAAGGAGTGAATACGCATATATGAGACTGATCAAGTGCCTGCGGAAAATTAAGCGCATCGCACAAATGAAGCTTCCGTTCCTGAGAGAATCCGCCAGAGTCAACATCATGGGTAAGCATTGGGGGAGGAGCGAATGGGGGAAGAGGGAGAAAGGGAGGGAGAGAGGGAGGGAGAGTGAATGGGGAAGAGGGAGAGAGTGAATGGAGAAGAGTGAGAGGAGATAGAGGGAGGGACGGAGGGAGTGAGAGGAGATAGAGGGAGAGAGAGAGAGTGAAGGGGGAGGAGAGGAGGGAGAGAGTAGGGTGAGGTGAATGGGGGAGGGAGGGAGAGAGAGAGTGAGGAAGGAGATAGAGGGAGAGAGTGAAGGGGGGAGGAGGGAGGAGTGAATGGGGGAGGGAGGGGAAAGGAGAAGAAGAGTGATGGGAGTGAATAGGGAAGGGGTTGGAAAGGAAGTTGAGAAAGAATGAGAGTGAGGGGAGGTAGGAAGGGGGGGGGGAAGAAGGAGAGTGAGGGGAGGGACAGGAGGAGTAGAGGAAGAACAACAACGAGTGGATGTGGATGAAGTCCCGTAAGTCGCTTGCTGTTTATGCTTCAAAACACGTGTTTCTTTTATTATTGATATTTTTTTTATTATTATTGTTTTCTTGTTTTTGTTTCTTCACCTACAGACCCTTCCTTGTTGGATGTGGATATTTTTATGTTATTATTTTGCCATTGTATTTCACTGAGTGGTTGCAGTGACGTGGTATGTGATTTGAAGTGACATGTCTATTTCCGTCTTTTGCAAGTGAAGTGAGAGCCATGTTGAATCGCGTGGGCAGTGCCAGGGGCGTTAAGGTGCCGAGGGATGACAGTGCCACGCGGTGTCTCGTTCTCCTGTGGTCTTAGGGAAAGGGGTGAGGGGTCTTCAGGTCACGGCAGGTCAGGCGAGGTCAGGAAGGTCGGGCTCCCTCGTTGACCTCTCCAGAAGGCCTTTGGGGGGGGGGGGGGGGGACGCTGCCGTGGAGGCCAGAGCCCCGGACTGGATGGAGTGCCCCCGGGTGTGTTTGTTTGTCTTTCACGAGGTCTAATTGCAGCGAAGGGCGGGGACTAAATGCCTGTGTTTATGTGGGAGTGGGGGAGGAGGAGGAGGAGGAGAATGACAGAATGCGAAGCAGGAGGAAGGGGGAGAAAGCTAATTATGATGATGACAACAACAAAATAATAGTAATGATGATTATAAGGATAAGGATAATGGTAATGGTATGGATAATTATTATATTAATATTAAGGATAATAATATCAATAATGATATTAATAATAACGATGATAACGCTAATAAAGGAAGCAAGGCAGAGAGCGAGCAGAAGGATTTAACATCCAAAGGTTTCCTCTCTCGCCGACGGGGGTTCCGGCTCGGCGATGTCCGTCAGGCTTTCTAAAGGGCGGGCGTCCCGGGCTGAGCCTCGGCTGCTCTTGGGCGCGGGGCTCGGATCGCCGCCCCGAGGGGGGAAGGGCAGCGGGGGTTGGGGCGTGGGGGGGGTGGCGGGAGGGTGGGAAAGGATGTGTTCAGAGTTTGTTTAAACTTGTTGATGGAAGGGAAGAGAGAAGAAGGGATGGAAGTGAAGGAAGGGAAGAGAGAAGAAGGGATGGATGTGCTGGAAGGGAAGAGAGAAGAAGGGATGGAAGTGATGGAAGGAAAGAGAGAAGAAGGGATGGAAGGGAAGAGAGAAGAAGGGATGGAAGTGATGGAAGGGAAGAGAGAAGAAGGGATGGAAGTGATGGAAGGGAAGAGAGCAGAAGGGATGGAAGTGACGGAAGGGAAGAGAGAAGAAGGGATGGAAGTGATGGAAGGGAAGAGAGAAGAAGGGATGGAAGTGCTGGAAGGGAAGAGAGAAGAAGTGATGGAAGTGATGGAAGGGAAGAGAGAAGAAGGGATGGAAGTGAAGGAAGGGAAGAGAGAAGAAGGGATGGATGTGCTGGAAGGGAAGAGAGAAGAAGGGATGGAAGTGATGGAAGGGAAGAGAGAAGAAGTGATGGAGGGGAAGAGAGAAGAAGTGATGGAAGTGATGGAAGGGAAGAGAGAAGGGATGGAAGTGATGGAAGGGAAGAGAGAAGAAGGGATGGAAGGGAAGAGAGAAGAAGGGATGGAAGTGATGGAAGGGAAGAGAGAAGAAGGGATGGAAGTGATGGAAGGGAAGAGAGAAGAAGGGATGGAAGTGATGGAAGGGAAGAGAGAAGAAGTGATGGAATTGAAGAGAGAAGAAGTGATGGAAGTGATGGAAGGGAAGAGAGAAGAAGGATGGAAGTGATGGAAGGAAGAGAGAAGAAGTGATGGAAGAGAAGAGAGAAGAAGGGATGGAAGTGATGGAAGGGAAGAGAGAAGAAGGGATGGATTTTATGAAAGGGAAGAGAGAAGAAGGGATGGAAGTGACGGAAGGGAAGAGAGAAGAAGGGATGGAAGTGAAGGAAGGGAAGAGAGAAGAAGGGATGGAAGTGATGGAAGGGAAGAGAGAAGAAGGGATGGAAGTGAAGGAAGGGAAGAGAGAAGAAGGGATGGAAGTGAAGGAAGGGAAGAGAGAAGAAGGGATGGAAGTGATGGAAGGGAAGAGAGAAGAAGGGATGGAAGTGACGGAAGGGAAGAGAGAAGAAGGGATGGAAGTGATGGAAGGGAAGAGAGAAGAAGGGATGGAAGTGATGGAAGGGAAGAGAGAAGAAGTGATGGAAGGGAAGAGAGAAGAAGTGATGGAAGTGATGGAAGGGAAGAGAGAAGTCATGGAAGTGATGGAAGGAAGAGAGAAGAAGTGATGGAAGGGAAGAGAGAAGAAGTGATGGAAGGGAAGAGAGAAGAAGGGATGGAAGTGATGGAAGGGAAGAGAGAAGAAGGGATGGAAGTGATGGAAGGGAAGAGAGAAGAAGGGATGGAAGTGATGGAAGGGAAGAGAGAAGAAGTGATGGAAGGGAAGAGAGAAGAAGGGATGGAAGTGATGGAAGGGAAGAGAGAAGAAGGGATGGAAGTGATGGAAGGGAAGAGAGAAGAAGTGATGGAAGTGATGGAAGGGAAGAGAGAAGAAGGGATGGAAGTGATGGAAGGGAAGAGAGAAGAAGGGATGGAAGTGATGGAAGGGAAGAGAGAAGAAGGGATGGAAGTGATGGAAGGGAAGAGAGAAGAAGGGATGGAAGTGATGGAAGGGAAGAGAGAAGAAGGGATGGAAGTGATGGAAGGGAAGAGAGAAGAAGGGATGGAAGTGATGGAAGGGAAGAGAGAAGAAGGGATGGAAGTGATGGAAGGGAAGAGAGAAGAAGGGATGGAAGTGATGGAAGGAAGAGAGAAGAAGGGAAGGAAGAAGAAGTGATGGAAGGGAAGAGAGAAGAATGGATGGAAGGGAAGAGAGAAGAAGGGATGGAAGTGATGGAAGGGAAGAGAGAAGAAGGGATGGAAGTGATGGAAGGGAAGAGAGAAGAAGGGATGGAAGTGACGGAAGGGAAGAGAGAAGAAGGGATGGAAGTGATGGAAGGGAAGAGAGAAGAAGGGATGGAAGTGACGGAAGGGAAGAGAGAAGAAGGGATGGAAGTGATGGAAGGGAAGAGAGAAGAAGTGATGGAAGGGAAGAGAGAAGAAGGGATGGAAGTGATGGAAGGGAAGAGAGAAGAAGGGATGGAAGTGATGGAAGGGAAGAGAGAAGAAGGGATGGAAGTGATGGAAGGGAAGAGAGAAGAAGGGATGGAAGTGATGGAAGGGAAGAGAGAAGAAGGGATGGAAGTGATGGAAGGAAGAGAGAAGAAGTGATGGAAGGGAAGAGAGAAGAAGGGATGGAAGTGATGGAAGGGAAGAGAGAAGAAGGGATGGAAGTGATGGAAGGGAAGAGAGAAGAAGGGATGGAAGTGATGGAAGGGAAGAGAGAAGAAGGGATGGAAGTGATGGAAGGGAAGAGAGAAGAAGGGATGGAAGTGATGGAAGGGAAGAGAGAAGAAGGGATGGAAGTGATGGAAGGGAAGAGAGAAGAAGTGATGGAAGGGAAGAGAGAAGAAGGGATGGAAGTGATGGAAGGGAAGAGAGAAGAAGGGATGGAAGTGATGGAAGGGAAGAGAGAAGAAGGGATGGAAGTGATGGAAGGGAAGAGAGAAGAAGTGATGGAAGGGAAGAGAGAAGAAGGGATGGAAGTGATGGAAGGGAAGAGAGAAGAAGTGATGGAAGGGAAGAGAGAAGAAGGGATGGAAGTGATGGAAGGGAAGAGAGAAGAAGGGATGGAAGTGATGGAAGGGAAGAGAGAAGAAGGGATGGAAGTGATGGAAGGGAAGAGAGAAGAAGTGATGGAAGGGAAGAGAGAAGAAGGGATGGAAGTGATGGAAGGGAAGAGAGAAGAAGGGATGGAAGTGATGGAAGGGAAGAGAGAAGAAGTGATGGAAGGGAAGAGAGAAGAAGTGATGGAAGTGATGGAAGGAAGAGAGAAGAAGTGATGGAAGGGAAGAGAGAAGAAGGGATGGAAGTGATGGAAGGGAAGAGAGAAGAAGGGATGGAAGTGATGGAAGGGAAGAGAGAAGAAGGGATGGAAGGGAAGAGAGAGGAAGTGATGGAAGGGAAGAGAGAAGAAGGGATGGAAGTGATGGAAGGGAAGAGAGAAGAAGGGATGGAAGTGATGGAAGGGAAGAGAGAAGAAGGGATGGAAGTGACGGAAGGGAAGAGAGAAGAAGGGATGGAAGTGATGGAAGGGAAGAGAGAAGAAGTGATGGAAGGGAAGAGAGAAGAAGGGATGGAAGTGATGGAAGGGAAGAGAGAAGAAGTGATGGAAGGGAAGAGAGAAGAAGTGATGGAAGTGATGGAAGGGAAGAGAGAAGAAGTGATGGAAGTGATGGAAGGGAAGAGAGAAGCAGGGATGGAAGGGAAGAGAGAGGAAGTGATGGAAGGGAAGAGAGAAGGGATGGAAGTGATGGAAGGGAAGAGAGAAGAAGGGATGGAAGTGATGGAAGGGAAGAGAGAAGAAGGGATGGAAGTGATGGAAGGGAAGAGAGAAGAAGGGATGGAAGTGATGGAAGGGAAGAGAGAAGAAGTGATGGAAGGGAAGAGAGAAGAAGTGATGGAAGGGAAGAGAGAAGAAGTGATGGAAGGGAAGAGAGAAGAAGGGATGGAAGTGATGGAAGGGAAGAGAGAAGAAGTGATGGAAGGGAAGAGAGAAGAAGTGATGGAAGGGAAGAGAGAAGAAGTGATGGAAGGGAAGAGAGAAGAAGTGATGGAAGGGAAGAGAGAAGAAGTGATGGAAGGGAAGAGAGAAGAAGTGATGGAAGGGAAGAGAGAAGAAGTGATGGAAGGGAAGAGAGAAGAAGTGATGGAAGGGAAGAGAGAAGAAGTGATGGAAGGGAAGAGAGAAGAAGTGATGGAAGGGAAGAGAGAAGAAGTGATGGAAGGGAAGAGAGAAGAAGTGATGGAAGGGAAGAGAGAAGAAGTGATGGAAGGGAAGAGAGAAGAAGTGATGGAAGGGAAGAGAGAAGAAGTGATGGAAGGGAAGAGAGAAGAAGTGATGGAAGGGAAGAGAGAAGAAGTGATGGAAGGGAAGAGAGAAGAAGTGATGGAAGGGAAGAGAGAAGAAGTGATGGAAGGGAAGAGAGAAGAAGTGATGGAAGGGAAGAGAGAAGAAGTGATGGAAGGGAAGAGAGAAGAAGTGATGGAAGGGAAGAGAGAAGAAGTGATGGAAGGGAAGAGAGAAGAAGTGATGGAAGGGAAGAGAGAAGAAGTGATGGAAGGGAAGAGAGAAGAAGTGATGGAAGGGAAGAGAGAAGAAGTGATGGAAGGGAAGAGAGAAGAAGTGATGGAAGGGAAGAGAGAAGAAGTGATGGAAGGGAAGAGAGAAGAAGTGATGGAAGGGAAGAGAGAAGAAGTGATGGAAGGGAAGAGAGAAGAAGTGATGGAAGGGAAGAGAGAAGAAGTGATGGAAGGGAAGAGAGAAGAAGTGATGGAAGGGAAGAGAGAAGAAGTGATGGAAGGGAAGAGAGAAGAAGTGATGGAAGGGAAGAGAGAAGAAGTGATGGAAGGGAAGAGAGAAGAAGTGATGGAAGGGAAGAGAGAAGAAGTGATGGAAGGGAAGAGAGAAGAAGTGATGGAAGGGAAGAGAGAAGAAGTGATGGAAGGGAAGAGAGAAGAAGTGATGGAAGGGAAGAGAGAAGAAGTGATGGAAGGGAAGAGAGAAGAAGTGATGGAAGGGAAGAGAGAAGAAGTGATGGAAGGGAAGAGAGAAGAAGTGATGGAAGGGAAGAGAGAAGAAGTGATGGAAGGGAAGAGAGAAGAAGTGATGGAAGGGAAGAGAGAAGAAGTGATGGAAGGGAAGAGAGAAGAAGTGATGGAAGGGAAGAGAGAAGAAGTGATGGAAGGGAAGAGAGAAGAAGTGATGGAAGGGAAGAGAGAAGAAGTGATGGAAGGGAAGAGAGAAGAAGTGATGGAAGGGAAGAGAGAAGAAGTGATGGAAGGGAAGAGAGAAGAAGTGATGGAAGGGAAGAGAGAAGAAGTGATGGAAGGGAAGAGAGAAGAAGTGATGGAAGGGAAGAGAGAAGAAGTGATGGAAGGGAAGAGAGAAGAAGTGATGGAAGGGAAGAGAGAAGAAGTGATGGAAGGGAAGAGAGAAGAAGTGATGGAAGGGAAGAGAGAAGAAGTGATGGAAGGGAAGAGAGAAGAAGTGATGGAAGGGAAGAGAGAAGAAGTGATGGAAGGGAAGAGAGAAGAAGTGATGGAAGGGAAGAGAGAAGAAGTGATGGAAGGGAAGAGAGAAGAAGTGATGGAAGGGAAGAGAGAAGAAGTGATGGAAGGGAAGAGAGAAGAAGTGATGGAAGGGAAGAGAGAAGAAGTGATGGAAGGGAAGAGAGAAGAAGTGATGGAAGGGAAGAGAGAAGAAGTGATGGAAGGGAAGAGAGAAGAAGGGATGGAAGGGAAGAGAGAAGAAGTGATGGAAGGGAAGAGAGAAGTGATGGAAGGGAAGAGAGAAGAAGTGATGGAAGTGATGGAAGGGAAGAGAGAAGAAGGGATGGAAGGGAAGAGAGAAGAAGTGATGGAAAGGAAGAGAGAAGAAGTGATGGAAGGGAAGAGAGAAGAAGTGATGGAAGGGAAGAGAGAAGAAGGGATGGAAGGGAAGTGAGAAGGGATGGAAGGGAAAAGAGAAGGGGAAGATTAAGATTGTGAAGGAGAAAAAAAGAAAAGAAGATGGAAAATAAGAAGACTTAAAGGAAGAGGGAGATGAAGAAGCCAAAATTGAAAAGGAAGAAAAAATGAAGAGGAAGAAGAGGAAGGAGAAAAGGTTGCTAAAAAGATGGAGATGAAAGAGATGGCAATAATGAAGACAGAAGAAAACGAAGAGAAGAGACACAAGAGATTAGGGAGATGAATAAAGATCAGATGAAAAAGAAGCCGAAGAAATAGACGAAGAGAAGAAGATGAAGCAAAAAGAAAAGAAAAAGACAAAGATGAAAAAGAACAATAAGCAGAAAACTAAGAAAACAAAAAGGAGGAGAGAGAAAATAAAGACAATGAAGATAATGATGATGATGATAATGATGGCAATAACAATAATAATAATGATAGTGATAATAAGGATAATGATACTACTACTACTACTACTACTACTAATAATAATGATGATATCAATAACAATAATGATAATAATAAGACCAAGAAAGAAAGAGAAACACAAAGAGAACCTAAAAGAGATATCAAGGAAGAGCAAGGAAAAAAATCCCAATCAAAAAAAGAAAAAAGAAAGAAAAAAAAGAAAGAAAGAGAAAGAAAGAAAAAAAAGAGAACGAAAGAAAGAAAGAAAGAGAACGAAAGAAAGAAAAGAAAGAGAGAGAACGAAAGAAAGAAAGAAAGAAAGAAAAAATATATATGCATATAACAACCGTTTCAAAACAACCTTCGTCTCGACATCAGTTCCCCTTAACGTAAGAAAGAAAGAAAGAGAAATAAAGAAAAGAAAAGAAAAAAGAGACAAAGAAAGAAAGAAAGAAAGAAAGAAAAGAAATGTATATATATATATATATATATATATATATATATATATATATATATATATATATATATATATATGCATATAAATCCCGTTTCAAAACAACCTTCATCTCGACATGAATTCCCTTTAACGTAAGAAAGAAAGAAAGAAAGAAAGAGAAATAAAGAAAAGAAAAGAAAAAAAAGAAATATATATATATATATATATATATATATATATATATATATATATATATATATATATATATATATATATATATATATGCATATAAGTCCCGTTCCAAAACAACCTTCGTCGCGACACCAGTTCGCCTCAGCGTCCGAACGCACGGGAGCGAAAAAGGGGGCACTGAACACCGCCTTTGTGAGGGAGTGAAAAACACATCGATTATTTCACGTTTTAGCCCGAGGAAGGAAAGGGGGTGGGGGGGGGGCGGGGGCGGGGGAGGAGGGGGCCGGGGGAATCTGTTTTTGATGAGAAAGGGTATAGGGGATGAGGAGAGGAGAGGAGAGACAGAACGAGAGGTAAAGAGGGTCAGATAATTGAGGAGAAGGGGAATAGATGATGATGCTGAGGAGAGGAGAGACAGAACGAGAGGTAAAGAGGGTCAGATAATTGAGGAGAAGGGGGATAGATGATGATGCTGAGGAGAGGAGAGACAGAACGAGAGGTAAAGAGGGTCAGATAATTGAGGAGAAGGGGGATAGACGATGATGCTGAGGAGAAGAGAGACAGAACGAGAGGTAAAGAGGGTCAGATAATTGAGGAGAAGGGGAATAGATGATGATGCTGAGGAGAGGAGAGACAGAACGAGAGGTAAAGAGGGTCAGATAATTGAGGAGAAGGGGAATAGATGATGATGCTGAGGAGAGGAGAGACAGAACGAGAGGTAAAGAGGGTCAGATAATTGAGGAGAAGGGGAATAGATGATGATGCTGAGGAGAAGAGAGACAGAACGAAAGGTAAAGAGGGTCAGATAATTGAGGAGAAGGGGAATAGATGATGATGCTGAGGAGAGGAGAGACAGAACGAGAGGTAAAGAGGGTCAGATAATTGAGGAGAAGGGGAATAGATGATGATGCTGAGGAGAGGAGAGACAGAACGAGAGGTAAAGATGGTCAGATAATTGAGGAGAAGGGGAATAGATGATGATGCTGAGGAGAAGAGAG
>NC_091553.1:46310160-46318090 GCF_042767895.1 Penaeus vannamei
CATCAATCATCATCATCATCATCAATTATCATCATCATCACCATCACCATCATCACCATCACCACCACCATCACATCATCAATCATCATCATCAATCATCATCATCATCATCATCATCAATCATCATCAATCATCATCATCATTATCATAGTTATTATTGTCATTATTATTACCCATATTTTTATAACTATTATTAATAATGTTATCATCACTGTTGTCACTGTCATTATTATCATTATCATTACCATCATCATTGTTATCATTATCACTATCATTATCATTATTATCACTATCATTATTATTATTATATTCAATATCAATATTGCTATCATCATCATTGCTTTTATTATCATCATAATCATAATCAATATCATCATCGTTATCATCATTTTTATCATAATCATTATCATTATAGGTTTGTTATATTTACAAGTCATTATTCTTGTTATCATTATTGCCTTATTTTCTATTACCATTATTGTTATCATCATTACTGTCCTCATCCTTAGAAATATATTGTCATCATTACATTATCATTTTCACCAATCTTATCAATAGCAGTAACTGTAACGATACTTGTGATAATAAAAGGCTTTAATATAAACATAATGAATATCAAGAAAATTAAAAGTTCCAAGCTAAAATCACCCTAACAGAGTTTGAATTGCATTTGCACCCAAGTCCAACAACGGTTAATGTCGCGGAAGGCTCTGGGAGTTCGCTTCCTCGCCCCCTCATTTTCCTGGGAATTCGTACAGCAGAAAAGCCTCTTAAGCGTTTTCAATTGCAGAAGGGATTTGTGCGAAAAAAAAGTGGTTTCCGAATCTATTTTTTTCCTGAATTGCAAATGTAGGTTTATGTTTTCTTTTCTCTTTTTAATTTGCTTGTTAGTGACTGGATAATTGATCCTTGAATTCTAGAGTATTTGTTCAGTTCTAAAGAAGTTCAGCTTAAGTTTCAGATTATCTGTAAAATTTGCTTCCCTTTAAGTTTTTCAAAGGAAAATATATTCTACAGCTAGAGTTTTTGCTTTTAATTGTGCGTTAGAGAATTCAGTCTTTTTTTTATTCATCATTTCGGCAACAATAATTTTTTTTGGATGGTATGGGTAACGCCATATTTCTGAACACATAACGGCGTATATATGCATATATACGCTAATGTAAATTGCCTATGATGGTATCCCCTTATAGCAAAAATGGATCTCTAGTCTTGACTGAGGCAGGTTAAAGGAACTAATTTTATGTGGATTGTATAACTTCTCTTAACTTCTGAAATTCAGAAGAGAAGTTTTCGTTTTCCATAAGTTATTGTATGATAGCCATCCTCCATAGTTTCTCTTAAAACATGAGGTATTGTTTATGTTTAAGAATGTATTGGTAAGCTTTTCTTACCTATTAAGGCTACATACTCTAAGCCATCTTAACTGGTTATAGTAAATACCCAGAGTTCAAACTTCCTCTTCTCTGGAGATAGTGATATTTCGCAACGTGTGAAAATTAATGTATTGCTTTCATAAACTATGTATAGATGTTTAAAATCAGTTTTAAATCGTGATTTTCGCATTATAAAAGATGCATAGCAAACTCCCGGTTTTAAATCTGAACTTGAACATAACAGTCAAGACTCACGAATTCTTCAGTAAAAATGCTTATTTTACTTATTTTTCATCTTTTCAAACACACTAGACAGCATTTTCATCTTACTGAAATACAACCCGAGGCTAATGAAACTCTGATAATCTAGCACCTAAAATAGGGATAATATGAAAAAAAATATTCACAATATAAATCATTCGTAGTTGTGTTAATAAAAATACAACAATACTTTCTTTCCTTTATTGGTTTGAGTTTGTAATAAATACAGGTAAACATAGAGGGACTTACAGTACTTGGTGTATGATTTTTTGTGGTTTTCAATCTCTTATATGGGATCTGACTGTTACTTTGGAAAATACCAAGGATACGCGTCAAGGTTTTCCAAAGTGCCATTGAAAACTCTAAAGACGAAAGTTCTCAGGCTTTATTTTTGTCAATTTTGTAACAGGATCAGTCAATATAAGTGATTTTTTCTTTTAAACACTGAGTATTGCCTTGTTTACAAAATGTTCAAAACAATAAACACAAGATGCTGATCTCGTTACAACACAGGCAGGTTACAGAACAGTCACTATATGCAGAAATCTGAGGTATGATCTTTTCTATGATGTCTAAATGATGATGATGCTTCTTTTTTCACAAATATATTTTACTGTATCATAAAAAGGAGGAATTCTTTGAGATTACAGGGCTAGGAAGAACGGACATGTCATATATATATATACAAATATACAAATGATAGCTAAGTAACAAGATTTGTACACTAACAATATCCTCCTTATACAGTCCTCTCCAATTTTTTTTCGGCCTCAAGTGACAAAGTGTCAATTACGTTTTTTTTTATTAAGAAATGTGAGTTTCACAGATACTATGGATCAGAGATGAGAGCCACGTCAGCAGCCATCCCATAGTGTGTCGATTTAGAGAGACTGTAACACGAAAGCACAACAAAGACAATGGCACATCGAAGGAGGAAGAAGACAACCGACCCAAGCCTCACCTGTTGTTCCTGTTTTCGTTTTTTGAGACCTTCAACAGATATATATATCCAAAGATAACCATTATAAACAATCAGAGAGGTATGTTTTTTATATTATAGTACCAACTCCTTTTTTTTTTGCTTTACCCTAATGCATAAACATTCAAATTGAGTAATAATTGGGTACAGCTTCACACTATTTTCATAAACATAAGGCTTTTCCGTATAATTTCGTGCATCCTGTTCCCCGATACACTCTCCAATGACAATACAAAAAAACAACAACATAGATCTTGTGTGCTCTCGTCATCTTCCTCCGGTTCGACAGCTTGATTTATTCTACACATCTCTTGATGTGCCTCTAATACAGGGATTATATGAACTTTGGCTTCATACATTTGTATCTTGAGCAGGATAATCATCTTTACACTTGGACTGAACCAATACATACATAAATCTACAATATATATCTCACTCGCATTCAACCTTTGGTACGTCATTGTTCATTATATTTACAACCATGACAGACGACACTCTTGAGGGCGCAGGATGATGAAGTTTACAAATGGGCTCATGGTGTGCTCACTTCCTATGTACATCTACTCAGCGAACTTCGCACAAGTTCAAGGAATTCTTAGTTGAATGTTTGGGAAATGATGAGGATCTCCGAGTGTGTGATGTGTTTTCAAAAGGACACGCGACTGCAATACATCACCAACAGATGATCACAGGCAGACAATGAGTACTACTTAGCTAGAGTGATCTAGCCCAATCTTTCTCTCTCTCTTTCTCTCTTTCTCTCTTTCTCTCTCTCTCTCTCTCTCTCTCTTTCTCTCTCCCTCTCATTCTGTCTCTCTCGAATGATGTGTTTCCCTCCCCTGGTACAAGAGTTCGGCTCGCACGGCCCAGGCAGGCCACGCAGGCCATGGCTGGTGGTCACTGGTCACGTGTTCTTACAGTCTTAAAGTGGCCTCAAAATATATCTAGGCAGTAAGCATTTACTAGCATGAAGAGGGCATGAAGTTACTGGAGTCTAAACAATCAATTCGTTATTATTATTATTATATTATTATTATTATTATTATTATTACCATCATCATTTTTAAAATATATAGAGTAAACCCCTTTAAAACTGCAACGTCCTAATTTATCACTGGCTCACGCAACTATATCACACTCGCTTGGAGCTTATCGAGCATTTCCGGCTTCCTGCTTATCGAGCCTTTTCTGCGGGGCAGCGTCGAGGGCTGCGGCGTGGTGTTCGAGAGAGGGAACGTGGAGTGGGACAGCGCCGGCGTGTGGGGCGTGATGGGCGGGACGGCCACCACGGAGTCCGGGCACCCGTTCTGCAGCAGCAGGTCGATCACCTCCTTATCGCCAGCCGTCCGGGCGTAGAAGAGGCTGGACCTCCCCTCGGCGTCGCAGATCTTCACGCTGGCGTTGTACTGCGGAGAGAGGAAATGGGTTAGGGCGCCGTGCACTCGCGGAAGGATTCACGCCAACCCTACTATTTGGACAGTCTACCTTTTCCAATTAGTGGGTATTTTTACGGTATACGAGTAGGGGTAACTGGGGTACCGCAGACTTACATGCCTCCACACAAAGTCTTTTACATGTTAAAAAGAATCGAAATCATAATATACCAATAATAAAAGAACACACACAACACTAACAAAGCCGTAGCTCCACCGCATGAACAACCTCTGAAGAGACTCACCCAGAGTAAAAGTTGCACGCAGGACAGGGAGGGGAAGGCTGCGGCCAAGTGCAAGGGCGTCCTCAAGTCGCGGTGGGGGGCGAGGGGGCTGTTCACCGCATCGCCGGCGTGGGGCAACAAGGCCGACAGTCTCTGCACATCGCCGCGGCACACGCAGTCGACAATCTGAAATCGAAAGTCACACATTTAGCATTCCACTCGAGAAAATTCACATTCACAAAACATCTCTTCAATCCCCGAAGACCGACAACCAACAAGCACAACAAATCTAGCAATAAATCCATGAAAAAAATATATATTCACGAAAATATCCTTCACTCAAGTTCAGATTCCCGGCAGAACCCATTCCTTTCTTCCTCTCCCAATTTTCCAACCGAACACCCAAGTCTCACCTGTTCATTAAGAGGGATGCCAGACTGCGGCATAGCAATGAACTCCTTGGCCTCGTATTTAGCTCTTATCCAGCGCTCCTTGTCCTCGCGGCTCGAGCGGGGGTTGGGCTTCGTCTGGCCTCTCGTGTGCGCCTCCCAGACGCTGTTGCCAACCTCATTCCCCAGGGACATCATGACCGACAGGGGTCCAGGCCTGTAGGGCGGAGCAGATTATATTAATTTGTCTGTCTACTTCAATGCATCTGTAGGAAATTAGGTGTACCATCGATTCTTAGGCAAAAAACGGCCAGATCTTTTAAATAATCCATTGCCAATGAACAATGCACAGAGAACTCTCCTCGAAGGGAAAGTCTCGCTGTATTAGAAGCAAAATACGGTCATAAATACTTACGGCCATTCATCCAAATCGAGGGATCTGACTTTCGAGATGTGAGAGCCAAGATTTCTGTGAATTCCGGAGCACTCGATGCACATCAACACGCCCAGGTTGATACTAGCCCATTCAGGATCTGTACAGAAAGAAAAGAATCTATAAATAAACGAAATTCCCTCCACAAAAAATAAAACCCTACCAACAAAATCTGTAAAATCAAAAATAACAATAATAAAAACTACAAAAATAATAACGACGACAAAACAATGACGACGACGCGACATGAGCCCCGCCGGGTCGCCCCACTTACTCGGCGCATCGCAGTCGGCGCACTGGAGGTTGCCCGGCACCTGGTTCTTGAGCGTGGCGATGGTCTGGGCGTCGATGGGGTGCCCCTGGCGCGTCTTGCTCTTGTTCGACTCGTTGCCCTGGAGCGAGTACAGGATCTGCTGCTCGATGGCCGTGACCCACTCGTCCCTCTCCTCCTGGCTGCCGGCCTCGAAGTGCCACTGCTTGTTGTCGAGAGACACCAGGCTGAACTCGTAGCCGTCGGAGTCTGTGGTAAGGGGGAGGACCTCGTCAGTAAGTGCGACAGTGCCATGGAGTCATGTAGTGTTGTGCGGTCTTTCGGTTTGACTTTTCTGTCCACCGGCACATTATGGAAGATTGAGTATCCATGAAAGTGTGTGGTTATTGGCAAAATTGTTTTTTTTTTGGTAACGACGTAATTCTGGTAGCTTGTACCTATTAGTCTCATGCCGTATTGTGGTTACTTAAATTACTTCGTTATATATCCAAAGCAACTAATGGCTCTTAATACCATACCTTCGCATTCAGCATTTTTATTCCCACTGCTCTTCATTCTCCTGTGTCGCTTCTTAACATTAGGTGTCTCAATTTTAGAAGATATACTAGCCGAGTCTAATCCATTGACTCCTGCTGGGTCGTGGAGAGTCTCATATGAAGTGAGTGTCACCTGTGAAGAGAAAAAAATATAATTGAAGAGACTACCTTAGAAAGGAAACATTTATCAGAAACCTGGTGTATTAAAAATCCAGTACACTCATTATATATTCAAATACTTCTCAAACATCTTTCACATATAACATCCAGCCCCACTCATCTCGTGTACGAACTACAGTCAAGAAAAAGAAAAAGAAAACGAAAGCTCTGCCGCACCTTATCCTTGTTCGACTGCAGCGGCCCCCCGAGGGAGGACCTGCCCGTGAGCGGCGGCCCCGGGGTGCCCACCGAGGCGATGTTGAGGGTGTGCATCTCGGCGGACAGGGGGTCGCTCCCCCCGCTGCCCGGCACCACCTTGGATCCGCGAGGCTTCATCCCGGGGACCTTGACCGTGGTGTACTGCAGGGAGATCTCCTTGCCGTGGACGTCCTCCATGTAGTCCTGAGGAAATGAATGCAATATTAGATCTCTAAAATATAACTGGTTCTCTAAAATGCAATGCTCGTTTTCTGATATACAGTGTTTGTTTTCAAAAATGCAATATGTTTTCTTTCAAGTAGCATCACTGGCGGCTATGACTACTTGAGTGGAGGTGACTTACGTGCAAACTGGGGTGGTAGGTGAGCCGTCCGTTGTCGCACAGGGTGACGTACTTCTTCTTCCAGTCCTTGTTGAGGGCCTTGTTTGACTTCTTGTAGAGGTAGCCCTGCTTGATGGGGATGGCGCGGCCGGAGCCCACCTCGCCGTTCTTGTTCTTGTCCTTCTCGTCGCTCTTCTTCGACGGCGTGAACAGGTTCGATTTTCTCCGGCTCTTCCTGGACGTGGTGGGCGTGGAGCTGGGCGTGGGCAGGTCCTTGCTGTCCCTGGGGGCGGGGATGGCGTCCATGATGGTGGCGGGGGCCGGGGCGGGGGTAGTGGTGGGCGGCGGCGGGGGAGCCATGAAGGTGGCGCTCGTCACGGCCCCGGGCGCACTCACGCGCTTGAAGCCGTCGTCGCGAAACGAGTCGGTGCGGGTCATGGCCGTCAGCTCGGCGCCGCTCCCGTGGCTGCTCCTTAGGGTTCCATCCTGCGGGGAAGGGCACCGGTGTTAGGAAAGGGGCACGAGGCAATAGGGAAGGGCTCGAGGCGTTAGGAGAGGGGCACGAGGCATTAGGGAAGGGTTCGAGGCATTAGGGAAGGGCACGGGGCAATAGCAAAGAGTCTAGGCCACTTCACTTTAAGCGCTCTCGCCAAGCTTAAGTTTTTCCATTTCAGATCAAGACTACTCGCGAACCAGCTAGTAACTGGCTAGCTGCATGCAAAATACACACACAAAAAAACAAGACTATTCTCCCGAAAGCAAATTCCTCCCAAAACAACAACAAGAGACCGACTGAATCCCCTCCCCCCCTCCCTCCCTCCCTCCCTCCCTCCCAGAATCAAACCCACCACCCCAGAAGGGAGACAGCGAGACCGCCCTTACCTTCGCGACTGTGTTGGTGAACATATGACTAGGAGAGGAGCCGGAGATGGGCGGCGTCACTTGCTGGCTGGAGGTGATCTGCGGGGTCAGAGGCGCCGAGATGTTGGAGTACGGGGCGGGGGTGTAGCCATTGTTGGTCGAGGGATAGCGCAGGAGGTGCGTCGGGGTTCCTGGCCGGGAGTTGTTGGGCGTCAGACCCTGCTGGCTCAGGCGCTGCGCCACGATCTTCGAACAGGCTGCCGGGAGCGAAAGGCGTTACGCAAAGACTAAGACAGGTCTGCAGGCTGCGTGTCAGGCATTTTCGGGATTACACTCATGCTGCTACACTAATTCTCTCTTATATTTCTCATCATCATCATCATCCTAAGCATAAAAAACAATAGCCCAGATAGCAATAAACATAAAAATAAACATTACATAAAACCAAGTCATGGAACGAAATGCCA
>NC_091553.1:46338590-46341090 GCF_042767895.1 Penaeus vannamei
GAACGAATTTTTTTTCTCTCTTAACGGTGAACTTTAACGAAATTTTCTTCTGTTAACGGTGTCTTTAACTCCGTGACCTCAATATTCCCACCGACCTGGTGAGCTTTCGGTTAACAGTACATCCCATATTTTCCCTTCCTAAGACTTTCCCTTTAACGGTTTGTCCTGCACATGACCTATATATTCATTTCGTTAACGGGACCTTTCACTTAACCTTATGTACCAGCTGTCGTTACAGTGTCGTTCGGTATGGGTTTCAGAGCCGTTGTGAATATTCCGTTTTTTTCTTCTAAATTATCTTGTGTTTTTTGTATCGTTTCATTTCGTGTTCTGTTTTTATTTTTGTGTTTTAGGATTATACTTATTTTTTTTATTTTCTTATTTTTTTTTTATTTTTTTACTTTTGCTGTATCTATAAAAGCGAAATATTTGACCCGTGTTTTGTTTTAATTATTTGGGCGAGTCCATTTGACCACGTGCGGTGAATCTTGTTGAAAAAAAGGAAATTGAAGCATTTTTTCTCTCTCACTTTATAAATAATTTACCTGATTTATTTAAGACCAACATCTAACATATACAGTACTTGTAATCTTACTTACTAAACCAGAGAACCAATGTCAAGATTAGAAGTTTGGCGATTGAATATTTTTCACGTAGAAAATGTTACTGAATTCAAATTTAATAAATAAACCTCGCATATATTTATTAATCAGCAAGAACTATGATATACAAAAGATCATCGAGTTTCAAAAATATGTTTTCGAAATTACAGAGCAAATGTGGAAGCTATTGTCTCATTCTTTATAATCTACATCGCTTAATATTATCAATACTATAAGTATTACACTTTTGCCTGATTAGAGTATTTGAGGATAAGTATAAACTAAAATACGCTGATTTAATTGTATAGATGTTCCCCAAAAAAGAAGGAAATAGTTGAATTTCATATGAAAAAAATATAATTTAGCACAAACATAATTAAATTGCGTTTATTTATCGACCATTCTTATAATAATGTCTGCCAAGATTCATAAAAGGGAATACTAAAAAAAAACAATCTTATTATCATTTATTCTCCCTCTTTTTACAATACTGAACAGCTGTCACGAGATCTACATTTATGAATGGAATCAAGTTACGATTATCTAACACCTGATTGGTCGATCTATTTGGGCGAGTCCATTTTACCACGTGGGTCCACATGCTCGTAACCGTACGAGAGAATGAGCTATTTTGGGACATGTCTAATATCGGAATTAAGGTCATCCCTTGATAAATTACATTATAATCACCCGATGAGTGAGGATAATGTGATAGATGACCTACATTCTTTGGTCGAAATGTAGGTCGAGAGAACAAGGTTAGGTAGCCAGTGTCAAGGGCAAATGAATGGTAATAGAGGGTAATGGAAGGTCGATAAGGTATATATAGAATGCGTATGAAGTAAGCTATTTAGAACACGTCCCAACATGTAAACAGTTAAAAGGAATTTCAGATATCTGATTAGTCCCTTCAGTTTGTTTCCAATTTCCGAATAGTTAAGAATGCGTATTTGGTTTCTCTCTGTCTGTCTGTCTGTCTCTGTCTCTGTCTGTCTGTCTGTCTTTCTCTCTCTCTCTCTCTCTCTCTCTCTCTCTCTCTCTCTCTCTCTCTCTCTCTCTCTCTCTCTCTCTCTCTCTCTCTCTCTCTCTCTCTCTCTCTCTTTTAAAACGTTTTGGAAATGACGAAAAATTGAGAGAATTATAAACTTACGGTAAATGGTTTTCTTATGCACGGTTAAGGAAATGCTATGGGAATTAATGCAATGTTTTTTTACACATTTTTTTTCTCAAGGTCGCCCCTGTTAAAGAAAATATTTTGGGCATCCTCCAGATAACTGTACATAGGCCTACATTACACACTCTCCCTCTCAGGTTCCGCTACAACGGTATCGTCTGCATAATGTCGGTATGCGCTTTCCCCTTAACGGTTCTTCGTAACTGTGGCCTCATTTTCACTGCTCTTTCTGTGTCTGTCTGGCGGACTCTCTCTGTCTGTCTGTCTGTCTCTGTATCTGTCTGTCTTTCTCTGTCTCTGCCTGTCTTTCTCTGTATCTCTCTTTCTGTCTGTCTCTCTGTCTCTGTCTGACGGAATCTCTTTCTTTCTCTCTGTCTCTGTATCTCTCTCTCTCTCTCTCTCTCTCTCTCTCTCTCTCTCTCTCTCTCTCTCTCTCTCTCTCTCTCTCTCTCCTCTCTCTCTCTCTCTCTCTCTCTCTCTCTCTCCAAATGTAACATGCATTTATCATTTACCATATATTATTTATCATCCAGATTTTCAATACTTTCTTGTTTATATCTTATCCGCTAATGTTATTGTTGTTCCTTACTTTCTTGATATTCTTAATATCTAACCCCCCCCCCTCCAAAAAATAAAAGAATAAATGAATAATAATAATAATAGATAAGGGGGAGGAGCTAGGCCTGTGATTGGTCGGTGTATCTGGGCGAGTCCATTTACCACG
>NC_091553.1:46353590-46358590 GCF_042767895.1 Penaeus vannamei
GTTAATAGATGTAGACAGAATTACATCAGATAATACACGTATTTTCATGGAGACTAATACAGATGAGAAAATGATATGAATGTTGGATTAATCAAAGAAAATATTTTGTGGTCTACGTCTTTGAAAAATTACACAGAACTCCCCTAGAATAGAGAATGGATTCGCCCAGTGGAGAGATATGTACACCTCTTATTAATAAAATCCTCATTCCCTTATCTGTCCACACACAGAGAGACACATACACACACGCATGCACGCACTCGCACACACACACACACACATGCACACATACATACAAACACACACACACGCACACGCACATAAACACACACACACACACACACACACACACACACAAACACACATACATACACACACACACACACACACACACACACACACACACACATACACACACACACGCACATAAATAAATGTGCATGTACTATTTATTCATGTACGTATTCAATATTTAGAAAGCCTTCATTACCTCCGATATATTTATAATCGCGCGATAATCACAATGGATGAAACGTTTAATCTTTCAACAAACCTCTTCTATGCATAGTTTATTCACATATGATCCATCTACTAAATGTGTAAAATAAGTTATGAAAATGACGTATCTATACCGACATTTGGCGCAATCAATTAATATCTCAGTCTACCCTGACACATTCTCTCTCACTCTAAACCAAACACAGAAAACGGGACATTCGTCGAGTCGGCGACATTGTCAAGTTACAAAACTTTCTCCGTGGAAAAGTGAACCAATTCCCTGGTTACCTGAATTCACACCGTCTGCAGAGGGTTACCGTTCTCTTGTTACTAAGTACTCGGCCTTGTTACCCAGTTCTACAACGAGAGAGAAAGTAGGGCTTGGGGAAGGGCAGGCTGTCATTGCTATATGGTTTCGCATAGGAAATGGAGAAAGTTACTGTAGTTTTGTAGTTTGCCCATTTCTATACATGTATATAGTTCATTCTACAGTGAGTTAGTAAATCAATTTGTAAAATAAGCTAGAAAATAAAGTACCCCTCATAGCATTTGGCTCAATGAAATCTTATGAAGCGCAATTGATTATTATCTCAGTCTACCCTGACACATCCTCCCTCAAATCGAAAGTCTAAACCACAGAAAACGGGACCTTCGCCGTGGTTGCCAAGTTACAAAACTTTCTCCTTGGAAAAGTGAACCAATTCCCTGGTTACCTGAATTCACACCGTCTGCAGGGGGTTACCGTTCCCTTGTTACTTAGTACTCGGCCTTGTTACCCAGTTCTACAACGAGAGAGAAAGTAGGACTTGAGGAAGGGCAGGTGGTCATTGCTATATGGTTTCGAATAGAAAATGGAGAAAGTAACTGTAGTTTTGTAGTTTGCCTATTTCTGTGCATGTATATAGTTCATTCTGCAGTGAGCTTGTAAATCAATTTGTAAAATAAGCTAGAAAATAAAGTACCCCTCATAGCATTTGGCTTTCACGAATCTTATGAAGCGCAATCAATTATTATCTCAGTCTACCCTGACACATTCTCCCTCAAAGCGAAAGTCTAAACCACAGAAAACGGGACCTTCGCCGCCGTTGCCAAGTTACAAAACTTTCTCCTTGGAAAAGTGAACCAATTCCCTGGTTACCTGAATTCACACCGTCTGCAGGGGGTTACCGTTCCCTTGTTACTAAGTACTCGGCCTTGTTACCCAGTTCTACAACGAGAGAGAAAGTAGGACTTGAGGAAGGGCAGGCGGTCATTGCTGTATGGTTTCGCGTAGAAAATTGAAAGTGATTGTAGTTGTGTAGTTTGCCTATTTCTATGCTTGTATATAGTTCATTCTACAGTGAGCTAGTAAATCAATTTGTAAAATAAGCTAGAAAATAAAGTACCCCTCATAGCATTTGGCTCAATCAAATATAGAGCGCAATCAATTATTATCTCAGTCTACCCTGACACATCCTCCCTCAAAGCGAAAGTCTAAACCACAGAAAACGGGATCTTCGGCGCCGTTGCCAAGTTACAAAACTTTCTCCTTGGAAAAGTGAACCAATTCCCTGGTTACCTGAATTCACACCGTCTGCAGGGGGTTACCGTTCTCTTGTTACTTAGTACTCGGCCTTGTTACCCAGTTCTACAACGAGAGAGAAAGTAGGACTTGAGGAAGGGCAGGCGGTCATTGCTATATGGTTTCGCGTAGAAAATGGAAAGTGACTAAGTTGTGTAGTTTGCCTATTTCTATGCATGTATATAGTTCATTCTACAGTGAGTTAGTAAATCAATTTGTAAAATAAGCAAGAAGATAAAGTACTCCTCATAGCATTTGGCTCAATCAAATCTTATGAAGCGCAATCAATTATTATCTCAGTCTACCCTGACACATTCTCCCTCAAAGCGAAAGTCTAAACCATAGAAAACGGGACCTTCGCCGCCGTTACCAAGTTACAAAACTTTCTCCTTGGAAAAGTGAACCAATTCCCCGGTTACCTGAATTCACACCGTCTGCAGGGGGTTACCGTTCCCTTGTTACTAAGTACTCGACCTTGTTACCCAGTTCTAGAACGAGAGAGAAAGTAGGACTGAGAGAGAAATGGAGAATGACAATGGAGTTTCAAAGGTTAGATATGTAGGTAACGGACTTTTGTATGTGTATGAGTCATTAGAAATGCGTAAGGTTATTATGAGGGGGGGGGGGGGAGTTGTTTGTGTGATGAAATGTGATGTGTTTATATATACACATATGGAAAATAAATAAAATAGAACAAACTTTAATGATTCCAAACTTGCAACTACAGATATATATTCATCACAACAAACAACTGGGAATTAAAAAAAATACAGTTATTCAAATGTATCTAAATATGAATATCATAAATATTTCTTTAACTACAATAAGAATGTTAGTATCACAATGACTGTAAGTACAAGGGTTATGACTACTATGACAAGGTCCTCCCCTACACAGAAATGGACTCGCCCTCTCCTGTTGCTCAAGCATATTGCTTCATACAGAATATTCTCTTTCATGTCAGTATTAGTTTCATATTTATTCGGATTCTTTAAGACTTATAGTAACTTAGACTATGATGATTATACATTAATAACATTTAATTAATTAGTGATAAACAACGTTAGACCTACAGGGCACACAAAACTGAAAAAAACGTAAATTTATCAAATGATACAAGTATAAAAACAAACTAATATTTCAAATACTCATAAGAAAAAGATATTTACAAAAACATCATAGTCACCCCTCCAAAGCCGCGACAGATTCCGAAAGTCCCGCGAACAGAAAACGGAGAACAGACACATTAAGTTCCTTCGGTTGCTAAGTAACTTTCCCTTCGTGGGTAACCCGGTTTTGTAGTTACCTAGATCCATATTGGTCTCAAGGTTACCACGGGCTTATTACCAAGCAACTGGCCCTGTTACCTAGTTAGTTCGCGAGAGAGAGAGTGAAATTTTTGGGGTTTGTGGATCAGTGAAAGTGACAGTTAGATGGACTTTTTTTTCTTTTCTTTCTTCGGAAGGATGGAAAGACAAGTAAAAGATGTTTAAAAAGGAACATATATTTGCAATGAATTCATACGGTAATTAAAGTATGAATACGGATTTTAATTAACGTATCCAACCTCTCTTTACATTTCCTATTTCCATTTTTCTAACAAAAATATCACAAAACTATTCACCGTTATTTACCTAAGTCTCCCCTCCCAGAAAAAAACAAACAAACAGAAAACGGGAACTCATTACCTGGCGCGCTTTCACAGGCTAAAATTCCACGCGCAAACTTTCCCTCTAATTACAGGTATGGTACGCTTCCTTGCTGTTCGTAGTGTACAAGGCTGTCATCCTACGGTTTACCTGGCCTTGTTACCTAGTTCCGATAGAGAGAGTGCAGGCGAGAGGAAGAAATGATGCACTACGACCCACATCAGGTGGCGGTAGGACCTTCATTTGACCCCTGGAAACAAAAGAAGGTCGGTTTTAGGTCCCCTTTCCCTTATGCACTTCCTTTATAAATCATTTTGGGAATTATTTGATTCGTATAAGCGCTTTATATACGAAAATACTATGGCTTATGATTATATTATTATTTTTATGCGAATTATATAATTAGCTATGTTACTATTCTTTTATTTCTATTATTTGGTGTAATTTCATGTCGAATGGGTTAACCTTAATAAAAATTAGAGAATTGATAAAAAAAAATAATGACGCTACCGTTAATTGTGACAATATTAAATGAAAATTGTACTACTGATACTAATATTGATAAAAAATAGTGATTCTACGATAACGATGATAATAAAGACCATAACGATAATAAATTCATACCAAATACCATAACAACTATCACTCCAACCGGCGAACGACCTATCTGCACACACGACCCCAAACAAGGTCGTTTTACCTCATGCTCTTGTTCCTACGCTCTTGAACCCAATTCGGGGCTTCTGAACCCCCTTAGAACTGCTCCGGTTTCCTTGTTACCTACTTATTCACTCCCTTTGAAGGTTACTCCTGCTTTCTCCTTGGTTACCTGCTCTCGTTACCTAAATCTGCTGCCGTGGAGAAAGTAGGTATGTGTTTTCCCTTTTTTGGGGGTGGGTGGGTGGTGGGTGGGGGGTGAGGAGAGGGGGAAGGGAGGGAGTGAGAGAGGATGAAAGGGAGAGGAGAGGGTAGGGAGGGGGAGGAGTGAGAGGAAGGAAAGGGAGAGAGAGAGAGGGAAGGAAAGGAGGGGGAGGGAGTTAGGAAGAAGAAAGAGAGGAGGGAGGAGAGGGGGAGGGAGTGAGCAGAGGGAAGAAAGGGAGGAGGGAGAGAGAGGGAAGGAGAGGGGGGGAGGGGAGGGTAGGAGAGGAAGGGGAAGAAAGGGAAGAGGGAGGGAGCAGGGAAGGAGAGGGGGGGGGAGGGAAAGGGAAGGAGATGAAGAAAGGGAGGAGAGGGAGAGAGGGAAGGAAAGAGGGGGAGGGAGGGAGTAAGAGGAAGAAAGGGAGAGGGAAAGA
>NC_091553.1:46365915-46368415 GCF_042767895.1 Penaeus vannamei
GTTAAACTCGTGGTTCCTCCCAAAGCAGACGAGTCGACGTCGGTCCTCGTCTATGCCCGCTCGACCGAGATGCTGGATGCCGCCAAACAAATGATAAAGGAGGCCACGACGAAGAAGACGCCCACGACGATGCAGAGGTCCGTGTTCGTGCCTCGGGTGCTGCATGGGCAGGTCGTGGCCAAGGAGCTGACGGGCGTAAAATACATCGTGCCGGCGGAGGGCGCGAGCAGTCAGCTTGTCCGAGTGGTTGCCGACACCAAAGATGCCCTACACGAGGCTCTAAATTTCATAGAGGCCCTGGTAGACACGAAAAGGATTGTGGCGGCCGTCGTGGTCGCGTAGTCAGACATGCAGGGGGTGGCTTCTGCGGCCGAGGAGGCGGAGCGCCGATTCCACGTCCAGGTGCAGCTCCCGGAGGCCCTCCAGCCGTTCAACCCGGTGGGGGTGAGGGGCCTCCCGTGGGACGTGCGAAGGGCCTTGGCCTTTATGAGGCTTACCCGCCCGAACTGACCCCAATTCATTTCCTGATATTAATATATCAGGAAAGAACCAAAAAAGAAAAAAGAAAAAAAGAAAAAGAAAAATGGGATGAAGGGAAATGAAAGAAAGAAGGGAAATGGCGAGTCTGAAAGCATAGAGTGCCATAATTCAAAATTTAGAACTTAGAGACACACATATATAATATATGTATATATATATGTATATATATATATAAATATATATATATATACATATATATAAATATATATATATAAATATATATATATATATATATATATATATATATATATATATATATATACATATATATTATATATATATACATATATGTCATACCTGTTTGCAGTTTGAATACATTAAAATTCCAATTCAGAAACTCCAGTTATTGGAACGAATAGCCAAGTTAAAATAATGGATTAGACAGCCAGTTAGCTCACGGGGGTGTTGATGTAAAGATTCGGTGTTGTAGTCTGCCTTGTTCTCTCCGATTTGTTTTGTTCTTCAGTGTTCTCCTGATGGTGAAGATTCTGGTGTTAATAGAAGTGATGATTTGATATAAAGTTTTAATGTATACGTGAACTTTAATGATCGAAATAGACTGAAATAGAATGAAATATCGAGTAATACTAGAGAGAGAGAGAGAGAGAGAGAGAGATGAGATGGAGAGATGGAGAGAGGGAGGGAGGGAGGGAGAGAGAGAGAGAGTTTTTGCGGTTGTTTTATCCCATATTTACAAATGAATACATTCGCCTCTTCCACTTTCTTAATTTTTTTACACCTATTATCTGTTTCATGCTAGAGTAATAAAATATAAAAATGTTTCCCTGTACATTTTCGTTTTCTATGAGTACAATGAATTTATCATTTTCTGTGAATCGTAATTAGGGGATACTATTTCATATTTTTACATTTAATATCGGTTACAAACGAGAAAAGTGTTGATATGAGATATAGTGGATATCTTTTTATAGTTTCACAGAAACAGCCATCTATTAGAAGGTAAATTATAGTGGAAGGAATAGCCGCGAATAAACCGTTTCATAATAACAAACGTATGTGACAAGTGAAAGCTCAGAGGTAAAAATTATGTGAGGTAAAAATTAATATTGTTTGACATAATGATAATTTTTACCTCACATAATTTTTACCTATTATTGATATTATTGTTATTATTATGATTATTTTTCTTATTACCCTTATCGCTATAATCATTCTTATCGTTATTATCAATTATTGCTATCATCACTGTTATTATTATATTATTGACATAATAATTTTTACCTCACATAATTTTTACCTATTATTGATATTATTGTTATTATTATCATTATTTTTCTTATTACCCTTATCGCTATAATCATTCTTATCGTTATTATCAATTATTACTATCATCACTGTTATTATTATATTATTGACATAATAATGTTTACCTCACATAATTTTTACCTATTATTGATATTATTGTTATTATCATTATTTTTCTTATTACCCTTATCGCTATAATCATTCTTATCGTTATTATCAATTATTACTATCATCACTGTTATTATTATATCTAACTACTGACAGCGATGAACACAAAATTGATCATTATCATTATTATTACGTGAATAATCATTCCATATTATGTAAATTATTTATCAGTTCAGGTACACAAACATATATATATATATATATATATTTTTTTTTTTTTTTTTTTTTTTTTTTTGTTATGTGATTTTTGTGCGTGTGTTCGTTTTTTTTATTTATTCATTTTTATTTTTCTAAACAAGATTAATGGATTTATAAAGGGACAGGTAACATGTCAGAAATTGCATTTGCTATCAAACTCCGTACATGTGGGGGGAAAGGAAATTCGCTGTTTTATTTTTTGTTGTTAAGCCTTTTTCCTAATCAAGTGAATGCACTCAACGTGATGCCACACAGAACTGCGAAGCGACCCTCCGTCGACGGAGCGAGGCCTCGAGGGGGCCAGGCCCCTCCCTCACTCGCAACGAAG
>NC_091553.1:46378415-46385915 GCF_042767895.1 Penaeus vannamei
GACCTCTCCCGACTTCGAGGTGTGACGTCATGGGAGGTCGGAGTTTAGACCTCTCCCGACTTCGAGGTGTGACGTCATGGGAGGTCGGAGTTTAGACCTCTCCCGACTTCGAGGTGTGACGTCATGGGAGGTCGGAGTTTAGACCTCTCCCGACTTCGAGGTGTGACGTCATGGGAGGTCGGAGTTTAGACCTCTCCCGACTTCGAGGTGTGACGTCATGGGAGGTCGGAGTTTAGACCTCTCCCGACTTCGAGGTGTGATGTCATGGGAGGTCGGAGTTTAGACCTCTCCCGACTTCGAGGTGTGAGGTCATGGGAGGTCGGAGTTTAGACCTTCCCGACTTCGAGGTGTGACGTCATGGGAGGTCATGGGAGGTCGGAGTTTAGACCTTCCCGACTTCGATGTGTAAGGTCATGGGAGGTCGGAGTTTAGACCTCTCCCGACTTCGAGGTGTGACGTCATGGGAGGTCATGGGAGGTCGGAGTTTAGACCTCTCCCGACTTCGAGGTGTGACGTCATGGGAGGTCGGAGTTTAGACCTCTCCCGGCTTCGAGGTGTGACGTCATGGGAGGTCGGAGTTTAGACCTCTCCCGACTTCGAGGTGTGACGTCATGGGAGGTCGGAGTTTAGACCTCTCCCGGCTTCGAGGTGTGACGTCATGGGAGGTCGGAGTTTAGACCTCTCCCGACTTCGAGGTGTGACGTCATGGGAGGTCGGAGTTTAGACCTCTCCCGACTTCGAGGTGTGACGTCATGGGAGGTCGGAGTTTAGACCTCTCCCGACTTCGAGGTGTGACGTCATGGGAGGTCGGAGTTTAGACCTCTCCCGACTTCGAGGTGTGACGTCATGGGAGGTCGGAGTTTAGACCTCTCCCGACTTCGAGGTGTGACGTCATGGGAGGTCGGAGTTTAGACCTCTCCCGGCTTCGAGGTGTGACGTCATGGGAGGTCGGAGTTTAGACCTCTCCCGACTTCGAGGTGTGACGTCATGGGAGGTCGGAGTTTAGACCTCTCCCGGCTTCGAGGTGTGACGTCATGGGAGGTCGGAGTTTAGACCTCTCCCGACTTCGAGGTGTGACGTCATGGGAGGTCGGAGTTTAGACCTCTCCCGACTTCGAGGTGTGACGTCATGGGAGGTCGGAGTTTAGACCTCTCCCGGCTTCGAGGTGTGACGTCATGGGAGGTCGGAGTTTAGACCTCTCCCGACTTCGAGGTGTGACGTCATGGGAGGTCGGAGTTTAGACCTCTCCCGACTTCGAGGTGTGACGTCATGGGAGGTCGGAGTTTAGACCTCTCCCGACTTCGAGGTGTGACGTCATGGGAGGTCGGAGTTTAGACCTCTCCCGACTTCGAGGTGTGACGTCATGGGAGGTCGGAGTTTAGACCTCTCCCGGCTTCGAGGTGTGACGTCATGGGAGGTCGGAGTTTAGACCTCTCCCGACTTCGAGGTGTGACGTCATGGGAGGTCGGAGTTTAGACCTCTCCCGGCTTCGAGGTGTGACGTCATGGGAGGTCGGAGTTTAGACCTCTCCCGACTTCGAGGTGTGACGTCATGGGAGGTCGGAGTTTAGACCTCTCCCGACTTCGAGGTGTGACGTCATGGGAGGTCGGAGTTTAGACCTCTCCCGACTTCGAGGTGTGACGTCATGGGAGGTCGGAGTTTAGACCTCTCCCGACTTCGAGGTGTGAGGTCATGGGAGGTCATGGGAGGTCGGAGTTTAGACCTCTCCCGACTTCGAGGTGTGACGTCATGGGAGGTCGGAGTTTAGACCTCTCCCGACTTCGAGGTGTGACGTCATGGGAGGTCGGAGTTTAGACCTCTCCCGACTTCGAGGTGTGACGTCATGGGAGGTCGGAGTTTAGACCTCTCCCGACTTCGAGGTGTGAGGTCATGGGAGGTCGGAGTTTCGACCTCTCCCGACTTCGAGGTGTGACGTCATGGGAGGTCGGAGTTTAGACCTCTCCCGACTTCGAGGTGTGACGTCATGGGAGGTCATGGGAGGTCGGAGTTTAGACCTCTCCCGACTTCGAGGTGTGACGTCATGGGAGGTCATGGGAGGTCGGAGTTTAGACCTCTCCCGACTTCGAGGTGTGACGTCATGGGAGGTCATGGGAGGTCGGAGTTTAGACCTCTCCCGACTTCGAGGTGTGACGTCATGGGAGGTCATGGGAGGTCGGAGTTTAGACCTCTCCCGACTTCGAGGTGTGACGTCATGGGAGGTCATGGGAGGTCGGAGTTTAGACCTCTCCCGACTTCGAGGTGTGAGGTCATGGGAGGTCATGGGAGGTCATGGGAGGTCGGAGTTTAGACCTCTCCCGACTTCGAGGTGTGACGTCATGGGAGGTCATGGGAGGTCGGAGTTTAGACCTCTCCCGACTTCGAGGTGTGACGACATGGGAGGTCATGGGAGGTCATGGGAGGTCGGAGTTTAGACCTCTCCCGACTTCAAGGTGTGACGACATGGGAGGTCATGGGAGGTCGGAGTTTAGACCTCTCCCGACTTCGAGGTGTGACGACATGGGAGGTCATGGGAGGTCATGGGAGGTCGGAGTTTAGACCTCTCCCGACTTCGAGGTGTGACGACATGGGAGGTCATGGGAGGTCATGGGAGGTCGGAGTTTAGACCTCTCCCGACTTCGAGGTGTGACGACATGGGAGGTCATGGGAGGTCGGAGTTTAGACCTCTCCCGACTTCGAGGTGTGACGACATGGGAGGTCATGGGAGGTCATGGGAGGTCGGAGTTTAGACCTCTCCCGACTTCGAGGTGTGACGACATGGGAGGTCATGGGAGGTCGGAGTTTAGACCTCCCCCGACTTCGAGGTGTGACGACATGGGAGGTCATGGGAGGTCGGAGTTTAGACCTCTCCCGACTTCGAGGTGTGACGACATGGGAGGTCATGGGAGGTCATGGGAGGTCGGAGTTTAGACCTCTCCCGACTTCGAGGTGTGAGGTCATGGGAGGTCATGGGAGGTCGGAGTTTAGACCTCTCCCGACTTCGAGGTGTGAGGTCATGGGAGGTCATGGGAGGTCGGAGTTTAGACCTCTCCCGACTTCGAGGTGTGACGTCATGGGAGGTCGGAGTTTAGACCTCTCCCGACTTCGAGGTGTGACGTCATGGGAGGTCATGGGAGGTCGGAGTTTAGACCTCTCCCGACTTCGAGGTGTGAGGTCATGGGAGGTCGGAGTTTAGACCTCTCCCGACTTCGAGGTGTGACGTCATGGGAGGTCATGGGAGGTCGGAGTTTAGACCTCTCCCGACTTCGAGGTGTGAGGTCATGGGAGGTCGGAGTTTAGACCTCTCCCGACTTCGAGGTGTGACGTCATGGGAGGTCGGAGTTTAGACCACTCCCGACTTCGAGGTGTGAGGTCATGGGAGGTCGGAGTTTAGACCTCTCCCGACTTCGAGGTGTGACGTCATGGGAGGTCGGAGTTTAGACCTCTCCCGACTTCGAGGTGTGAGGTCATGGGAGGTCGGAGTTAACAAGGCAAAAGGTTCTCGTGCTTAGGTCATATCAAAACGCAGGGATTTAGATGTAAGTGCTTGGGTGATAAGCTCCTAACATTAGTCTCTATAAAACATTTATTATGAAGCATTTTATATATATATATATATATATATATATATATATATATATATATATATATATATATATATATATATATATATATATATATATATATATATATATATATATATATGTATATGACGTTAATATGATTATGAATATTGATTCTTACATCGAGTAGTTGCATACCAAGTTCGGGCGATAGAGAACATGGAGGACTTCGGAGAAACTTATAACGTATGTTTATCAATGAGAGAGAGAGAGAGAGAGAGAGAGAGAGAGAAAGAGAGAGAGAGAGAGAGAGAGAGAGAGAGAGAGACAGAGAGAGAGAGAGAGAGAGAGAGAGAGAGAGAGACAGAGAGAGAGACAGAGAGAGAGAGAGAGGAGTACTGCGGATTGTTCTTGTATGTGAAATCTTATTACAAGTGGATTTACTTAAACTATCTAAACTTTTTTTTTCTCTATTTCGAGTATGGAAAGAACACTTCCCTACATACTTTGGCATTTACAGCTACTCGAGAATCACCGTAAAACACATGTTTCTTTATATAAACATACTAAAACAGGCCTAATCAACATGCCATTCAGTTACGATGAATTTAGGTGGAATAGAAAAAAAGTCTAAGGACTCACCCTCCTCATTTCACTTACACATTGAGTTTAGATAATTCGCACAGCCTTAAATATTACATATTTGAGAGTATGTTTAATGCTTATTATTCTAATATGAGCGCATATTACTGTCTGATACCTGATTCTATCAACTTTTTTTTCTTTCTCTGTGGCTAAGTTCTACACAGCAATAACCACAATTATATTTGCTGAGAGTTAGACATGTTTGATTAATATTTATGCAATTATCTCTCTTCTCTTTTCCTTCTTCGTTTGTTTTATGCTTTCAATCTGATTGACTCATTTGGAAATTTGTAATTCCGTTTGCATTTTCTGAAAAAATGGATTTCCTATATAACGAAAAAGTACATCCTGTGAACAATACATTTTTTATTACTAACAAACCTTCACTCCATTATATTCGTTTAAAAAGTACTAGTTCATACCAAAGGAATTACCTATTACTTTTGTCGCTATATTATTAATGGCAATGTTTACATACTATGGTTTAAGTTAATAGATACCCAGCTAAAAGATGTCCAGAGCTGAGTTACTGAGGACTATATTACATCTTTATAATTCTATCCTTGTATATGATTATCTTTGTATGTATCATTATTTCAGTTTGAGATATAAAAGAATATAACAAAATCTAATTTTTCTTAGAATTGAAATTTCTTGGTTGTTTTAAAACTATCAGTACTTGCATTCATAAAACTACAGAGAGGATTTAACCCAATGTGTTGTAGGATCTCATGGTGTCTGCATGTTTAATTTCTAATGTTTGTACTTGAATGGTATTTCGAAGTTATCATACGAAACTTATGAAATATGCAATAATGAATGTATATTAATTAAGAAAAAAATAGAATTACTGAGAGACAATTTGTTGAAATCAGTCTGTTCGAATTAGAAGGACCTGCATTGTATAAATCACAAAATAGTATTATACACTAAGAAATAATTATACATCTTTCATGAAACATCCAATACTTACAAGATAAAGTATATAGTGTATCATATATAATATGAAAATAACAGAAAATCAAACCAGATATTAAAGGGGTAACTGAAGAAAAGTAAACGCTGCTCGGAGATTCCTAAAACAGAAAACGTTTTTGTTTAGGACTTGTTAATTTCCGTTGATAAAGGCGAATAGTGTGTCATAGCATCTAGCATGGTTTAGTACAATGACATACAAACAAAGATTATAATGGAATTAATTTAAAAAAATAGTACTGTGTGTTTGCTTTGGAAAGTTTGACCAACTGGTACAGAGCATCACCTACGAGAGAGCGAGAGAGAGAGAGAGAGAGAGAGAGAGAGAGAGAGAGAGAGAGAGAGAGAGAGAGAGAGAGAGAGAGAGAGAGAGAGAGAGAGAGAGAGAGAGAGGGTGAGAGAGAGAGAGAGAGAGAGAGAGAGAGAGAGAGAGAGAGAGAGAGAGAGAGAGAGAGAGAGAGAGAGAGAGAGAGAGAGAGAGAGAAAGAGAGAGAGAAAGAGAAAGAGAAAGAGAGAGAGAGAGAGAGAGAGAGAGAGAGAGAGAGAGAGAGAGAGAGAGAGAGAGAGAGAGAGAGAGAAAGAGAGAGAGAGAGAGAGAGAGAGAGAGAGAGAGAGAGAGAGAGAGAGACAGACAGACAGACAGACAGATAGAGACAGAGACAGAGACAGAAAATGAGAAAGAGAGATACAGATAAGGAGATAGATATATTGTATAATCGATGAACATACAAATATATCAGACACTGACATACATATATACATAGATATAATGTCTTTTCAAAATTGACTTCAGAGTATAAACCGACTCAAATATACTTTGCATATCGGGATAAATTTGACAACAAAAACGAGTTATTTAATATTACCCTGCAGAATAAACAATTTTATTTACTCATTCTTCCTTTCTTCTTAAGTAATTAAATAAAGATAAACAATATATAATTAAATTCATCTATATGGTGTCTTGAAGTGACAAACAATGTCCTGCAATGCTTTTAATATAATATCAATACCGACATATAAGTATTTGGTTAGACAGATATAGATAGTTACTGCTGATACCATTCTCATTCTACATAATTTTGCTTATTAGTATCATCATCATAATCATTATTACCAATACTGTTATTAGTGTTACTGGTTTTATCATTATTATCATTGTCATTGTTATCATAACTATTGTTATCAGTATCATTATTAGTAGTATTAATATTAGCTTTATTATCATTATTATCACTATTATCGTACTATCACCATTATCATTATTATTATCATTATCATCGATATTACCTTAATCATCATTATAATTGCTGTTTTTTATTATGATTTCGGAAAAAAAGGTAAACACACTGAGCGTTTTTCTAACAGCTGTTTAAATTGTTTTGGATCGAAATTGAGCCATAAAGACGCTATCGAGAACCAGCGTCCGGTTGAAGAGACGAAACTCCGTAACATGAAAAACGTTTTTCCTGCATCTACGCGATCCCTCGACGCAAAGGGGTTAATTGTGACATTGCGCCGCAGCAACTAATGGGATTTTCGACCTTACGCGCGGGGGAGATGAGATCAGTGTTCTTCCCCCGGAGCGCGAGAGGCTGTGATCAATATGGATGCTGCGAGAGCGAGTCTCATCTCGCTCTTTTTGGAGGATTCTACTCCTTTTTATCTTAATTTTCCTGTTTAAATAGAATCAAATATCGTAGACGTCGATACTATGGTTTAGAATTTAGTGAGAATTGCCATACAGCACAGAGCGCGGGAGGCGTTGCCATGACAACGGGCAGGAGCGCCGAGAATAGATCGTCTGGTTGGCTGCCAACTCCCGCTGACCAATGAGAAAGCCGCTTATCCGAAGCCTTCGTTCTCATTGGTCGATACTGACCTGGCATCACCTTGATTGGAATTTGATCCGCACGTAATCCCTCTCTGAAAGGCATGGATACCGGTCACTAAAGACGTCAGTTTGACCGATATTAGGGTGAAAAGGTAAAAAAAGAAAAAAGGAGTGGCATCCCCTGGAGACGGAAGGAATAAGAGAATATTTTCGAAACGTCGGGAGAGGCACCCCTCCGAAGGATGTTGCCGTCTGGCGGTCCATCATTTCCTTGGACTGCCTTGTGTGACATGCAGCAGAGGCGGCGCGAGACTGCGTGACCTCCACTCCTGCAGGAAGAAGCGAGGGCGAAAGGGCGCCCACCTGCTCTCGGAAGTCCTACAGGAAGAACCCCGAGGCCCACGCCCTCCGCCAGGTAAGTGAAGGGTCGGAAGAGCTATCCTCTCCTCGCCTCTCTTCCCTCTCCTCCCTCATCTCCCTCCCGCT
>NC_091553.1:46398415-46404381 GCF_042767895.1 Penaeus vannamei
AGAGAAAGAGACAGACAGAGATAGAAAGAGTGAGTGAAAAAGAAAGAGAAAGAGGAGAAAGGAGAGAGAGAGAAAGAGACAGACAGAGATAGAAAGAGAGAGTGAAAAAGAAAGAAAGAAGAAAGGAGAAGGAGAAGGAGAGAGAGAGAGACAGACAGACAGACAGAGATAGAAAGAGAGTGAAAAAGAAAGTGAAAGAGAAGAAAGGAGAGAGAGACGAAAGAGAGAGTGAAAAAGGAAGAAAGAGAAGATAGGAGAGAGAGAAGGGGAGAGAAAGAGAAAGAGAGAGAGAGAGAGAGAGAGAAAGAGAGAGAGAGAGAGAGAGAGAGAGAGAGAGAGAGAGAGAGAGAGAGAGAGAGACGAAAGAGAGACAGAAAGAGAGACACGAAAGAAAGAGAGAGAGAGAGAGAGTGACGAAAGAAAGAGAGAGAGAGAGAGAGAGAGAGAGAGAGGGGCGAAAAAGAAGGGAGAAAATTTTTACATGCCTATATATCAACGTCAACAGAATATGAATCCATTGACCATATATCATGCCTATGGTTTAAATGATTTTTATAAACCTATTCATTCATACACACTCACAGTACATAAGGCAAGGTTGTTTTTAACAAAATATACTTCATGTCCATTTTCTTGCAATGGTATACGGTCATCCATGCACAGCCACAAATATGAAAATATAGACACAGACATATCCAATATTCACATGCAAAATCGCCATCCACATCCATGTTTGATCACCCACACACACCCACGCGTAAGATTATACTCAATCACAACAGAGCCACATTCACGCCTAAAATAGCAGCCCCGCCCACACCCACAGACACCCACAATCACCCCTCCACCCACATCCATGTTTGATCATCCACACCGCCCGTACTCGTCCACAATATACCCACTCTCACGCCTAAAATATCAGCCCTACCCACGCCCTTAAACATCCACAATCACCCATCCACCCACATCCATGTTTGATCATCCACACCGCCCATACTGGACCACAATATACCCACATTCACGCCTAAAATATCAGCCCTACCCACACCCTTAAACATCCACAATCACCATTCCACCCACATCCACACGCAATCATCCCTCACCCGTCATTAGCACCCACACTCGACAAGACCTCCACACCTCACCCATCCCTCTCTCCCACACCCTCCCTTCCCATCTCCCCACACCCACAAATATTCACTCACGCCTCCATCCCCGCAAAAGCAAGACCACAACTCACTTTTCTTAGTCTCCTTCACCCACCCCCACCCCCACAAGGCCAAGACTTCAATAAGCCCACACCCATATCCACCCCCTCACACACACACAATGCCAAAATCTCCCACAACTCACACTCTCTCTCTCTCCCCCACTCTCCTCTCTCTTACTCCCCCACTCTCCTCTTTCTTACTCCCCCACTCTTCCCACTCTCCTCTCTCTCTCACTCCCCCACTCCACTCCCTCACTTCTCCCTCACTTTCCCCCCACTTCTCTCTCTTCCACTCCTCTCCCTTACTCTCCCCCCCACTCCTCTCCCTCTCCCTCTCCCTCTCCCTCATTCCCTCCCTCCCTCATTCCTCTCCCTCCCTCCCTCCCTCCACTCCCTCACACCTCTCCCCCACTCATCTCTCCTCTCCCTCCCTCCCCCAGCACGAGCCTCGAGCACAGCCGCTACGTGACGGAGAGGATCCACAACCTCGTGACGGCCTTCAGCCAGCGCGCCAGCAGGGTCAAGGCGCAGATCACACAGCCTCCGACGCCTTCCACGGAGCTGTCCGAAGGAGGTGAGGTCGTGCGCTGCTTTTTTTTTTTTTTTTATGGGAGGGTTGCGAAATGTGTGTGTGTGTGTGTGTGTGCGTGCATGTGTGTATAAATATGTATATATATATATATATATATATATATATATATATATATATATATATATATATATATATATATATATATATATATTTATGTATATATAGATAGATATATAGATGTAGTACATTATATATACTAGCAACAATAAACAATAATAACTAACCACCCCCTCCCTTCCTCCATTCCCCCTTGCCCCTTCACCCACCCCCTCCCCCTCACACCGCACCTTACCCCATCACCCCTCCCCATGTCCTCTCCCCCATCTCCCATTACCCTAACTCTCTCCATACCCCCATACCCTCATTCCTTCACCTCCCTCTCCCCTTCCTCCCCATCACCCCATCCCATACCCTCTTTCCTCCTCCCTTTCCTTCCCCTTCTCCCTCTCCCCTTCCTCCCCATCACCCTACCCCATTCCTCCCCTTCCTCTCCCCCACCCCCTCCTCCTCCCTCCCCGTCATCCCTCCCTCATTCCACCCCACCCCCTACCTCCCCATCACCCCTCCACCCCACCTCCATCACCCCACCCTCTTCCAACCCCCAACCCCTACCTCCCCATCACCCCTCTTCCCTCTCCCCTACCATCCCCCATAACCCCCAACACCTCACCTCCATCATCCCACCCCAATCACCCCCCCCCACCTCCATCACCCCTCTCCCCACCCCCAACACCCCTCTCCCCACCCCCGTACCATCCCCCATCACCCCCCACCACCCCTCCCCCCACCTCCATCACCCCACCCTCTTCCAACCCCCATCACCCCACCCTCTTCCAACCCCCACCCCCACCCCTAACCCCATCACCCCCCCCTCCTCCTTCCCCCCCCAACACCCCTCTCCCCACCACCCCCTCCTCCTTCCCCCCCCCCAAGCAGGCGAGGACTCCCACCGTCCGGCAGACCTCCGCCAGAGGCTGGACTCCCTGATGCCCGAGCTGTCGTCCCGTTCGCCGTCGCCGCAGAGCCTGGTGGGCGTGGATACCCGGCGGGCGCGCCTCCTCCGCCGGTTCCGCTCCTGCAGGAGGGCGCTCGACTTCCCCAAGGCCATGGAGCCGCATAGTGAGGATGCTGGTGTTTTTTTGTCTGGCTCTGTCTCTCTCTTTCTGTCTCTTTTTGTCTTTCTGTCTCTTTTTGTCTTTCTGTCTCTTTTTGTCTTTCTCTTTCTGTCTCTTTCTCTTTCTCTCTTTCTCTGTCTCTCTCTCTATCTCTCTGTCTCTGTCTGCTTTTTTATTTTTTTATTATTATTATTTTTTCAATTATTATTATTATTATTATTATTATTATTGTTATTATTATTATTATTATTATTATTTTTATTTACTGGAGTCGCATAGTAAGGATAACGTTGTTGTTTTTTGCTTTTTATCTATTTTTTTACTTTTTTATTTATATTTATTTGTTTATTCAATTTTTTTACTGGAGCCGCATAGTAAGGATATTGTTTTTGTTTATCTATTTTTATTTCTCTTTATCTATTTTTATTTTTATTTATTATTATTATTATTATAATTAGTAAGGATGTTTTTTATATATTTTTATTTTATTTTTGTTTAACTATTTTTATTTTTATTTTTTGCTATTTTTTTTACGGGGGGGGGGGCGGTTGGGGGGGGGGGGTAAGGGCTGTGCATGTGTGTGTTGTGTTTTTTATTGTTTGTTTGTTTTATTCTTATTATTCTTGTTTCCTTCGTCATTTTCTTCCTCTTTGCTTTCTCTTTTTTCTTCTTTCTTTTCTTTCTTTCTTTCTCTTTCTGTTTTGTCTTCTTATTTTGCTTTGTCTTCTTTTCCTTCTTCATTTCCCTGGCTGTCTTCTCTCTTCTTTATCTTCCTTCCTTTTTCTAATATTTTTTATTTTCTCTTTCTCTCTTATTCCATGCTTTCTTCCCAAGCTTAGACAAAATAAAAAAAAATATTGATATAACCAAAAGAATTAGCTTAATCTATATTTTATTTCAATAGTTACATACTTCTAGAATGTGTAAATGAAAGGAGAAGAAATTAGGGAGAAACAAAGATATTCAAAAAAGGGAATAAGTAAATGAGAAGAAGAGATGATAGTGGAATAAAGAGAGGGAGAGGGAGAGAGGGAGAGGGAGAGGGAAGGAGAGGAGCGAGAATGAGAGAAAGAGAGATAGAGAGAAAGTGAAAGAGAAAAGAGAGACATAGATAGACAGACAGCCAGAAGAGAGAGAAAAAGAGAGAGGGATAGAAAGAAAGTGAAAGAGAGAGAGAGAGAATAGAGAAGGAGATAGAGAGAAAGTGAACGGAAACAGAAAGAGAAAGAGAGAGAGAAGGAAAAAGAAAACGAGCAAGAGAGACGTAAACAAACAAAAAGAAAAAGAGAAAATAAAATATAGAAGAGGGAATCATCGTCTGGACTTGTAAATCATCCTTGAGACAGGAAAAGGTCAGAGAAATTGGGATTTCGAGAAGGTTCGAGGTGTCAAGGGAGGAGGGAGGAGGAGGGGGGGGGGTTCTTCCTGTTTCTGTTTTCCCTTCTTTCGTGTTCCTCCTGATTTGCTTCCTTCTTCTTATCTTCATTTTTTTTTTTATTTCATCTTTCTCCTCCTCTTCTTCTTCCTTCTCCTCCTCCTCCTATCTTCCTATCTCCCTCCTCCTCTTCCTTCTCTTCATTTCCCTCTCCTCATCATCATCCACCTCCTACTCCTCTTCCTCTTCTTCTTCATCTTTCCTCTTCCTTCTCCTCCACCTCCTTCTCCTTCTTCTCCTCTTTCTCCTCCTCCTCCTTCTTCTCCTCCTCCTCCTCCTCCTCCTACTACTGCTACTACTACTACTACTACTACTACTACTACTACTACTACTACTACTACTACTACTACTACTACTACTACTACTACTACTACTACTACTACAACAACAACACTTTCCCCTCTTCCTCCTCCTCCTTTTCTTCTTCATTTTCCTTTTACATTACTTTTTTTATCTATTGCTGTTTTATTATAATTTCAGATGGCCGTCTTATGACCATTGATTTTTTGCTACATCCACCATTTATTGTTATTCATTTCTTATTATAAGATCATTTATGTATTGATAGATTTTGAAAAAATGTTTTGAATATTTTAACATTCTCCTCCCACTAGGTCTTCGCCGCTAATGACCTTGTTAAAACGGTAGACAATTTTAAAGAATCAGTTAACCCTTTCTCAGCATTATGTTCATATTTGGTCTAACTCCCCGGAATCTGGATGACATTGAGTTAAAAGTGATGGTGGAGCATTTGCAAAATTCTTGAGCATGTTTTGGGCAACGCAGAATTCACTCTTTCATTTCATAACTGCTTGTTTTTATGTATAATTATATTGTTCAGAGCGAAAGTTATCCGTGGTGTGATGTCGCCATATTAACTTTATCTGTCAGTTACAGAATTGAAAGTTGTATGAATATGAATATAAAAAAAAGTTTGATTTAAAGTATGATAATAACGTTACGTATAAATTAGGTGATTTTGTGGTAGCCAATTCACGTGGCATGATGTATTGTGATAACATTTATATATATGTGCATATATATATAAAGGTATAAATATGTGTGTGTGTTTGCGTAAACAAATACACATGCACACGAGAACAGGGTACTTCAAACTATGTAGTTGGAAGTACCCTGTTGTAGTGTGTTTGTGTGTGTGTGTGTGTGTTTGTATGTGTGTGTGTGCCTGTGTGTACATATATATATGTACGTATATATATGTATATATATATATATATATATATATATATATATATATATATATACACACACACACACACACACACACACACACACACACACACACACACACACACACATATATATATATATATATATATATATATATATATATATATATATATATATACACATATATGGTGATATTGGGTTGAGAGAAAGATACGATAGAAAAAAGAAAGTTTAAAGAACCAAGGAAATAAATCTCCATCTTCCACCCCCCTCCCCCCACCCCACCCCCACCCTCCCCCCTTTCTCCCCCTCCCCCCAGGCCGGCTCTACATCTGGTGGCTGCTCGTGGTGTCCATCGCCTACGTGTACAACGCCTGGGTGATCCCTCTCCGCTTCGTGTTCAGCTCGTATCAGAACGACCAG
>NC_091553.1:46404881-46417381 GCF_042767895.1 Penaeus vannamei
GAGAGGAGAAATAGAAGAAGAAGAAAATGAATCCTATGGAAGGTTCCGGCGAATGTCAGGTGAGAGAGAGGAGGGTGGGGGAGAGAAATAAGAAAAGGAAAGAAGGGAAAGGAGAGGAGAAATAGAAGAAGAAGAAAATGAATCCTATGGAAGGTTCCGGCGAATGTCAGGTGAGAGAGAGGAGGGTGGGGGAGAGAAATAAGAAAAGGAAAGAAGGGAAAGGAGAGGAGAAATAGAAGAAGAAGAAAATGAATCCTATGGAAGGTTCCGGCGAATGTCAGGTGAGAGAGAAGCGGGGGGTGGGGGTGGAGGGGTGGGGGGATAAGAAAGGGAAAGAAGAGGAAGGAGAGGAGAAATAGAAGAAGATGAAATTTAATTCCATGGAAGGTTGGATTTTGTTTCTTCTTTTTTCTGTTTTTGTTTTCTGACTTTTGTGTTATGTTTTCTTTGTTTTTTTTTGCTTTTTTGTTTTTTGTTCTTTTTTTTTGGTTCCTAATTTGGGTTAGTCTTATGTTCTTTGTTCTTGTTTTCCTTTTTTCATTTCGAGGGAAGTGTTGATAGTAATGAAGAAGATTTTTTTTTTTTTTTTTTTTTTTTTTTTTTTTTGCTACTACCAAAGAGGTTGTGTTTTTGGTTGCGGTGGTTAGTTAATTTTTTCGTTCATTAGCAGGATAACAAAAAGTTATAAACATTTTTTAAATTAATTTTTAACCAGCGGTGTGTCTTAGGAGGAAGAAAAAGAAGAAGAAGAAGAAAAGGAAAGGAAGAAAGAAAGAAGAGGACGAGGATGAAGGGAAATGTAGAATTGGAGGAGGAGGAGTAGGAAAGAAAGAAAGAGGAGGAGAGAGAGAAAAAGAAGGATTAGAAGGAAAGGAGGAATAGGAAGAGGAGGAGGTTAAGAAGCAAATGAAGGAAGATGGTACCGAAGGAGGGAGTAGAGGGGAAGAAGAAGACACGGAGTAGAAGAAGGGTTATGAAACGAATATGAAAGAGGAGAAGAAGAAAGAAGAAAGAATAACTTTCCTTATTTATTTTATATTTATTTTTCTGTCTCAGAATAAGGAAAGCATTATTATTCTTTGTGTTATTGTTATTAATCTGTTTTTGTTTTCCTCAGATCTCGTGGGTTTAGCAGTCTCTTTGTACTTAGCAAGTCTGACCTTCAAGCCACGATCAAGGATTATCCCGAAGCCCAGGAAATACTCAAGAAAAAGGCGAAGTAAGTGTAATTTTTATTTATTTCTTTCATCTTTCTTTTTTTTCCTTTTTTGCTTTCTTCTGTCGATTTATGTATCTCTTTTCTTGTCTTTTCTTTTTTGTTCATTTATTTTTTTCTTTCTTTTCTTTTTACTCTGCTTTTCTTGTTCTTTCTCTCTTTATTCTTCTCTCTCTCTCTCTCTCTCTCTCTCTCTCTCTCTCTCTCTCTCTCTCTCTCTCTCTCTCTCTCTCTCTCTCTCTCTCTCTCTCTCTCTCTCTCTCTCTCTCTCTCCATCTCTCTCCATCTCTCTCCATCTCTCTTAATTTTTATTTTATTACCTCCCTCTGTCACACACAAACAAACAAACACGCTCCCCCCTTCCCCACCTCCCATCTCCCCCCCTCCCCTTCCCTAAAACAAAATCACCCCCCTTAAACAAGAAAAGAAAAGAAAAGAAAAGAGAAAAAAGAAAAACGTTTTACATCCTCTCCCTCTCTCCCTTTCTCCCTTTCTCCCTCCCGCAGGCGGCTGATCAAGCAGAACCAAGCCCGGGAGAAGCAGGAACCCCCAGCAGATGAGAACGTCATCATCAAGTCACGAGAGAGCACGCCGAAGTTGCTGCACACTGTGTTGCAGGTAAGTCGCTTTTCGGGGGGGTGTGGCCTGGGTTTTTTGCTTTTTTGTTTTTGTCAATTTGTTTAATTACTTTCACATGGCCTGGGTTTTTTGGTTTTGTTTATTTTTATCAATTTGTTTAATTACTTTCACATGGCCTGGGTTTTTTGTTTTGTTTTTTTATCAATTTGTTTAATTACTTTCACATGGCCTGGTTTTTTTTATCAATTTGTTTAATTACTTTCACATGGCCTGTTTTTTTTTATCAGTTTAATTACTTTCATTTTTTGTTGGTGGTGGTGTTTGTTTTGTATCAGTTTGTTTATTTTCATTTTTTTGTTGTTGCTGTTTTTTTTATCAATTTGTTTGATTTTTTTTATTTTGTTTATTTTTTATGTTTTCGTCTACTTCTATTACTTTATTATTTTATCGTTTTGTTTAGTTGTATATTTGTTTGTTATTTTTTCTGTTTAGTAAGTGTGTCTGTTTCTTCTTTGTAGTATCTGTATTTCTTGTTTTTTTGTGGTTATCGTCTGTTTTTTTTAATTCTTTTATTTGGTGTGTTTGTGTGCACGTGCGTCTGTTTTCCTCATTTCTTGTGTTTTTATTATTATTATTATTTGTCCTTCATTTTTATCTCTGTTTTTCTCTATTTCTTCTATATGTATGCCTTGGGTTATATATGTTTCTCTCTTTCTCTCTATTTAGTTATCTCTCTCTATACCTCTATCTCTGTTTCCATGTCTCTGTTTTCTATTTATTTTCGTATATTTATACATGTTTTTTTTATATATGCTATTTATGTTTTGTATCTACATGTATGTTTGTTTATTTGTTTATATATCTACGTAATTTTATTTGTTTTTTGTTTCAATTTATTTATTTTTATATATTTATCTTCTGAAATATATCCCTTTGTTCGTCAAAAGATTATCTATATTTCAGTGATATCAATTTCATACAATGGATGTGTAGCCACGCGTGTATGCATATATGTATGTATGTATGTGTGCGTAAATGTACGTGTGTGTGTGTGTGTGTGTGTGTGTGTGTGTGTGTGTGTGTGTGTGTGTGTGTGTGTGTGTGTGTGTGTGTGTGTGTGTGTGTACATGTGCAAGGCCTATATAAGTACTTGTATAGACCTTGTACATGTGTATGTGTGGTGTGTGTCTATGTGTATGTGTATATATACGTGTTTGTATCTACGTGTGTATGTGCGTGTACACGTGTGTGCATCTACGTGTGTGTGAGAGTTACGTAACTTGGTCAACGTATTTTTTTTTCACGTTTCCTGCAAAGGATGGATGGGCGGTTGGCCTGCTCATTGGCTGGACTCTTGTCGTGTCTCTGTTCTCGCTTTTTCCCTGTCTCCCTCTTTCGTTGCTGTAACCTTTCTGTTTTTTATCCTTGTCATCTCTTTCTTTCGTTATTATTCTCTTTCTGTTTTTTCTTTTCTTCTTTTTGTGTTTCTGCTGAACTCTTTTCGTGTCTCTGTTCTCGCTTTTTCGTTATTTCCCTCTTTCGTTGCTGTAACCTGTCTGTTTCTATCCTTGTTGTCTTTTTATTTCGTTATTCTCATTTTCTTCTCATTCTTCTTCTTGTCTTTATCATCATCTTCTTGTTCGTTTTCTTCCTCCTATTTGCCTTTGTTCTCGTTTTCGCCCTCTTCCTCCATCTCCTCCTCCTCTTCCTCTTCCTCTTTTTCTTCTTCCTTCTCCTCCCCCTCTCCTTCTCCTCCTCTTCCTCTTCCTCTTCGTCCTCCCCCAATCTTCCTCCTCCTCTTCCACCCCTTCCTCCTCCTCCTCCTCCTCCTCCTCCTCCTCCTCCTCCTCCTCCTCCTCCTCCTCCTCCTCCTCTTCCTCCTCCTCCTCCTCCACCTCCACCTCCTCTTTCTTACTCCTTTTCTTCAAAATAGAATGTATATATTCATATTATCGATAGAAAAAAAAGTATACCCTTCCTTTTGCCTTTGATAATGATAATGATAATGACAATGATGATAATGATGATGATGAAGATAATTATAAATGATGCTCATGCTAATATTACTGCTTTCGCTATCTGCTACTTATGATGATAATAGTAATGATGGAAATGATGATAATGATAGTGATGATAGTAATAACGATAATGATAATGATTATAGTAATAATGATAATAAGGATAATGATGGTTTAAATTAGTGTTGTTATTATAATAATGCTGCTGATGGTGATAATAATGAAAATTCTAAAAATGATAATGATAAAGATAAACGTAATAATAATGATAATGATAATAATGGTAATGGCAATGACATTGGTAACAATGATATTAGTAATAATTATACTAATACCAATAATGATAATAATATTAATAATGTCAATATTGATAATGAGAGTAATGATAATGATAATAGTAATAATAATGAGAATAATGATAATAACAATGATAATGATAACTATAATGATAATGATAACAGCAATAATAATGATAATGAGAGTAATGATAATGATTATAGTAATAATAATGAGAATAATGATAATAATAATGATAATGATTATTATGAGGATAAGAATAAGCATAATGATAATGGTGATAATAATAAATATAATGATAATAACTAGAAGCACTTAGAGGGCGCATACCTCCGCCAAAGTAATTTATTGGCTGATACAATAAAAAAATATTCACTCTTGAAGAATTACATTAAAATCACCTCTTTCTCCGTTAACATAACATTTTGGCAATAATTAAAAACATTATGGATCCGGATCACACCTCTGGTAAAAAAAAAAAAAAAAAAAAAAAAAAATTTTTTTTTTTTTTTTTTTTTTTTGGGGGGGGGTTATCCTGCTAAACAACTAACAAACAAACTAACCAAGGCGTAATCATGACCTCTTTGACGGAGGTGATAATGATAATGATGGTAATGATTTAATTATTTTTGATTAAAGGTAATTATAGTAATAATAATAAGAAAATGAAGATAATGATAAGAAGAACAATGGTGATAGTGATGATGATGATATTAACGATAATAATGATAATGATGACAATTATAATAAAATAATAAGTTTGATGATAATAGTGAATTGAAATGATAATAGAAATAAAAAAAATAATAATAATGACAAAAATGATAATGATAATGTGGAGTATGATAATAATAATATTTATGATAATAATAATAATGATGATGGTAATGATAATAATAATAATGATTATTATTATTATTATTATTATTATTATTATAACAACAATAACAACAACGATAATAATATTGATGATAACACTGATAATAGTAATGCTAACGATAATGATAGTGATATTACTAATAATAATGATAATGATGTACGATAACTGAAATATTAATGATTGTCATTAAAGTAATAATAATAATAATACTGACAGGAAAAATGATTAATGATAATAATGATAATATTAATTAACAATAATGATAATGATGATGATAATGATAGTAATGCTGATAAAGATGATAATACTGAAAATTATAATAGGATAATAATAATGACATTGATGATAATGATGATGATGATAACAGTAACAATAATAATATTATTACAATAATTATCATAATGATGTAATGATGATGATGATGATGATGAAAATGGTAATAGGGTATAGATGGAAATGGAAATAGAAATGAGAATAATAATGATAATATGGATGTTAATGATGATGATAGTAATGAGAATGGTAATGGTAATAATGGTGGATTAATTGTTATTCTTTTATTATCATTGTCATTTTTATTATTTGTTATTGCTGTTATTGTTGTTTTTATTATTATTGATATTATTAGTAGCAGTATTATCACTATCATTATCTAAACTTTATTATTATTGATATTATTGTTATTATTATTATTATTATTGTCATTATTATTACTACTTTTATTGTTATCAGTATTATTTTTTATCAATATTACTGTTACTAAATTGTTGTTGTTGCTATCATGATTATTATTTCCATCATTATGATTATTATTAGTATCATAATTTTCAATTTTATCTTTATTATTATAATTTCTATTATTATCGTTATAATTTTTGTTTTGTTAGTGTTATTATCATTGTTATTGTTGTTATTGTCTTTCTTGTCATCATTATCAATATAATTTTTATCAATGATGATAGTGATATTATCATTAATATAGTTATCAATATCATTATTATCTCTGATATTATTAATATAATTTTCATTATTAGTATTATTAATCCTAAATTTAAAGATGAAATGAAGACGATTAGCAATAAGAACAAAAAAAAAAGAAAAACAAAAATATTAGCTTTCCTTTCATATTAATCAGTGTGTATCTCCCTCCATCTCTCCTTCCCTCCCGCCCATGCTGCTTCTCTCACGCCCACGCCCACCCACCCGCCCACACCCTTCCGCCTATACCATGCCTATGCACGCCCACCAACCCACCATGCCTACCCACGCCCATCCGCCACTCACCCATCCACATCATGCCTACCCACGCCACCCACCCGCCTACACCACGCCCATCCGCTACCCACACCATGCCTACACCACGCCCTCACCACCCACCCACGCCCACACCCTCACCACCCACCCTCACCACCCACCCACACCCACGCCCACACCCACACCCACACCACCCACGCCCGGTAGGTCGTACGCCCGGACTCCTACACCGCCAGCGTGATCCGGCGCTACTCCCGCACTTTCTCCCGCTCGACGCTGGACATCCCCTCGTTCGATTCCGCGTCCGAGTGCGGGGGTTGGCCCTGGCTTCCGTCTCCCCGGCAGCTCCTCTCCTCGGCGTCCCTTGAGGTCCCTACTAGAAGCAGTAGGAGGTCCGCCAGGGGTTCCTTCAGGTTGAATTCCCACACGTGGAGATGATGATAATGGATGGATGTGATAGATGGGTAGAGAGACAGGGGTAGATGAGGGGTAGAGAGTGGGTGTAGATGCATCGATGGGTGGATAGGTTGGGTGTAGGTGGATAGATCGATGGATTGGGTGTAGATGGACAGATAGATAGATGGGGTAGATGGATTGGAATGGATTGGGTGTAGAGATGGAGTAGATGGATAGAGAGATGGATTGGGTGTAGATGGACAGATAGATAAATGGGGTAGATGGATAGAAAGATGGATTGGGTGTAGATGGATAGATAGATAGATGGGGTAGATGGATTGGAATAGATTGGGTGTAGATGGATAGATAGATAGATGGGGTAGATGGATTGGAATAGATTGGGTGTAGATGGATAGATAGATGAGGATAGATTGGGGTGTAGATGGACTGGGATAGATTAGGTGTAGATAGAAAGATCGATAAATGGAATAGATTAGGTGTAGATGGATAGATAGATCGATCGATAGATGGGGCTAGATGGATAGAGAGATGGATAGATTGGGTCTAGATGGATAGATAGATGGGGATAGGATGTAGATGGACTGGGATAGATTGGGTGTAAATGGATAAATAGATAGATTGGGTGTAGATGAATAGAGAGATGGATAGGGACAGATAGGGTGTAGATGGATAGATCGATAGATGGAGGGGGATAGATTGGGTGTAGATGGATAGAGGGATGGGATAGAGTGGGTGTAGATGGATAGAGAGAGGGAAGGGGTAGATTGGGTGTAGATGAACAGAGAGAGAGATGGGATAGATTGGGTGTAGATGGATAGATCGATAGATTGGGTGTAGATTGATAGATCGATAGATGGGGATATATTGGGTGTAGCAGGATAGATAGATGGGATTAGATATGGGTGTAGATAGATAGATAGATAGATGGGATAGATTAAATGTACTTGTATATTGATGAATAGATAGATATATGGATAGATTGGATGTACATTGGTCGATTTATAAATAGCTGGGGATAGACTGGGTGTAGATCGATAAAAAAGATAGATAAATTGATAGATAGATAGTTAGGCTTTGTTTTTAGATTAAATTTTCTTTAGTTATTTTTATATATCATTATTATTATTATTATTCCTCTTAAAAACGGTGTTGCTTCTGACAATTCATCGATTTTTTATATATAAAAATATAGAATGCACTGTAGTCTTACTTAGAAAACTTAGAATTGTCTTGTTAAGTATATTATCATCTGCCTTTTTCATCACGTGAGAATTTATGATGCTAATGAAATGTTTTGGTATTTTCAAAATTGTTTTTTTTTTTTTTTTTCTTTTTAAACACGTTTGAACACACATTCAAGTAAGATTTATTTTGGACATTTTTTTCTTTTTAAGCTTAGATTTTAGATTTTCATTTCACTTTAATTTTATTATTATCATCACCATCATCATCATCATTATTATCATTATTAATATTATAATAACTTCATATTGTTGTTGTTTCGTTACTTTTATTATTATTTGTTATTATTATTATTATTATTATTATTATTATTATTATCATTATTATTATTGTTTTGCTATTATTATTAGTATTACTTTATTATCATCATTATCATTTCCACCATTATTATTATCACTATCATTCTTATTACTATCATCATACCTACACCATTATTATTCTTACTATCATAACTATTTTCATTATTATAATTACTATTATTATTCCCCTCATCATTATAATAATTCTTAATATCACTATGATTACTTTTCTGGCAAAATCGATGATGACAAAGGCAAAGATGACCCATTCTGATAATGCAGTTGATGTGTTGTATGATGCAGTGTGTTATTTGTGTGTGGTTCCCTTTGCAATGCTGTTTTTAACACTTAAGATTTCGTGGCTGTCCAAGATGTTGTCATTTTATCAACTAACGTTTTTTTTAGTTATTTTTTTTCTATATGATTCTGTTCTGTTTCTGTTTGTATCAGTCTCTGTTTCTCTCTCTGCTTTTCTCCCTTTTCTTTCTCTTTCTCTCTCTCTCTCTCTCTCTCTCTCTCTCTCTCTCTCTCTCTCTCTCTCTCTCTCTCTCTCTCTCTCTCTCTCTCTCTCTCTCCTCTCTCTCTCTCTCTCTCTCTCTCTCTCTCTCTCTCTCTCTCTCTCTCTCTCTCTCTCTCTCTCTCTCTCTCTCTCTCTCTCTCTCTCTCTCTCTCTCTCACATCTCGTCGGTGCTCATTATTGATAAACTCTCTCAGAGTCTGTTTTCGGGTCATGTAGCTTGTTTTTAGAATCTGAACCATATATATATATATATATATATATATATATATATATATATATATATATATATTTATATGTGTGTATGTATGTATGTATTTGCGTATGTATACCTATAAACACACGTTAGTATAAATAGTATAAATGTATATTCCTATTTCTAAATAGTTAAAAAATATCCCCATCAGTATCTAAAGTCCTTAAATTTCTAATGTGTGTCACTTGCCTCAAATCTCCTTAAAAATAAATGCCCTTTTTGTGATTCCATTACCGAGTGTACCCAAACCTCGCTTGTGTATTATTAAAAGTTTTCTACCGTTATATATATTTTTCTAGCAGATAGACATCCCCTGGATATACTGTTGTATGCACAGATTATTCTTCTGTTGTTGTAGTGTTGTTTGATAACGATAAATATACGTGTTTTTCTAATATTTAGCTTTGTTATTCTACCCTAGCAAGTATAACAAAAATCTGCAACCAAAGAAAACGGATCTTCTTGTATTTATTAGGGATAACTCAAACAATACGGTCATACCACTTTCTCCACCTTTGGCATGCCTCTTCAGTGGAGATTCATATTGCCCAAATCAGACAGACAGAACTTCAAGTGTTTAGGGAAAGTCCTTTACATTATTAGTATAAATATTAAACAACATTCTCAAACAAGTATCAAGAAATAACGCGTATTCAGCAACATAATTCCATGATTCCTTTACTCAGGTCTTCGCTGGAGGTCCCCACTAACAGCTCGCGTCAGCTCGGCGGCGGCGTCCCGGCAAGGACGAGCATGTCCGAATCCTTAGCCGAGGAGGAAGAGGAGGTTAGCTTGGTTCCTCGTTACGGTTTCGAACGTGGGTATTCACTGGTGATGAAAGCGGGGGCGTCTATTGGGGAGGGTAATGCCCCCCCCCCCTCCCCACCTCCACACCCCTAGCAATGCGTTATGTTTTCATTATTAGAATCTTGATTTATTTTGCCTGAATTGTACCTAAATTTACTCCTATTTATCCTTGGCTATAGCTTTAGAATACCTCTAGAATAGCTCATTAAATGAGAAGAAAAGACAAAACAGCTGATTATGCTCGCTTTGACCTCCCCCCTCTAAGAAAAAGTTGAAACGACGCCCCTGGCTTGAAATCATGATGGAAACAAGGGAGTATCTTAAAAAACCTAGTTTAACCATTAGAATTGTTAAATTCTCATTCCTCTATTTTAGAAAATTTTAACAGCTGGGATATTTCATTCTCATTTCTCTCTTTTTAGCAAAATTTAATATCTGGAATATTTCATCCTTATTTTTTTATTTTTTTTATTTTTTTTTTATCTATTATTATTATTATTTTTTTGCCTATTTCAACAGTTGGAATATTTCGTTCTTACTTATTGCACACGTTAGTTGTATAGTATTTTGATTTTCAATTATTTCGTGTTTATTTTTTAATATGCCTTCTTTGACAGTTTTGATAATGATCTTGAAGAAATTATAGATAATGATGATTATGACAGCAATGATGATGATGATAGTAATTAATGATAGTAACATCGATTATAATCGTAGTAAAAATGATGAAAATGATGATTCTAATAATAATTGTTATATATAATTGTTATCATCATTGATAATAATAATTAGATGATGGCAATAATGGTAACGGTAATGATTACAATAATGATAATGATAATGGTAATTATAATAATTTCTGTAAAACAATAATAAGAATAATTATAATATTGATAATAACAAAAGTTATAATGATAACGATAAGGGTTATGATAATGACAGTAGAAATGATAATGATCATTATTATGATAATAATACTGTTATTTGTAGTAGTAATAGTTGTGATAATAGTAGTAGTAGTTTCAGCTGCAGTGATAGTAATAATAATATTGAAAATGATTATGATAATGATATTGATAAAAATATGAGATGATAGCGACAATAGCAACAACAACAATAATGATAATAATGGTAGTAATAGTAATAATGATAATAAGAAAAGTAATAACGATGATGATAATAATGATGATAATAATGATAATGATAATCATATTTATAATAATGATAATGATAATGAAAATAATGATAATAATTATTTTAAAATAATGATAATATTAAAGGTAATAATGATGATAATGACACTAAAAGTAGTAGTAATAAAGTCACTAACGATAACATTAATAATGATAATAATGATAATAACAATAATGAATATGATGATACTGATAATTATAAAGATTATCATACTCATAATGATAGCGATAATGATACTGATAATAATGATAATGATAAAGATAACTATGATAATGATTATGATAATAAAATAGTAATATTGATAATAATGGTAATACTAAAACGAGTTTAATAAGAATGATAATGATAATGATCGTGATAACGTAATGATTATAATAATAATGATAATAATAATAATATTTCTGACAGTAATGATAACTGTAATAGTTATGATTATGATGAGAATAGTTATATTAATACTAATTATGATAAGGATGGTAATAGTCATGATAAGGCTAACAATGATAGTAATAGTAACAGTAATAGTAATAACACTGATAATTAAGTAGTAGATAATACAACTAATAAAGACAGAATTATTAATCACTGTTCTCAACGCCCACTCCAAACTCCTCCCACTCCGAATCCCACCCACCCCAATTCCCTTCCCTCCGAATCCCGCCCACCCGCAACCCCTTCCACCCCAAACTTCTCCCACTCCAATCCCCTCCCACTCCGAAACCCGCCTACCCCATATCCCGCCCACTGCAAACTCCTCCCACCTTATATCCCGCCCACTCCAAACTCCTCCCATTCCTAAACCCGCCCACCCCCAACCCCTTCCACTCCAAACTCCTCCCCCTCCAAACCCCGCCCACTCTTCCTCCCACTCCAAACCCCTCCCAACTCCAAACTCCTCCCCCTCGAAACCCCGCCCACCCTTCCTCCACCAGTTCATCGTCGTCGAGACCTCGGAGTTGGGCGAGGACATGGCGACACGCCCTCCTGGAAGCCCCGCTTCCTCCACCAGCCACCACTCCATCACCCTCCGCCGGGGGTCGAGGCCGACGACACCGCAGAGTCCTCACAGCGTCTGCTCGGTGTCTCCTTCGCCTCGCTCCTCGCCCCGATCTGCGCTCCGGGAGGGGACGTCGGAGGGGCGGGAGGGGGAGGAGGGAAGGAGGGAGGAGGGGGAGGCAGGGGAGAGGGTCTCGCAGGGGAAGAGGTGAGGATATGGACGTTTTTGGGGGTGGGTTGTTTTTTTTTTTTATGTTATATGATGTGGTATATTGTCTTTTTGTGGGTCTCTGTTTTTTTTTCTGTTTCTCTGTTTCTCTCTTCCTCCCCTCCCTACCCCTTGCCTATCCCCCCACTCACCCCCTCTCCCCCTTCAGGCGCCCGTCCTCGCTCGACGGCGGCGAGTCCCCGCCCCCTGCAGCGTCGGCCGTCCAAGCCAACTCGCAGCCCGACTCCAGGAGGTCGAGTTTCGCCATGAACTCGCGGGCGTCTCGCTACTCGCCCGTGTCGCTCACTCGCCAGTCCGCC
>NC_091553.1:46427381-46432381 GCF_042767895.1 Penaeus vannamei
CTACCATGATATCAACTGATTTTTTTTTTCTTAAAACACATTACATAAACTTTTATACCGTAAAAAAAATACAATTATGAACTGGCTTTTAATTTTACATAATTTTTATTCGAAACATTTTATTTCAGATTCTTTCTGTATGTGTGTGTATGACCGTGCGTGTTTGTGTTTGTATGTGTGTGTGTCGTTTGTGCTCGTCTGTGTATGCAAGCTGTGCTCGTCTTGTGCTCGTGTTTGTGCCTGTGTGTGTGCATGTAGTTGTGTCTCGTCTGTGTGTATGTGTGTGTGTTTGTGCTTGTCTGTGTATGTGGGTGTGTGTGTTTGTGCTCGTCTGTGTATGTGTGTGTTTGTGCTCGTCTTTTATATGTGTAAAGTGTTTGTGCTCGTCCATATGTGTGTGTGTTTGTGCTCGTCTGTGTATGTGTGTGAAATGTTTGTGCTCGTCTGTGTGTTGAGTTCTCGTCTGTGTATATGGCAGTGTGTGTGTTTGTGGCTCGTCTTTATATGTGCCGTTCGTCTGTGTTTGGGCTCGTTCTGTGTTTGTGTGTGTGTGTGTTTGTGCTCTACGTCTGTGTATGTGTGTGTGTTTGTGCTCAGTCCTGTGTAGGTGTGTGTGTTGCTGTGCTTGTCTAAAGTGTATGTGTGTGTGTGTGCCTGTCTTTATATGTGTGTGTGTTTGGTGCTCGTCTTTGTTTGTGTGTGTGTGTGTTTGTGCCAACTCGCCTGTGTATGTGTGTGTGTTTGTGCTTGTCTTTATATGTGTCTGTGTTTGTGCCTGTCTATGTGTATGTGTGTGTGTTTGTGCTCGTCTTTATATGTGTGTGTGTTTGTGCTCGTATGCGTATGTAAGTGTGAGTGTGTGCTCGTCTTTATATGTGTGTGTGTTTGTGCTCGTCTGTGTATGTAAGTGTGTTTGTGCTCGTCTGTGTATATGTGTTTGTGTTTGTGCTCGTCTTGGCTGTGAGGTGTTTGTGCTCAGTCTGTGTGTATGTGTGTGTTTGTGCTTCGTCTGTTATATGTGTGTGTGGTTTTGTGCTCGTATGCGTATGTGTGTATATGTGTTTGTGTCTGTGTGTATGTGTGTGTGTGTTTGTGTTCGTCTTTATATGTGTGTGTGTGTTTGTGCTCTGTTCTGTGTATGTGTGTGTGTGTTTGTGCTCGTCTTTATATGTGTGTGTGTGTTTGTGCTCGTCTGTTATATGTGTGTGTGTTTGTATAAGCCTGTCTGTGTATGTGTGTGTGTTTGTGCTCATTTAAAAAGTGTCTGTGTGTGTGTTTAAATGCTCGTCTGTGTATGTGTATGTGTGTTTGTGCTCGTCTGTGTATGTGTGTTTGTGCTCGTCTGTGTATGTGTGTGTGTTTGTGCTCGTCTGTGTATGTGTGTGTGTTTGTGCTCGTCTGTGTATGTGTGTGTGTTTGTGCTCGTCTGTGTATGTGTATGTGTGTTTGTGCTCGTCTGTGTATGTGTGTTTGTGCTCGTATGTGCATGTGTGTTTGTGCTCGTCTGTGTATGTGTGTGTGTTTGTGCTCGTCTGTGTATGTGTGTGTGTGTTTGTGCTCGTCTTTATATGTGTGTGTGTTTGTGCTCGTCTGTGTATGTGTGTGTGTGTTTGTGCTCGTCTTTATATGTGTGTGTGTTTGTGCTCGTCTGTGTATGTGTGTGTGTGTTTGTGCTCGTCTTAACTGTATGTGTGTGTGTTTTGTGCTCGTCTTTATATCTGTGTGTGTTTGTGCTTGTCCTGTGTATGTGTGTGTGTTTGTGGTGCTCGTCTGTGTGTATGTGTGTGTGTGTTTGTGGCTCGTCTGTGTATGTAAAGGGTGTGAGTGTGTGGCACTCGTTGGTGTATGTGTGTTTGTGCTCGTCTGTGTATGTGTGTGTGTTTGTGCTCGTCTGTGTTTGTGTGTGTGTTTGTGCTCGTATGTGTATGTGTTTGTGCTCGTCTTTATATGTGTGTGTGTTATTGTTCTGATGTTTATATGTGTATTGTATTTATTGCTCGAAAATAGAATCTGTGTATGTAAGTGTGAGTGTTTTGTGCTCGTCTGTGTATGTGTGTGTGTTTGTGCTCGTCTGTGTATGTGTATGTGTGTTTGTGCTCGTCTGTGTATGTGTGTGTGTGTTTGTGCTCGTCTGTGTATGTGTGTGTTTGTGCTCGTCTTTATATGTGTGTGTGTTTGTGCTCGTCTGTGTATGTGTGTGTGTTTGTGCTCGTCTGTGTATGTGTGTGTGTTTGTGCTCGTCTGTGTATGTGTGTGTGTGTTTGTGCTCGTCTGTGTATGTGTGTGTTTGTGCTCGTCTGTGTATGTGTGTGTGTGTGTTTGTGCTCGTCTGTGTATGTAAGTGTGAGTGTGTGCTCGTTGGTGTGTGTGTGTTTGTGCTCATCTGTGTTTGTGTGTGTGTTTGTGCTCGTCTGTGTATGTGTGTGTGTGTTTGTGCTCGTCTGTGTATGTGTGTGTTTGTGCTCGTCTGTGTATGTGTGTGTGTGTGTTTGTGCTCGTCTTTATATGTGTGTGTGTTTGTGCTCGTCTGTGTATATGTGTGTGTTTGTGCTCGTCTGTGTATGTGTATGTGTGTTTGTGCTCGTCTGTGTATGTAAGTGTGAGTGTGTGCTTACATGTGTTAGATCCGTTAAACAAATTGAATTGTTTACTGTTCGATTCGGCTTTGTAATGACTATTTGTTTTCAACTTTAATGCATTGTTGATTATTAACAATAAGAACACAGAGGAGAGAGAGAGAGAGAGAGAGAGAGAGAGAGAGAGAGAGAGAGAGAGAGAGAGAGAGAGAGAGACAGAGACAGAGACAGAGACAGAGGGACAGACAGACAGATGGACAGAGAGAAGACAGAGACAGACAGAGACAGAGCAAGAGACAGACAGAGAGACAGACAGAAAGAGTGAGGGAAAGAGAGAGTCGAGAGAGAGAGAGAGAGAGCAGAGAGAGAGACACAGACAAGAGAGAAATAGACAGACAGAGAGCAGAGATGAAGAGACAGACAGACAGAAAGAAAGTAAGACAGATAGAGAGAGAAGAGACAGACAGACAGTAAGAGATAGAGAAAGAGAAAGAGGCTGAGCAGATGAGAGAGAGAGAGAGAGAGAGAGAGGTTGAGAGAGAGAGAGAGAGAGAGAGATGAGAGAGAGAAAATAGAAAAATAAGAGAGAGAGAGAGAGAGAGAGAGAGAGAATGGGAGAGAAAAATAGAAAGTAAGAGAGAGAGAGGGAGACAGAGACAGACAGAGAGAGAGATGCATACAGACAGACAAAATGACACTGTGACTAAAGGAGATAGACAAAATAGACAATTCAGACAGAACGTATATGCTTCACTAATCATAAACACACGACGAGAAATAACACTAAATTCTTTTATTTTTCTGAATCCAAAGCATTTTTTTGTTTATTTCTATACAGCAAAAAGCAAGTTTAGCATTTAATTAATTATCTTAATCTTCATAGTCCCCCGAATATAGCTTCTTTTTGATAGAGCACTGAAGTTTTAAAAGAATTGTATGAAAGATTATGAAAAGAAAAAAAAGAAAAAAAATAATATTACGATTTTCACCATCATCAAAAAGTACTTTGTAAAACTTGTCTTCTATTCAGGGAAAATAGCCTTGTAATGATGATTTTCTTTTTAAATGATAGCGTATTGATATATCACGCCTGGAATTACATTACAAAAATATTTAGATTAATAAACAACTGTTTTTTTAAATACATATTGCATATAAAACTATGGTCACCTCTTACCTAAAAGCAGTTCCGTGTTTACCTATGCCTAAAACTACACGCGTATCCTCCATCCTACGCCTTCTACTCTACGTTATCAATCCGTTTCAATCACCTACATAAAAAAAAGAAGAAAAAAAAAGAAAAAACAGGTAGATGCTTTCTTTGGCGACGTGTAAGGCGAAGCGTGTGACCTGAGCGCTAATAGGAGCCTGTAGTGAGGCTAGCCAGGCGCGCTTTGATCGTAATCTTATTCGCACAAACTAACAAATTTCAGTCTTTATTTTCTTTGTGTGGGAGGGGGGTCTTTGGCTTTCATGCTAGGGTTATTGTTTTTTGAATTGGGTGTTATCAATATTCGGATATTGATGGGAGGTATTATTTGTAAAGATTATGGATGGAAGAGAGTAATGTCTGGCAAGAATCGAAATATTTTGACACAACACGCAAGTCTTTGAAAACTGTGCGCTGCCGCCGTCGAGTTGCAGGTTTGCATTTCCGTGTACATTTTTTCAATTTATATATTTTATCATTTTTTATTTTGTGCTTACCGATTGCGTTACGCTATACGTTCCTGAAGAGGCAATGGGACCAAATTTGATAAAGAACGATGTCTAATATAATCACAAAAGAATATGATTGAAAGCTAGCTAACTTGAGATGTCTTGATAAAAGGGTAAGATGCCTATACTATTAAAAACAATTGGATTTTATTATGACTTCCCCATACCTCACATCAGCCAAGAACACATTAAACACACAAGTAAAAACGTTAATTTACTTTCCGAAACTCAAATCTGTAAGAAGAAATCGAAAAAGGAAAGAAAAATCAGAAAACACACTATAATGCTACGTGGCAACTCATCCCAGCCAGGAATTTCTTAGGTCTTCAGGTAAGTCTCGAGTCAGTGAGCTGTAGCTTGGGTGGGTTGTAAGGTGCACTTTACGCTGGGGTTAATGCCTATATAACACAAAAAAAAGGCAACGGTAGAAGCGTGGATACTAGATATATATAATACATACCCATAGTGCTGGGAGAAAGTGTTTGTGTCTTGGATATACCGTCGACGAGCATACGGAACGACTGAGGAACATCTTTCAAAACCAAGGTAAGATATTTTCATTTCCGCGATTCGGATCTTAGACGAACATATAGGACGCAAGAATTTGTTTATTATAATTTCCCTCGTGTTCTAGACCCGAGTGAATTATTCAAAAGACGTTAAGACGCGCTGATTTGAACTTAGAAAGCCGAAAAGTCAGTATTT
>NC_091553.1:46437381-46457381 GCF_042767895.1 Penaeus vannamei
TACATCTTTTTCGAAACGGAGTGGTTTTGTGTATGTTCAAAATTTCTTTTTTATTTCTTCTCCTTCTTATGTATCTTTATTACATTCTCGTTCTCCCTCAGCTTGAAACGATTGAAAATTCAGTGACTTTCCTCTTTCTGTCTTTCTTCCTTCTCTCTTTCTTTCTTTCTTTCTTCTCTTTCTCTCTTTTTCTCTCTTTGTCTTTCTTTCTTCTCTTTCTCTCTCTTTCTTTCTTCTCTTCTCTCTTTCTCTCTCCCTTCCTCTCTCTCTCCCCCCCTCCTCTCTCTCTCTCTCTCTCTCTCTCTCTCTCTCTCTCTCTCTCTCTCTCTCTCTCTCTCTCTCTCCTCTCTCTCCCTCCCTCCCTCTCTCTCCCTCTCCTCCCTCCCTCCCTCCTCCCTCTCCCCCTCTCCCTCTCCCCCCCCTCTCTCTCTCCTCTCCCTCTCCTCTCTCCTCCTCCCTCTCCCTCTCTCCCTCTCTCCCTCTCTCCTCCTCTCCTCTCTCTCCCTCTCTCCTCTACTCCCTCCCTCTCCTCTCTCCCTCTCCCTCTCTCTCTCCCTCTCCCCATCTCCCCCTCCCTCTCCCACCCTCTCCCACTCTCTCTCTCTCATCTCTCTTTATCCTACCATTCTCTTTCGACACCCGGTATGCACGAGGAATGAGAAATGAACCGAGACAACAGCTGTTTGGCGCCGGAGGGTCACAGAGAGCGACGGCGGGTTGGGGAAACCACTTCGAAAGAAAAGTCTCGAACCATATATATTGCGACAGAAAAAGTAAAAAAAAAAAATGGGTATGAATGAGAATGGGTATTTGATCGAAATCGGGCAGTTTTGTCTTGAAAAAGTTTTCAAAAATGGGTATGAATGAGAATTATTTGATCGAAATCGGGCAGTTTTGTCTTGAAAAAGTTTTAAAAAATGGGTATGAATGAGAATTATTTGATCGAAATCGGGCAGTTTTGTCTTGAAAAAGTTTTAAAAAATGGGAATTTGAATGAGAATTATTTGATCGAAATCAGGCAGTTTTGTCTTGAAAAGTTTTTAAAAATAGGTATAAGACCAGGAATTATTTAGTCGAAATCAGGCAGTTTTGTCTTGAAAAAGATTTTTAAAAATGGAGTATGAATGAGAATTATTAGTTCGAAATCGGGCAGTTTTGTCTTGAAAAAGTTTTTAAAAATGGGTACGAATTAGAATTATTTGATCGAAATCAGGCAGTTTTGTCTTGAAAAAAGTTTTAAGAAATGGGTATGAATGAGGGTATTTGATCGAAATCGAACGGTTTTGTTCTTGAAAAAATGTTTAAAAAATATGGGTATGAATGAGAATTATTTGATCGAAATCGGGCAGTTTTGTCTTGAAAAAGTTTTTAAAAATGGGTATGAATGAGAATTATTTGATCGAAATCGGGCAGTTTTGTCTTGAAAAAAGTTTTTAAAAATGGGTACGAATGAGAATTATTTGATCGAAATCGGGCAGTTTTGTCTTGAAAAAAGTTTTAAGAAATGGGTATGAATGAGAATTATTTGATCGAAATCGGGCAGTTTTGTTCTTGAAAAAGTTTAAAAAAATGGGTATGAATGGGAATTATTTGATCGAAATCGGGCAGTTTTGTCTTGAAAAAGTTTTAAGAAATGGGTATGAATGAGAATTATTTGATCGAAATCGGGCAGTTTTGTCTTGAAAAAAGTTTTTAAAAATGGGTATGAATGAGAATTATTTGATCGAAATCGGGCAGTTTTGTCTTGAAAAAAGTTTTAAAAATGGGTATGAATGAGAATTATTTGATCGAAATCGGGCAGTTTTGTCTTGAAAAAGTTTTTAAAAATGGGTATGAATGAGAATTATTTGATCGAAATCGGGCAGTTTTGTCTTGAAAAAGTTTTAAGAAATGGGTATGAATGAGAATTATTTGATCGAAATCGGGCAGTTTTGTCTTGAAAAAGTTTTTAAAAATGGGTATGAATGAGAATTATTTGGTCGAAATCGGGCAGTTTTGTCTTGAAAAAAGTTTTGAAAAATGGGTATGAAAAATGAGAATGGGTATTTGATCGAAATCGAGGCAGTTTTGTCTTGAAAAAAGTTTTGAAAAAATGGGTATGAATGAGAATTATTTGATCGAAATCGGGCAGTTTTGTCTTGAAAAAGTTTTTTAAAAATGGGAATGAATGAGAAATTATTTGATTCGAAATCGGGCAGTTTTGTCTTGAAAAAAGTTTTTTAAAAAATGGGTATGAATGATAGGGAATTATTTTGATCGAAATCGGGCAGTTTTGTCTTGAAAAAGTTTTTAAAAATGGAATGAATGAGAATTATTTGATCGAAATCGGGCAGTTTTGTCTTGAAAAAGTTTTTAAAAATGGGTATGAATGAGAATTATTTGTTCGAAATCGGGCAGTTTTGTCTTGAAAAAGTTTTTAAAAATGGGTATGAATGAGAATTATTTGTTCGAAATCGGGCAGTTTTGTCTTGAAAAAGTTTTTAAAAATGGGTATGAATGAGAATTATTTGTTCGAAATCGGGCAGTTTTGTCTTGAAAAAGTTTTAAGAAATGGGAATGAATGAGAATTATTTGATCGAAATCGGGCAGTTTTGTCTTGAAAAAGTTTTGAAAAATGGGTATGAATGAGAATTATTTGATCGAAATCGGGCAGTTTTGTCTTGAAAAAGTTTTAAGAAATGGGAATGAATGAGAATTATTTGATCGAAATCGGGCAGTTTTGTCTTGAAAAAGTTTTAAGAAATGGGAATGAATGAGAATTATTTGATCGAAATCGGGCAGTTTTGTCTTGAAAAAGTTTTAAAAAATGGGTATGAATGAGAATTATTTGTTCGAAATCGGGCAGTTTTGTCTTGAAAAAAGTTTTGAAAAATGGGTATGAATGAGAATTATTTGATCGAAATCGGGCAGTTTTGTCTTGAAAAAGTTTTAAAAAATGGGTATGAATGAGAATTATTTGATCGAAATCGGGCAGTTTTGTCTTGAAAAAGTTTTAAAAAATGGGTATGAATGAGAATTATTTGTTCGAAATCGGGCAGTTTTGTCTTGAAAAAAGTTTTGAAAAATGGGTATGAATGAGAATTATTTGATCGAAATCGGGCAGTTTTGTCTTGAAAAAGTTTTTAAAAATGGGAATGAATGAGAATTATTTGATCGAAATCGGGCAGTTTTGTCTTGAAAAAGTTTTTAAAAATGGGTATGAATGAGAATTATTTGATCGAAATCGGGCAGTTTTGTCTTGAAAAAGTTTTAAAAAATGGGTATGAATGGGAATTATTTGATCCAAATCGGGCAGTTTTGTCTTGAAAAAAAGTTTAAAAAATGGGTATGAATGAGAATATTTGATCGAAATCGGGCAGTTTTGTCTTGAAAAGGTTTTTAAAAAATGGGTATGAATGAGAATTATTTGATCGAAATCGGGCAGTTTTGTCTTGAAAAGTTAAAAAAAAATGGGTATGAATGAGAATTATTTGATCGAAATCGGGCAGTTTTGTCTTGAAAAAAAGTTTAAAAAATGGGTATGGATGAGAATTATTTGATCGAAATCGGGCAGTTTTGTCTTGAAAAAAAGTTTAAAAAATGGTCAATCAGGGGTATTTGATCCGAAATCAGGCAGTTTGTCTTGAAAGGTTTAAAAAATGGTATGAATGAGGAATTATTTGATCGAAATCGGGTGTGCTTGTTCTTGAAAAAAGTTTTAAAAAATGGGTATGGATGAGAATGGGTATTTGATTCGAAAATCGGGCAGTTTTGATCTTGAAAAAAGTTGAAAAAAAATGGGTATGAATGAGAATTATTTGATCGAAATCGGGTATAGTTTTATTCTGAAAAAGTTTTTAAAAATGGCAAGGAATGAGAATTATTTGATCGAAAATCGGGCAGTTTTGTCTTGAAAAAGTTTTTAAAAATGGGTATGAATGAATTATTTGACTCGAAATCGGGCAGTTTTGTTCTTGAAAAGTTTTAAAAAATGGGTATGGATGAGAAATATTTGATCGAAATCGGGCAGTTTTGTTCTTGAAAAAGTTTAAAAAAATGGGTATGAATGGGAATTATTTGATCGAAATCGCGCAGGTTTGTCTTGAAAAAGTTTTAAAAAATGGGTATGAATGAGAATTATTTGATCGAAATCGGGCAGTTTTGTCTTGAAAAAGTTTTTAAAAATGGGTATGAATGAGAATTATTTGATCGAAATCGGGCAGTTTTGTCTTGAAAAAGTTTTTAAAAATGGGTATGAATGAGAATTATTTGATCGAAATCGGGCAGTTTTGTCTTGAAAAAAGTTGTTAAAAATGGGTATGAATGAGAATTATTTGATCGAAATCGGGCAGTTTTGTCTTGAAAAAGTTTTTAAAAATGGGTATGAATGAGAATTATTTGATCGAAATCGGGCAGTTTTGTCTTGAAAAAAGTTGTAAAAATGGGTATGAATGAGAATTATTTGATCGAAATCGGGCAGTTTTGTCTTGAAAAAGTTTTAAAAATGGGTATGAATGAGAATTATTTGATCGAAATCGGGCAGTTTTGTCTTGAAAAAAGTTTTAAAAAATGGGTATGAATGAGAATTATTTGATCGAAATCGGGCAGTTTTGTCTTGAAAAAGTTTTAAAAAATGGGTATGAATGAGAATTATTTGATCGAAATCGGGCAGTTTTGTCTTGAAAAAGTTTTAAAAAATGGGTATGAATGAGAATTATTTGATCGAAATCGGGCAGTTTTGTCTTGAAAAAGTTTTAAAAAATGGGTATGAATGAGAATTATTTGATCGAAATCGGGCAGTTTTGTCTTGAAAAAGTTTTAAAAAATGGGTATGAATGAGAATTATTTGATCGAAATCGGGCAGTTTTGTCTTGAAAAAAGTTTTAAAAAATGGGTATGAATGAGAATTATTTGATCGAAATCGGGCAGTTTTGTCTTGAAAAAGTTTTTAAAAATGGGTATGAATGAGAATTATTTGATCGAAATCGGGCAGTTTTGTCTTGAAAAAAGTTTTAAAAAATGGGTATGAATGAGAATTATTTGATCGAAATCGGGCAGTTTTGTCTTGAAAAAGTTTTAAAAAATGGGTATGAATGAGAATTATTTGATCGAAATCGGGCAGTTTTGTCTTGAAAAAGTTTTTAAAAATGGGTATGAATGAGAATTATTTGATCGAAATCGGGCAGTTTTGTCTTGAAAAAAGTTTTAAAAAATGGGTATGAATGAGAATTATTTGATCGAAATCGGGCAGTTTTGTCTTGAAAAAGTTTTAAAAAATGGGTATGAATGAGAATTATTTGATCGAAATCGGGCAGTTTTGTCTTGAAAAAGTTTTAAAAAATGGGTATGAATGAGAATTATTTGATCGAAATCGGGCAGTTTTGTCTTGAAAAAAGTTTTAAAAAATGGGTATGAATGAGAATTATTTGATCGAAATCGGGCAGTTTTGTCTTGAAAAAGTTTTAAAAAATGGGTATGAATGAGAATTATTTGATCGAAATCGGGCAGTTTTGTCTTGAAAAAGTTTTAAAAAATGGGTATGAATGAGAATTATTTGATCGAAATCGGGCAGTTTTGTCTTGAAAAAGTTTTAAAAAATGGGTATGAATGAGAATTATTTGATCGAAATCCGGCAGTTTTGTTCTTGAAAAAGTTTTAAAAAATGGGTACGAATGAGAATGGGTATCTGATCCAAATCGGGCAGTTTTGTCTTGAAAAAGTTTTAAGAAATGGGTATGAATGAGAATTATTTGATCGAAATCGGGCAGTTTTGTTCTTGAAAAAGTTTTTAAAAATGGGTATGAATGAGAATTATTTGATCGAAATCCGGCAGTTTTGTTCTTGAAAAAGTTTTAAAAAATGGGTATGAATGAGAGTGGGTATTTGTTCGAAATCGGGGAGTTTTGTCTTGAAAAAGTTTTTAAAAAATGGGTATGAATGAGAATTATTTGATCGAAATCGGGCAGTTTTGTCTTGAAAAAAGTTTTAAAAAATGGGTATGAATGAGAATTATTTGATCGAAATCGGGCAGTTTTGTCTTGAAAAAGTTTTAAAAAATGGGTATGAATGAGAATTATTTGATCGAAATCGGGCAGTTTTGTCTTGAAAAAAAGTTAAAAAAATGGGTATGAATGAGAATGGGTATTTGATCGAAGTCGGGCAGTTTTGTCTTGAAAAAGTTTTAAAAAATGGGTATGAATGAGAATTATTTGATCGAAATCGGGCAGTTTTGTCTTGAAAAAAGTTTTAAAAAATGGGTATGAATGAGAATTATTTGATCGAAATCGGGCAGTTTTGTCTTGAAAAAAGTTTTAAAAAATGGGTATGAATGAGAATTATTTGATCGAAATCGGGCAGTTTTGTCTTGAAAAAAAATTTAAAAAATGGGTATGAACGAGAATGGGTATTTGATCGAAATCGGGCAGTTTTGTCTGGAAAAAGTTAAAAAAAACGGGTATGAATGAGAATTATTTGATCGAAATCGGGCAGATTTGTCTTGAAAAAAAGTTTAAAAAATGGGTATGAATGAGAATTATTTGATCGAAATCGGGCAGATTTGTCTTGAAAAAAAGTTTTAAAAAATGGGTATGAATGAGAATTATTTGATCGAAATCCGGTAGTTTTGTCTTGAAAAAAAGTTTTAAAAAATGGGTATGAATGAGAATTATTTGATCGAAATCGGGCAGTTTTGTCTTGAAATTTTTTTAAAAATTGGGTATGAATGAGAATGGGTATTTGATCTAAATCGGGCAGTTTTGTTCTTGAAAAAAGTTTTAAAAAATGGGTATGGATGAGAATTATTTGATCGAAATCGGGCAGTTTTGTCTTGAAAAAGTTTTTAAAAATGGGTATGAATGAGAATGGGTATTTGATCGAAATCGGGCAGTTTTGTCTTGAAAAAAGTTTAAAAAAATGGGTATGAATGAGAATTATTTGATCGAAATCGGGCAGTTACGTGTTTTGAAATGTGGAGATTAGTTGTGCTTCATGATGTCCTTTTCTTCGAGAGATGGATCTTGGAGGTGGCGTGTTCCAGGAGGTCGGTGTGGGTGGTTCAAGGGCGATTGGAGGCTGGGAGGAATTTTTGAAAATCGGGTTTTTAGTTGGTTATTATTATTATTTTTTTTGGATCGTGAAGTCACTAGATTTCCTGTTATTTAAAGGACGTTACTGGATTTTCTGTCATGTCATGGAAGTCACTGATGGTCGTGTCATTTCAGGAGTCACTGAAGTTCATGTCATTTCAGGAGTCACTGAAGTTCCTGTTATTTAAAGGAAGTTGCTGGATTTTCTGTCATTTCATGGGTCACTGAAGTCCCTGTCATTTAAAGGAAGTTACTAGATTTTCTGTCATGTCATGGAAGTCACTGAAGCTCTTGTCATTTCATGGAAGTCACTGAAGTTCGCGTCATTTCAGGAGAGTCACTGAAGTTCCTGTCATTTAAGGGAAGTTACTATATTTTCTTTCATTTCATGGAAGTCACTGAAGTTCATGTCATTTCAAGAAAGTCTCTAGATTCCCTATCATTTCATGGAAGTCACTGACGTTCGTGTCATTTAAAGGAAGTTACTAGATTTTTTGTCATTTCAAGAAAGTCACAGAATTTCCTTCCGGTTTGTAGGTCACTGAATATCCTAGTATTTCATGGACCATTTTTTTTCTTTTATTTTTTTTTTCGTATCGGTCCTCGAAATTATTTTTTATTTTTATCCATTTGCTTCATGATTTAATTTTGTAGCTTTCTTGACAGGATGAAGTGAGTTTCTTATTTCTTATATTTTGTACCGACATAGTGTTTTTTCTATTCACTTTTTGTGTTTGTAAGTGAATTGAATAGTTAGGGACGTATTTATATTTACTTCTTATACTTTACCACGCATTAACGTCTGCCCTGTATTTACCTTCATTCTCGTAAAGTCTTCAGTCAAACCAGATTAAGTGAGTTGAGTATGGCAGTGAGAGAGACTTCCATATATACTTTGACACGAGAGGGAGGGAGGGAGGGAGGGAGGGAGGGAGGGAGGGAGGGAAGGAGGGAGGGAGGGAGGGAGGGAGGGAGGGAGGGAGGGAGGGAGGGAGGGAGGGAGGGAGGGAGAGGGAGAGGGAGAGGGAGAGGGAGAGGGAGAGGGAGAGCGAGAGAGCGAGAGGGAGAGGGAGAGGAGGAGTGAGTGAGTGAGTGGTGGTGATGGTGGTGAGTGAGTGAGTGAGTGAGTGAGTGAGTGAGTGAGTGAGTGAGTGAGTGAGTGAGTGAGTGAGAGAGAGAGAGAGAACGAGCGAGTGTGTGTGTGAGTATGAGAGAGAGAGACAGTGACTGACTGACTGAGTCTGTGAGAGATAAAGAAAGAGTGAATAAATGTGACCGAATTCCAATCTTGTGAATAAAAGCATCACAGTCAAACAATTCTGCATCACATGAAAGTTTTTTTTTTCCTTCACGTACCGTACCTCCATCGCAACCCTTTCCTCGATCTGAATTAACGCGATACGGAAATGGCGCCAAAACCACATATTCCCGTTGCGAGAGCCAGACAGGAAGTCCTCAGTCCCGCCTTATAATAGCATCTGACTGGACGGTTTTCTTGGAAGGGTCAACTTGTCTAAATAGGTTTACTTTTCTAGTATCTTTATATTTATATATTATTTCTTCCTTTTATCTTATGTTTAATTTTCTTATGTCTCTTTTCTTTTCTCTTTTTATATTATTCTCCCTCCCTTTGTCTTCTTATTTTTCTCTTCTATTTTCTCTTTCCCCTTGTCTTTTCTCAACTATTCTCTTTTATTTTCTCTCTGTCCTTATCTTTTCTTATTTTCGTTTATTTTCTCTTTCTCCCTGTCTAGTCAGAATTTTTCTCTTTTATTTTCTCTCTCCCCTTTTCTTTCCTTTTCCTCTTTCAAGTTCGGATAGTTTAGCTGTGTCTCATCACGACGAAGATGAACTCAAAAGATCCTCATCACCAACCTGTCAGTAATTAAATAATTATCATCGCCAACTTGTCAACCTGTCACTAGTCATTGCCAACCTGTCATGTGCATCACCTCGATAAACAAACAAGTATTGTGTATTTCCTTTATTGTATATACCTCCCCCAATTATCTGTGTGTATGCTGTCTCTATACCAATGCCATAGTCTTCATTCTACTTAAATATTCGCTTTTTTCTAGGGGAAGAGAAATGAAATAAACGAGAATGAAAAAAAAAACGAGAGATAAAGAAATGTACATAAGAATGTTTAATAGAGGTCTGAAACTCAACAACAACAACAAAAGGAGACTTAAAAATACAACAAAGCAGAAACACAACACTTGATTATTTAAAGGGAGGGAATAGAAAGGGTTTTGTTTATATTTCTGTGCCTTGTTTTGCTATCTCTCGTTCGTCTTTATTTTTATTGGAGGTTATTGTTGATTTTTTTTAATGCATTAGATTTTGTTTTCATTTCATAATCGTGTAAGGGATTTCTGAGATTATTATTTCTTCGTGGAATATAGCGTGTTGTATTGTTATTTTTCATTTTCTGAAGTGAGTAAAATAAAATCTAGAAAAAAACAATAAGAAATAAAGAATAAGTAATTAAAGATAAAATTAAATAAAATCTAGAAAAAAACAATAAGAAATATAGAATAAGTAATTAAAGATAAAATTAAATTTGATTGATAATAAACAGTTTAAAAGAAGACAGTAGATTTGCACTTATTCATACCAAGAAGGAAGACACTCCAGTGGCAGACGTCCTCCTCAAGAATGGTCGACACGTTCTCTGAAATCCCATCTACCATCTATTCTCCTTACATCCTTAAATCCATCTTCCGCCTATGGCCTATCCCTCCCTGAATATAAATAGGTGCTAACAGCTAGGCCTATGAGGTAATGGCGAGTCGGAAGGCCACTAAAACCCCACAACCTCATGACAGAAAGCATGACGGAGGGGCAGCCTGAAGTGATAATTACAGGTGATCGATTAGTCACCTTCCCCCCCGCCCCCCCTTTTCTTCGTACAAGCAGATTCAGACTCAAATGATTTATTTAGCTAACGTCGACATTACAATTTACAGTTTACGAGTCTATAGTTTTGGCTGATCCCTTCGAGAGCAGAATATTCTCTTAAAAGGCAGTTTGAATAACTTTACATTTATATATACAATGCATTCCTGTTCTGGGTCCTTTATAGAGCCGAGACGCCTCTGTTACACCTCTCGGAGGAACAGAAAAGCAATAACTTTTTTTGTCTTTCTTTTTTTTTACTACTGAGGAACATGAGAAAAATAACTTCATTGATTACGTGGGACTAATGACTTCTTTGACTACTGAGGAGTATGAGAATAATAACTTCATCTGATTACTTGAGAATAATAACTTCTTTGATTATTGAGGAACGTGAGAACAGTAAATTCTTTGACAACTGAGGAACATGAGAACAATAACTTCTCCGACTAGTTTCTGGAGAACAAACACCCCATCATCATCTCTCCGCGAAGAACAGGAATCGGGAGTGTCTTCTCCATCAGGATGTGGCGGCAGGTCCCCCCCTCCCCCCTCCCCCGCCCCCCAGTAGCAACTTCTTGCTTGGGTCGAAACCGGTGCCTTAGGTACACACGCACCCTCATGCTTGCTCCGGATACGTGCGCGCGCGCTCTCTCTCGTATGCATATGTTTTGCTCTCTTCCCCATAAACGTATAGAACACATACAGTTTTATTTACCGTGAACTACAAACACACATGCATACATATATACGTATTTTCGGTCCATTTATTCACAAGAGCTCCGTTAAATACAGTACACATTTTCCTTATACACACCTCATAAATACATTCATTGTATATGCAAAGACACACACACGTACAGAGATGCACACGTGTACACATACACAACAGCCAGACACGTGTACAGAGATGCACACGTGTACACACACACAACAGCCAGACACGTGTACAGAGATGCACACGCGTACACACACACAGCAGCCAGACACGTGTACAGAGATGCACACGTGTACACATACACAACAGCCAGACACGTGTACAGAGATGCACACGTGTACACATACACAACAGCCAGACACGTGTACAGAGATGCACACGTGTACACACACACAACAGCCAGACACGTGTACAGAGATGCACACGCGTACACACACACAGCAGCCAGACACACGTACAGAGATGCACACGTGTACACATACACAGCAGCCAGACACGTGTACACAGATGCACACTCGTACACACACACGACAGCCAGACACGTTCCATATGTGCACGTACTCGGTCTCACGTACACAAAAAAAGGAAAATAAAAATTCGGTATGCACTGCCATTGGTAACACGAAGTCATTGTACTGCACAAACTGGTCTGCGTTACTATTTTTTTTCGTACAGAGGGAGTGAATTTGCAAAGTGCGAAGGAGAGAGGAGAAAGAACCGGGAAAATTAACGAAGATGGGAAAAAAAGAAGAAATAAAAGGTAAACAGAAGCAAAGAGGCGAATATTTCAAGCTAAACAAGCAAGATAGTGTTAAGGAAAGGGAAAAAGAGACAGACAGAGACAGGGAATGAACGGGAGAGAGAGAGAGAGAGAGAGAGAGAGAGAGAGAGAGAGAGAGAGAGAGAGAGAGAGAGAGAGAGAGAGAGAGAGAGAGAGAGAGAGAATAACCGACATATAAACAAAATAACGATAAGAAGACAACCCATAGTGATAGCGTACGCAAAACAAACACACACACGCACACGACCCAAGACCGAAGCTTCCTAAGCGTTGTGTTATTTATTTAAATGTCTTTATGTGTTCACTTATCTAGTTATTCATGAGACCTAGCATCCTAAGCACTGTTTTATTTATTCATAAATATTCCTTTATTTGTTTACATATTTATTTGTTCATTTATTTATGAAATCTAGCATCCTAAACGTTGTCTTATTTATTCATAAATATTTCTTTATTTGTTCACTTATTTATTTATTTATTTATGAGACTTGGCACCCTAAACGCTGTCTTTTTTATTTATAGATATTTCTTTATTTGTTCACTTATTTATTTATTTATTTATGAGACTTGGCACCCTAAACACCGGCCCAACAAGAGCTCCTTCGTTTAATTGTAAACAACTCTCACGCGCGGGGCTCTTGGCTAGAGCGCTTCGCCAAACCAGTTCTCCGATCGGCTTTATTTATTTATTTATCTATCTATCTATTTATTTATTTATTTCATCTTTTTATGCGATTAATTTATTTATGTAGTTACTTATTTTACAAAAGGAGGTTAGGTGTTCAAGTAGAGGCAGAGAGGACGAGGAGAAGAAAGACGAGGAGGAGGAGTAGGATGAAAAGATGGCGGGAAAAAAAAAAAGGAGAATCGTAGATCAATAAAAAAGGAAAAAGACGATGAAAGAGAAGAAGGAAAAGAGGACGAAGGACGAAGAGAGGAGTCAGGGTCGGGCTCTGAACGTTTTTGAACGCTTCGACAGGACGGAATAGAGATCAGATCGAACGCTTGGCTTGGCATTCGACACACGCACGCATTTGTATTGATAGTCAGACAGCGAGACTGATAGATAGATGGACAGATAGATATGTAGGCAGATAGATAGATATGTAGGCAGATAGGTAGGTAGGTAGGTAGACAAATAGATAGGTGGGTAGGTAGATAATTAGGTAGGTAGGTAAGTAGACAAATAGACAGACAGACAGACAAACACATATCCAGGCATACAAATAGACAGCAAGATACACCTGCACACACACACACACACACATACGCACACACACAAACAAACACACACACACACACACATACACACACACACACACACACTCACACACACACACACACACACACACACACACACACACACAAACACAAATACAAACACAAACACACACAGACACAGACAGACACACACACACACACACACACACACACACACACACACACACACACACACACACACACACACACACACACAAACAAACACACACAACAAACAAACAAACACCCGTACCCATGCCCCGTGGATCCCAACCCGAAAAAGAGAGGGGCGGCCGCCTCCTTCAGCCGCCTCCTGAAGGTGTGGCCTCGCATTCCTGGGCGTCGTCAGCTGGCGGGGAGGGGGAGGGGGAGGGAGGGAGGGGGGAGGGGGGGGGGAGCGGCCACCTGACTACGCAGGAGAAGTTCCGAAAAAGCTGGAAGAAAAATGGTGGATGTGCGAGGTAGATAAGTAGATAGGTAGGAAGACAAGTAGACAAGTAGATAGGTAGGTAGACGGGTAGATAGATAGGTAGACAAGTAGACAGATAGGTAGACAAGTAGACAGGTAGATAGGTAGACAAATATATAGGTAGGTAGGTAGACAAGTAGATAGGTAGGTAGACAATTAGATAAGTAGGTAGGTAGACAAATAGATAGGTAGATATACAAACAGATACAGACAGACAGCCAGATAAACAGATCGACAAACACGCACCTATGCAGACAGTCTAATGAACAACACGACACACACACACCTGGCCAGTCCAGATTTTTTCTTGTAGTGGATAGAAATTGGGAAAAATGGAGGGAATAGTTTATTTCTTTGTTTATGTTTGTTTAGCACATTATTTTTTGTGTATTTATCAATCTATTTATTTATTTAGCTGTCTATTTACGTAACGATCTTTTTGACTATCTTTTTTTTAATTAGCTAGCTCTCTATCTATGTATATTCGTCTATCTATCTATTTAACTGTTTATGTTGCCAATTAGCCAAAAAAAACGAGTATACATGTTTAACAATAGAAATAACAAAATAAGGAATAATTTATTCATGTATTTTTTTTTTTCATTTGTTTATCCATAAACCTATTTCCACATTTATTCCATTCATTTATTCATCTATCCATCTATCTATCTATCTATCTATTTTGCCGATGCGTTCAATGAGTATTCATAGGAGAGGAATCCAGTGTTTCTGATGCTGGAGGTGCAGTGCCAGTGACGTCATCCTATTAATAAACATAAACTAAATAACTTAAGGTTTTAGTTTGATGATGACTTTTTTGATTTTGTGAGATGATGATGATGATGACATTAATGATGACTATGAGCATTCGTTGGTAAATATGCGTTAATTGCAGTTGTCATAGAGAGGATATGACATTAATCCTGAGTTCTATTACGTATAAATTCGTATTAGACTTTGTGGTTCATAAGGAAGTTACAGTTTGGTTGTTTTGTTCATGGTGATAACGAGCCTGGGTGAACTCGGCGTCTTGTTCGATGTTAGGTGGATGTTGTTGGAACACAGCCACGTGATGGGTTGTGATACAGCGTAATCTGGTTTATTTTCTGTTATTGTTGTTGTTGTTATTGTTATTGTTGTTATTGTTATTATTATTATTATTATTATTATTATTATTATTATTATTATTATTATCATTATCATTATTATCATCATCACCATCGTCATTATCATGATTATCTTTTGATTTTCTTTTTATTATTATTATTTTTTTTGTGGTGATGGGGGGGGGGGTAGGAATTATCATGAATATCTTTTGATTTTTTTTTTTTTTTTGTGGAAATGGGGGGAACTACCACCGACCAAAACCCGACCAAAAACCGATACGGCGATTCTCCACCGGAAATAACGGGGGTGGGGAGGGGGGAGGGGAGGGGGGGTGTTCCGGTGCGACCCGACTCCGAAAAGGAAATGGAAGGTGAGGTCGGGAGGTGAGGGGGATGTGGCGGTGGTCGGGGGGAGGACATGGCGCGGTCGGGGAGGCAAGGGGGGTGGGGGGGTGAGGGAGAGAGGGTGGCAAGGGGGGGTGAGGGGGGTGAGGGTGGCAAGGGGGGGGTGAGGGGGGTGAGGGAGAGAGGGTGGCAAGGGGGGGTGAGGGAGAGAGGGAGGCAAGGGGGGTGAGGGGGGTGAGGGAGAGAGGGTGGCAAGGGGGGGGTGAGGGGGGTGAGGGAGAGAGGGTGGCAAAGGGGGGTGAGGGAGAGAGGGAGGCAAGGGGGGGGGGTGAGGGGGTGAGGGAGGCAAGGGGGGGGTGAGGAAGAGAGGGAGGCAAAGGGGGGGGTGAGGGAGAGAGGGAGGCAAGGGGGGGTGAGGGGGGGTGAGGGAGAGAGGGTGGCAAGGGGGGGGGGTGAGGGGGAGAGGGAGGCAAATGCAGTTTATGGTTAAAGGTGGGATTCCATTTTGGTGTGAATTTATTTTTATTTATTTGTATATTTTTATTATTATTGGTATGGTTTTATTTTGTATTGTTTTATTATTTATTTTTGTTTGTTTGTTTGTAAGTGTTTTTTTATAACATGTTTTTGTTGGTGAGAAAAATGATTTTCATTTTATTTTTACTTTATTTATCTTTTTTTTTGGGGGGGGAGGAAATTATTTATAATCTATTATATTTATCTATTATTATTCTTTTATTTATTTTTTGGAGGGGGGGTATCGAGTTATGATTATGATTATTATTGTTATTATTATTATTATTATTATTATTATTATTATTATTATTATTATTATTATTATTATTATTATTATTATTATTATTATTACTATTTTTTTTTAATTTTATATTTTTATTTTTATTTTTATTATTATTATTATTTTTTAGGTGATAGTAATGCAGTTAAGTGGTCCTTCGTATGTGAGTTGTAGGAGGTTAACATTACGACAATTTTAGGGTGGGGGGTAGGGGTTATTCGGTGTCCCATATGGTAGGGCAATTTTGGGATTTACGGTCAAGTCAGTCCTCTAAGTTAAGTGGACTGTGAGTTTCGCTTCATGGGCTGTTTCATCAGTCGAGTTTCACTTTTTTGAAATATTTTGAACTGGAAGTATAAACGCAACGTGTTTTTTAAGTGGTATTATAACCATCGTGTTTGTAAGTGGTATTATAAACAGCGTATTTTTTACTATTGGCCATAAACGCAACTTGTTTTTAAGTGGTATTATAAACATCGTATTTTTGACTGAGAGTATAAACAGCGAATTTTTTACTATTGGCCATAAACACAACTTGTTTTTAAGTGGTATTATAAACATCGTATTTTGGACTGAAACTATAAACATCGTATTTTTAACTGAGAGTATAAACAGCGGGTTTTGGCTATTAACCATAAACGCATCTTGTTTTTAAGTGGTATTATAAACATCGTATTTTTAACTGAGAGTATAAGCAGTATTTTTTACTAATGGCCATAAACGCAACTTGTTTTTAAGTGGTATTATAAACATCGTATTTTTTTTACTGAGAGTATAAACAGCGAATTTTTTACTATTGGCCATAAACGCAACTTGTTTTTAAGTGGTATCATAAACATCGTATTTTGGACTGAAACTATAAACATCGTATTTTTAACTGAGAGTATAAACAGCGAATTTTTTACTATTAACCACAAAACGCAACGTGTTTTTAAGTGGTATTATAAACACATCGTATTTTTGACTGAGAGTATAAAAATCGCATTTTGAAAATATAAAGAGCGTATTTTTTACTATTGGCCGTAAACGCAACTTGTTTTTAAGTGGTATTATAAACATCGTATTTTTGACTGAGAGTATAAACAGCGGGTTTTTTACTATTGGCCATAAACACAACTTGTTTTTAAGTGGTATTATAAACATCGTATTTTTTTACTGAAACTATAAACATCGTATTTTTAACTGAGAATATAAACAGCGGGTTTTTGCTATTAACCATAAACGCAACGTGTTTTTAAGTGGTATTATAAACATCGTATTTTTGACTGAGAGTATAAACAGCGGGTTTTTGCTATTAACCATAAACGCAACGTGTTTTTAAGTGGTATTATAAACATCGTATTTTTTTACTGAGAGTATAAACAGCGGGTTTTTTACTATTGGCCATAAACACAACTTGTTTTTAAGTGGTATTATAAACATCGTATTTTTTTACTGAGAGTATAAACAGCGGGTTTTTTACTATTGGCCATAAACACAACTTGTTTTTAAGTGGTATTATAAACATCGTATTTTTGACTGAGAGTATAAACAGCGATTTTTTTACTATTGGCCATAAACGCAACTTGTTTTTAAGTGGTATTATAAACATCACAATTTGACTGAAACTATAAACATCGTATTTTTAACTGAGAGTATAAACAGCGGGTTTTGGCTATTAACCATAAACGCAACGTGTTTTTAAGTGGCATTATAAACATCGTATTTTTTTACTGAGAGTATAAGCAGTATTTTTTACTATTGGCGATAAACAACTTGTTTTTAAGTGGTATTATAAACACATAGTATTTTTGACTGAGAGTATAAACATCGCATTTTGAAAATATAAAGAGCATATTTTTTACTATTGGCCATAAACGCAACTTGTTTTTAAGTGGTATTATAAACATCACAATTTGACTGAAACTATAAACATCGTATTTTTGACTGAGAGTATAAACAGCGGGTTTTTGCTATTAACCATAAACGCATCTTGTTTTTAAGTGGTATTATAAACACATCGTATTTTTGACTGAGAGTATAAACATCGCATTTTGAAAATATAAAGAGCGTATTTTTTACTATTGGCCATAAACGCAATTTTTTTTTAAGTGGTATGATAAATATCGTATTTTTGACTGAAACTATAAACAGCGCATTTTTAAACATCAACTATAAACAATACGTATTTTTAGCTGAAAGTACAAACAGCGTATTTTTAAACATCAACCATAAACAATACGTATCTTTTACTGAAAGCATAAACAGCGCATTTTTAAACATCAACCATAAACAATACGTATTTTTTACTGAAAGTACAATCAGCGCATTTTTAAACATCAACCATAAACAATACGTATTTTTAACTGGAAGTACAAACACACCGTGAGCTTGAATGAAATCACAAGCACAGCTGGTAAGAAGTCATCAGCTGATATGGCAATGACGACTACATTCAAGAATAAGGAAGTGTGGAGTAGTATAGTGAACGTGGGCGTGTGGGCGTGAACGTGGGCGTGCGGGCGTGAAAAAATCGTTGCTGTGGCGGTGTAGACAGTAGAGTGCGAGAAGAGGAGGAAGTGACACATGGACACGGTAATAAAAGTTATTCTCCTTACTTCCTATTTCCTCATTCTCTCTCTCTCTCTGTCTCTCTCTGTCTCTCTCTGTCTCTCTCTGTCTCTCTGTCTCTCTCTTTCTCTCTGTCTCTCTCTGTCTCTCTCTCTCTCTCTCTCTCTCTCTCTCTCTCTCTCTCTCTCTCTCTCTCTCTCTCTCTCTCTCTCTCTCTCTCTCTCTCTCTCTATCTTTTTATCTATCTATCTTTTTATCTATCTATCTATTTCTCTCTCTCCTTCTCGTGTGAGGAGAAGAAGGTGAAGGAAAAGCAAAAGAAGAAAACAAACAAAATAAAGAGAAAGAAAGAAAGAAAGAAAAAAAATTACATTAATGAAAAATAAAATCAACACCAAGAGATATATATTTTTAAAAATATCCTTTATACCTCTGCTACTCTTTTTTTTTTGTCCCAAGAACCACGTTGAACCAAACATTACAACTCAGCCGGGGGAACGTTGTGTCTGACGCTGAACATTGCGAAGTCACTCTCCGCCCTCAGGGGGTGTAAGGGCGGCTGTTTAGGGCGTGAGGGAACACGGCCTCTGTGGCACTGGTTACTCGTCACTTGTTTTGTCTGTCTGTCTGTCTGTCTTTTCTCTTTTTCTTTCTCTCATTCTTTGTGTTTTTGTTGTTTTTTTCGTTTTTTTTCTTTCTTTTTCTGTCTGTCTCTCTTTCTTTCTTTCTCTTTCTCGTTCTCTCTCTTTCTCTTTCTCTTTCTCTCTCTTTCTCTCTCTCTTTCTCTCTCTCTCTCTCTCTCTCTCTCTCTCTCTCTCTCTCTCTCTCTCTCTCTCTTCTCTCTCTCTCTCTCTCTCTCTCTCTCTCTCTTCTCTCCCCCTCTCCCTCTCCTTCTCCCTCTCCCTTTCCCTCTCCCTTTCCCTCCCTCTTCCTCTTCCTCCCAATCTCTCTTTCTTTTCTTGCCTAACTCACCTTTTAATAAAAAAAGGGGGAAAGGAAGAAGGTGAAAGAAAAAAAAAATTATTTAGAGAAGGTGTGCAAAAAAAATAATTTTGGAGAGGGAAAAGAAGCATAAGATATGATAATTTGGAAGAAGGGAAAAGAGAAGCACAAAAGATAATAATTTCGAAGAGGGGAAACATGAAGATACATAAAAAGAGAAGATGATTTTGAAGAAGGAAGCAAAAGAGTAAAAAGAAAGAAAGAAAAAAAATGATGATTTTGATCTAAACGAACAATTGTAGAACACCGAGACGCGAGAAGTAAAAAAAAAAAAAAAAAAAAAAAAAAAAAACGTCCCAGGCTGACATCCTGAACGACGCCTCAAAAAAATATGTAGTGACACCTGACATGTCCCGTGATGAGGGTTGACATCCTGAGCGACGCCTCAGGATGTTCAGAATGTTCATCCTTGGGCCTGGGCGTTCAACTCGGGCGTCAGGATGCTCTCCGTCCTTTGAGATGAGGAGGTAGGAGGGGGGAGAAGGAGGAGGTAGGAGGGGGGGGAAAGGAGGAGGAATGGGAGGAGGAGGAGAGGAGGAGGGGGAGGGGGAGGGAGAAAGAAGAGGGAGGTAGGTAGGGGGAGGAATGGGAGAAGGAGGAGGTAGGAGGGGGGGGGGAAGGAGAAGGAGAAGGAGGAGGAGTAAGGGGTTGGATGAGGAGGTAGGAGGGGGAGGAATGGGAGGAGGAAGAGGTAGGAGGGGGAGAAGGAGGAGGTGAGGGAGGGGGAGGGGAGAAGGAGAGAAGGGTAGGAGGGTAGGAGGGGGGAAGGGGAGAAGGAGGAGGTAAGGGAGGTTGGAGGAGGGACGAGGTAAGGGGGGGAGGAGGGGGAGAGAGGAAGGAGGAGGGTAGGAGATAGGTAGAGGGAGGAATGGGATAAAGAGGAGGTAGGAGGAGAGGGAGGGGGGGGGGGAAGGAGGTAGGAGGGGGAGAGGGGGAACAGGAGGAGGAGGTAGGAGGAGGTAGGGAGGAAAGAAGGTAGGAGGAGGAGGGAAAGGAAGAATAGGTAAAGGA
>NC_091553.1:46462381-46474881 GCF_042767895.1 Penaeus vannamei
CGATTATGTCTTCGTCAGAAATACATGTATTTGACCGGTTTCGATTACGTCTTCGTCAGAAATACATGTATTTGACCGGTTTCGATTATGTCTTCGTCAGAAATACATGTATTTGACCGGTTTCGATTATGTCTTCGTCAGAAATACATGTGTTTGACCGGTTTCGATTATGTCTTCGTCAGAAATACATGTGTTTGACCGGTTTCGATTACGTCTTCGTCAGAAATACATGTATTTGACCGGTTTCGATTATGTCTTCGTCAGAAATACATGTATTTGACCGGTTTCGATTATGTCTTCGTCAGAAATACATGAATTTGACCGGTTTCGATTATGTCTTCGTCAGAAATACATGTGTTTGACCGGTTTCGATTATGTCTTCGTCAGAAATACATGTATTTGACCGGTTTCGATTATGTCTTCGTCAGAAATACATGTATTTGACCGGTTTCGATTATGTCCGTCAGAAATACATTTGTGTGACCGGTTTCGATTACGTCTTCGTCAGAAATACATGTATTTGACCGGTTTCGATTATGTCTTCGTCAGAAATACATGTATTTGACCGGTTTCGATTACGTCTTCGTCAGAAATACATGTATTTGACCGGTTTCGATTATGTCTTCGTCAGAAATACATGTATTTGACCGGTTTCGATTATGTCTTCGTCAGAAATACATGTGTTTGACCGGTTTCGATTATGTCTTCGTCAGAAATACATGTATTTGACCGGTTTCGATTATGTCTTCGTCAGAAATACATGTATTTGACCGGTTTCGATTATGTCCGTCAGAAATACATTTGTGTGACCGGTTTCGATTACGTCTTCGTCAGAAATACATGTATTTGACCGGTTTCGATTATGTCTTCGTCAGAAATACATGTATTTGACCGGTTTCGATTATGTCTTCGTCAGAAATACATGAATTTGACCGGTTTCGATTATGTCTTCGTCAGAAATACATGTGTTTGACCGGTTTCGATTATGTCTTCGTCAGAAATACATGTATTTGACCGGTTTCGATTATGTCTTCGTCAGAAATACATGTGTTTGACCGGTTTCGATTATGTCTTCGTCAGAAATACATGTATTTGACCGGTTTCGATTATGTCTTCGTCAGAAATACATGTATTTGACCGGTTTCGATTATGTCTTCGTCAGAAATACATGTATTTGACCGGTTTCGATTATGTCCGTCAGAAATACATTTGTGTGACCGGTTTCGATTACGTCTTCGTCAGAAATACATGTATTTGACCGGTTTCGATTACGTCTTCGTCAGAAATACATGTATTTGACCGGTTTCGATTACGTCTTCGTCAGAAATACATGTATTTGACCGGTTTCGATTACGTCTTCGTCAGAAATACATGTGTTTGACCGGTTTCGATTACGTCTTCGTCAGAAATACATGTATTTGACCGGTTTCGATTACGTCTTCATCAGAAATACATGTATTTGACCGGTTTCGATTATGTCTTCGTCAGAAATACATGTATTTGACCGGTTTCGATTACGTCTTCGTCAGAAATACATGTATTTGACCGGTTTCGATTACGTCTTCGTCAGAAATACATGTATTTGACCGGTTTCGATTACGTCTTCGTCAGAAATACATGTATTTGACCGGTTTCGATTACGTCTTCGTCAGAAATACATGTATTTGACCGGTTTCGATTACGTCTTCGTCAGAAATACATGTGTTTGACCGGTTTCGATTACGTCTTCGTCAGAAATACATGTATTTGACCGGTTTCGATTACGTCTTCATCAGAAATACATGTATTTGACCGGTTTCGATTATGTCTTCGTCAGAAATACATGTATTTGACCGGTTTCGATTACGTCTTCGTCAGAAATACATGTATTTGACCGGTTTCGATTACGTCTTCGTCAGAAATACATGTATTTGACCGGTTTCGATTATGTCTTCGTCAGAAATACATGTATTTGACCGGTTTCGATTATGTCTTCATCAGAAATACATGTATTTGACCGGTTTCGATTACGTCTTCGTCAGAAATACATGTATTTGACCGGTTTCGATTATGTCTTCGTCAGAAATACATGTATTTGACCGGTTTCGATTATGTCTTCATCAGAAATACATGTATTTGACCGGTTTCGATTACGTCTTCGTCAGAAATACATGTATTTGACCGGTTTCGATTATGTCTTCGTCAGAAATACATGTATTTGACCGGTTTCGATTATGTCTTCGTCAGAAATACATGTATTTGACCGGTTTCGATTATGTCTTCGTCAGAAATACATGTATTTGACCGGTTTCGATTATGTCTTCGTCAGAAATACATGTATTTGACCGGTTTCGATTATGTCTTCGTCAGAAATACATGTATTTGACCGGTTTCGATTATGTCTTCGTCAGAAATACATGTGTTTGACCGGTTTCGATTACGTCTTCGTCAGAAATACATGTATTTGACCGGTTTCGATTATGTCTTCGTCAGAAATACATGTGTTTGACCGGTTTCGATTATGTCTTCATCAGAAATACATGTATTTGACCGGTTTCGATTATGTCTTCATCAGAAATACATGTATTTGACCGGTTTCGATTACGTCTTCGTCAGAAATACATGTATTTGACCGGTTTCGATTACGTCTTCGTCAGAAATACATGTATTTGACCGGTTTCGATTACGTCTTCGTCAGAAATACATGTATTTGACCGGTTTCGATTATGTCTTCGTCAGAAATACATGTATTTGACCGGTTTCGATTATGTCTTCGTCAGAAATACATGTATTTGACCGGTTTCGATTATGTCTTCGTCAGAAATACATGTATTTGACCGGTTTCGATTATGTCTTCGTCAGAAATACATGTATTTGACCGGTTTCGATTATGTCTTCGTCAGAAATACATGTGTTTGACCGGTTTCGATTACGTCTTCGTCAGAAATACATGTGTTTGACCGGTTTCGATTACGTCTTCGTCAGAAATACATGTATTTGACCGGTTTCGATTACGTCTTCGTCAGAAATACATGTATTTGACCGGTTTCGATTATGTCTTCGTCAGAAATACATGTATTTGACCGGTTTCGATTATGTCTTCGTCAGAAATACATGTGTTTGACCGGTTTCGATTATGTCTTCGTCAGAAATACATGAATTTGACCGGTTTCGATTATGTCTTCGTCAGAAATACATGTATTTGACCGGTTTCGATTATGTCTTCGTCAGAAATACATGTGTTTGACCGGTTTCGATTATGTCTTCGTCAGAAATACATGTATTTGACCGGTTTCGATTATGTCTTCGTCAGAAATACATGTGTTTGACCGGTTTCGATTATGTCTTCGTCAGAAATACATGTATTTGACCGGTTTCGATTATGTCTTCGTCAGAAATACATGTATTTGACCGGTTTCGATTATGTCTTCGTCAGAAATACATGTATTTGACCGGTTTCGATTATGTCTTCGTCAGAAATACATGTATTTGACCGGTTTCGATTATGTCTTCGTCAGAAATACATGTATTTGACCGGTTTCGATTATGTCTTCGTCAGAAATACATGTGTTTGACCGGTTTCGATTACGTCTTCGTCAGAAATACATGTATTTGACCGGTTTCGATTATGTCTTCGTCAGAAATACATGTATTTGACCGGTTTCGATTATGTCTTCATCAGAAATACATGTATTTGACCGGTTTCGATTATGTCTTCATCAGAAATACATGTATTTGACCGGTTTCGATTACGTCTTCGTCAGAAATACATGTATTTGACCGGTTTCGATTACGTCTTCGTCAGAAATACATGTATTTGACCGGTTTCGATTATGTCTTCGTCAGAAATACATGTGTTTGACCGGTTTCGATTACGTCTTCGTCAGAAATACATGTATTTGACCGGTTTCGATTACGTCTTCGTCAGAAATACATGTATTTGACCGGTTTCGATTATGTCTTCGTCAGAAATACATGTGTTTGACCGGTTTCGATTATGTCTTCATCAGAAATACATGTATTTGACCGGTTTCGATTACGTCTTCGTCAGAAATACATGTATTTGACCGGTTTCGATTACGTCTTCGTCAGAAATACATGTATTTGACCGGTTTCGATTATGTCTTCGTCAGAAATACATGTGTTTGACCGGTTTCGATTACGTCTTCGTCAGAAATACATGTATTTGACCGGTTTCGATTATGTCTTCGTCAGAAATACATGTGTTTGACCGGTTTCGATTATGTCTTCATCAGAAATACATGTATTTGACCGGTTTCGATTATGTCTTCGTCAGAAATACATGAATTTGACCGGTTTCGATTATGTCTTCGTCAGAAATACATGAATTTGACCGGTTTCGATTATGTCTTCGTCAGAAATACATGTATTTGACCGGTTTCGATTATGTCTTCATCAGAAATACATGTATTTGACCGGTTTCGATTACGTCTTCGTCAGAAATACATGTATTTGACCGGTTTCGATTACGTCTTCGTCAGAAATACATGTATTTGACCGGTTTCGATTATGTCTTCGTCAGAAATACATGTGTTTGACCGGTTTCGATTACGTCTTCGTCAGAAATACATGTATTTGACCGGTTTCGATTACGTCTTCGTCAGAAATACATGTATTTGACCGGTTTCGATTATGTCTTCGTCAGAAATACATGTATTTGACCGGTTTCGATTATGTCTTCGTCAGAAATACATGTATTTGACCGGTTTCGATTATGTCTTCGTCAGAAATACATGTGTTTGACCGGTTTCGATTACGTCTTCGTCAGAAATACATGTATTTGACCGGTTTCGATTATGTCTTCGTCAGAAATACATGTGTTTGACCGGTTTCGATTACGTCTTCGTCAGAAATACATGTATTTGACCGGTTTCGATTATGTCTTCGTCAGAAATACATGTATTTGACCGGTTTCGATTATGTCTTCGTCAGAAATACATGTATTTGACCGGTTTCGATTATGTCTTCGTCAGAAATACATGTATTTGACCGGTTTCGATTATGTCCGTCAGAAATACATTTGTGTGACCGGTTTCGATTACGTCTTCGTCAGAAATACATGTATTTGACCGGTTTCGATTATGTCTTCGTCAGAAATACATGTGTTTGACCGGTTTCGATTACGTCTTCGTCAGAAATACATGTATTTGACCGGTTTCGATTATGTCTTCGTCAGAAATACATGTGTTTGACCGGTTTCGATTACGTCTTCGTCAGAAATACATGTATTTGACCGGTTTCGATTATGTCTTCGTCAGAAATACATGTATTTGACCGGTTTCGATTATGTCTTCGTCAGAAATACATGTGTTTGACCGGTTTCGATTACGTCTTCGTCAGAAATACATGTATTTGACCGGTTTCGATTATGTCTTCGTCAGAAATACATGTGTTTGACCGGTTTCGATTACGTCTTCGTCAGAAATACATGTATTTGACCGGTTTCGATTATGTCTTCGTCAGAAATACATGTATTTGACCGGTTTCGATTATGTCTTCGTCAGAAATACATGTATTTGACCGGTTTCGATTATGTCTTCGTCAGAAATACATGTATTTGACCGGTTTCGATTATGTCTTCGTCAGAAATACATGTGTTTGACCGGTTTCGATTATGTCTTCGTCAGAAATACATGTATTTGACCGGTTTCGATTATGTCTTCGTCAGAAATACATGTATTTGACCGGTTTCGATTATGTCTTCGTCAGAAATACATGTATTTGACCGGTTTCGATTATGTCTTCGTCAGAAATACATGTATTTGACCGGTTTCGATTATGTCTTCGTCAGAAATACATGAATTTGACCGGTTTCGATTATGTCTTCGTCAGAAATACATGAATTTGACCGGTTTCGATTATGTCTTCGTCAGAAATACATGAATTTGACCGGTTTCGATTATGTCTTCGTCAGAAATACATGTATTTGACCGGTTTCGATTATGTCTTCGTCAGAAATACATGTATTTGACCGGTTTCGATTACGTCTTCATCAGAAATGCATGTATTTTGACCGGTTTCGATTACGTCTTCATCAGAAATGCATGTATTTTGACCGGTTTCGATTACGTCTTCATCAGAAATGCATGTATTTTGACCGGTTTCGATTACGTCTTCATCAGAAATACATATATTTTGACCGGTTTCGATTATGTCTTCGTCAGAAATACATGAATTTGACCGGTTTCGATTATGTCTTCGTCAGAAATACATGTATTTGACCGGTTTCGATTATGTCTTCGTCAGAAATACATGTATTTGACCGGTTTCGATTACGTCTTCGTCAGAAATACATGTATTTGACCGGTTTCGATTATGTCTTCGTCAGAAATACATGTATTTTGACCGGTTTCGATTATGTCTTCGTCAGAAATACATGTATTTGACCGGTTTCGATTATGTCTTCGTCAGAAATACATGAATTTGACCGGTTTCGATTATGTCTTCGTCAGAAATACATGAATTTGACCGGTTTCGATTATGTCTTCGTCAGAAATACATGTATTTGACCGGTTTCGATTATGTCTTCGTCAGAAATACATGTATTTGACCGGTTTCGAATATATATTCATCAGAAATACATGTATTTGACCGGTTTCGAATATATATTCATCAGAAATACATGTATTTGACCGGTTTCGATTATGTCTTCGTCAGAAATACATGTATTTGACCGGTTTCGAATATATATTCATCAGAAATACATGTATTTGACCGGTTTCGATTATGTCTTCGTCAGAAATACATGTATTTGACCGGTTTCGATTATGTCTTCGTCAGAAATACATGTATTTGACCGGTTTCGATTACGTCTTCGTCAGAAATACATGTATTTGACCGGTTTCGATTATGTCTTCGTCAGAAATACATGTATTTGACCGGTTTCGATTATGTCTTCGTCAGAAATACATGTATTTGACCGGTTTCGATTATGTCTTCGTCAGAAATACATGTATTTGACCGGTTTCGATTACGTCTTCGTCAGAAATACATGTATTTGACCGGTTTCGATTATGTCTTCGTCAGAAATACATGTATTTGACCGGTTTCGATTATGTCTTCGTCAGAAATACATGTATTTGACCGGTTTCGATTACGTCTTCGTCAGAAATACATGTATTTGACCGGTTTCGATTATGTCTTCGTCAGAAATACATGAATTTGACCGGTTTCGATTATGTCTTCGTCAGAAATACATGAATTTGACCGGTTTCGATTATGTCTTCGTCAGAAATACATGTATTTGACCGGTTTCGATTATGTCTTCGTCAGAAATACATGAATTTGACCGGTTTCGATTATGTCTTCGTCAGAAATACATGAATTTGACCGGTTTCGATTATGTCTTCGTCAGAAATACATGTATTTGACCGGTTTCGAATATATATTCATCAGAAATACATGTATTTGACCGGTTTCGATTATGTCTTCGTCAGAAATACATGTATTTGACCGGTTTCGATTATGTCTTCGTCAGAAATACATGTGTTTGACCGGTTTCGATTATGTCTTCGTCAGAAATACATGTATTTGACCGGTTTCGATTATGTCTTCGTCAGAAATACATGTGTTTGACCGGTTTCGATTATGTCTTCGTCAGAAATACATGAATTTGACCGGTTTCGATTATGTCTTCGTCAGAAATACATGTATTTGACCGGTTTCGATTACGTCTTCGTCAGAAATACATGTATTTGACCGGTTTCGATTATGTCTTCGTCAGAAATACATGTATTTGACCGGTTTCGATTATGTCTTCGTCAGAAATACATGTATTTGACCGGTTTCGATTACGTCTTCGTCAGAAATACATGTATTTGACCGGTTTCGATTATGTCTTCGTCAGAAATACATGAATTTGACCGGTTTCGATTATGTCTTCGTCAGAAATACATGTATTTGACCGGTTTCGATTATGTCTTCGTCAGAAATACATGTATTTGACCGGTTTCGATTATGTCTTCGTCAGAAATACATGTATTTGACCGGTTTCGATTACGTCTTCGTCAGAAATACATGTATTTGACCGGTTTCGATTATGTCTTCGTCAGAAATACATGTATTTGACCGGTTTCGATTATGTCTTCGTCAGAAATACATGAATTTGACCGGTTTCGATTATGTCTTCGTCAGAAATACATGTGTTTGACCGGTTTCGATTATGTCTTCGTCAGAAATACATGTATTTGACCGGTTTCGAATATATATTCATCAGAAATACATGTATTTGACCGGTTTCGATTATGTCTTCGTCAGAAATACATGTATTTGACCGGTTTCGATTATGTCTTCGTCAGAAATACATGTATTTGACCGGTTTCGATTATGTCTTCGTCAGAAATACATGTATTTGACCGGTTTCGATTATGTCTTCGTCAGAAATACATGTATTTGACCGGTTTCGATTACGTCTTCGTCAGAAATACATGTATTTGACCGGTTTCGATTATGTCTTCGTCAGAAATACATGTATTTGACCGGTTTCGATTATGTCTTCGTCAGAAATACATGTATTTGACCGGTTTCGATTACGTCTTCGTCAGAAATACATGTATTTGACCGGTTTCGATTATGTCTTCGTCAGAAATACATGTATTTGACCGGTTTCGATTATGTCTTCGTCAGAAATACATGTATTTGACCGGTTTCGATTACGTCTTCGTCAGAAATACATGTATTTGACCGGTTTCGATTATGTCTTCGTCAGAAATACATGAATTTGACCGGTTTCGATTATGTCTTCGTCAGAAATACATGAATTTGACCGGTTTCGATTATGTCTTCGTCAGAAATACATGTATTTGACCGGTTTCGATTATGTCTTCGTCAGAAATACATGAATTTGACCGGTTTCGATTATGTCTTCGTCAGAAATACATGTGTTTGACCGGTTTCGATTATGTCTTCGTCAGAAATACATGTATTTGACCGGTTTCGAATATATATTCATCAGAAATACATGTATTTGACCGGTTTCGATTATGTCTTCGTCAGAAATACATGTATTTGACCGGTTTCGATTATGTCTTCGTCAGAAATACATGTGTTTGACCGGTTTCGATTATGTCTTCGTCAGAAATACATGTATTTGACCGGTTTCGATTATGTCTTCGTCAGAAATACATGTGTTTGACCGGTTTCGATTACGTCTTCGTCAGAAATACATGTATTTGACCGGTTTCGATTACGTCTTCGTCAGAAATACATGTATTTGACCGGTTTCGATTATGTCTTCGTCAGAAATACATGTATTTGACCGGTTTCGATTATGTCTTCGTCAGAAATACATGAATTTGACCGGTTTCGATTATGTCTTCGTCAGAAATACATGTATTTGACCGGTTTCGATTATGTCTTCGTCAGAAATACATGTATTTGACCGGTTTCGATTATGTCTTCGTCAGAAATACATGTATTTGACCGGTTTCGATTATGTCTTCGTCAGAAATACATGAATTTGACCGGTTTCGATTATGTCTTCGTCAGAAATACATGTATTTGACCGGTTTCGATTATGTCTTCGTCAGAAATACATGAATTTGACCGGTTTCGATTATGTCTTCGTCAGAAATACATGAATTTGACCGGTTTCGATTATGTCTTCGTCAGAAATACATGTATTTGACCGGTTTCGAATATATATTCATCAGAAATACATGTATTTGACCGGTTTCGAATATATATTCATCAGAAATACATGTATTTGACCGGTTTCGATTATGTCTTCGTCAGAAATACATGAATTTGACCGGTTTCGATTATGTCTTCGTCAGAAATACATGAATTTGACCGGTTTCGATTATGTCTTCGTCAGAAATACATGAATTTGACCGGTTTCGATTATGTCTTCGTCAGAAATACATGAATTTGACCGGTTTCGATTATGTCTTCGTCAGAAATACATGTATTTGACCGGTTTCGATTATGTCTTCGTCAGAAATACATGAATTTGACCGGTTTCGATTATGTCTTCGTCAGAAATACATGTATTTGACCGGTTTCGATTATGTCTTCGTCAGAAATACATGAATTTGACCGGTTTCGATTATGTCTTCGTCAGAAATACATGTATTTGACCGGTTTCGATTATGTCTTCGTCAGAAATACATGAATTTGACCGGTTTCGATTATGTCTTCGTCAGAAATGAATTTGTTTGACCGGTTTCGAATATATATTCATCAGAAATACGAGTATTTGACCGGTTTCGATTATGTCTTCGTCAGAAATACATGTATTTGACCGGTTTCGATTATGTCTTCGTCAGAAATACATGAATTTGACCGGTTTCGATTATGTCTTCGTCAGAAATACATGAATTTGACCGGTTTCGATTATGTCTTCGTCAGAAATACATGTATTTGACCGGTTTCGATTATGTCTTCGTCAGAAATACATGAATTTGACCGGTTTCGATTATGTCTTCGTCAGAAATGAATTTGTTTGACCGGTTTCGAATATATATTCATCAGAAATACGAGTATTTGACCGGTTTCGATTATGTCTTCGTCAGAAATACATGTATTTGACCGGTTTCGATTATGTCTTCGTCAGAAATACATGAATTTGACCGGTTTCGATTATGTCTTCGTCAGAAATACATGAATTTGACCGGTTTCGATTATGTCTTCGTCAGAAATACATGTATTTGACCGGTTTCGATTATGTCTTCGTCAGAAATACATGAATTTGACCGGTTTCGATTATGTCTTCGTCAGAAATGAATTTGTTTGACCGGTTTCGAATATATATTCATCAGAAATACGAGTATTTGACCGGTTTCGATTATGTCTTCGTCAGAAATACATGTATTTGACCGGTTTCGATTATGTCTTCGTCAGAAATACATGTATTTGACCGGTTTCGATTATGTCTTCGTCAGAAATACATGAATTTGACCGGTTTCGATTATGTCTTCGTCAGAAATACATGAATTTGACCGGTTTCGATTATGTCTTCGTCAGAAATACATGAATTTGACCGGTTTCGATTATGTCTTCGTCAGAAATACATGTATTTGACCGGTTTCGATTATGTCTTCGTCAGAAATACATGTATTTGACCGGTTTCGATTATGTCCGTCAGAAATACATTTGTGTGACCGGTTTCGATTACGTCTTCGTCAGAAATACATGTATTTGACCGGTTTCGATTATGTCTTCGTCAGAAATACATGAATTTGACCGGTTTCGATTATGTCTTCGTCAGAAATACACGTATTTGACCGGTTTCGAATATATATTCATCAGAAATACACGTATTTGACCGGTTTCGATTATGTCTTCGTCAGAAATACACGTATATCTGCCGAAGACATATTCGAAACCGGTCAAATACATCTCTTATACTGTGAAGATATTAATTCTCATTCACACCTTTTCTATAATAGGAATAAAGATGGCAGGAGAGATAATGACAGAAATAATGATAATGATAATTACAGTGATATCTATATTTTTCACGATGATAACTAATGTCATAGTGATGATTATGATGATAATTCTTATAATATTAATAGTTCTAATTACAATGTTGATAATAATTATTAATTAATCATTATCATCTTGAGCTTCGAACATGTTAACTAACAAATAAAACAAAATGCACAAACGATTTATACGTTTTTATGATTCGATGAAAAAAAAAATATGATAAACAGAACTAAATAGAAATATAGAAATTTCGTTTTCCTATCTTTCCATTAGATAAAAAAAACTAGTAAATGACAATAAACAAGAATAACTAGGAAAATGAAAGATCAATAAAATAAACAAATAAATGACAATAAACAAGAAAAACAAGAGAAATTGAAGAAACCAAAAATATAACAAGTAAATGACGATAACCAAGAAAAAGAGAAATCAAAGAAACAAGAAAATCAATAAGATAAACAAGTAAATGACAATAACCAAGAAAAACAAGAGAAATTGAAAAACAACAACAACAACAAAAAACGAGAAACGAGAGACCTCATTTCATTGCTATTTCAACGGCCTTGGTAAAGAAACGATGCCAATAACTTCTATGCAACGGCGACTTCCTGTGCAACACCCTCTGCAACACCTATGCAATCTCCTTGGTTTAGTTTCCGCTCGCTGTTTTTTTTCTCTCTTTTTCTTTTTCTTCTTCTTTTTCTTCTTCTTTTTCTTCTTCTTCCTCCTCTTCTCCCTCAACCTTTCCCTTTCCCTCTCCCTCTTCTCCCTTTTCTCCCTCTCCCTCTCCCTTTCCTTCTCCCTCCCCCACCCTCTTCTCCCTCTCCCTCTTCTCCCTCTTGGTTGGGGGTGGGGGGTGGGGAGGAGGAGGTGGGGGGGGGAGTGGGAGGAGGAGGAGGTGGTGGTGGGGGGAGTAGGGGGTAGGGGGAGGGAAAGGGGTGGTAGGGGAGGAGGTGAAGGGAGGTGGTGGTGATGGTGAGGAGGAGGAGATGGTGGTGGGGGAAGAAAGAGGGGGGGGGGTAGTGGGGAGGAAAGGGGTGGTGGTGGTGAAGGGTATGGGAGGTGGAGGA
>NC_091553.1:46493708-46503708 GCF_042767895.1 Penaeus vannamei
TTCTCTCTCTCTCTCTCTCTCTCCCTCCCTCCCTCCCTCCCTCCTCCCTACGTCCCTCCCTCCCTCCTCCCTCCTCCTTCCCTCCTCCCACCCAACCCTTCCTCCTCCCTCCCTCCCTCCTTCCCTCCCTCCCTCCCTCGTCCTCCGTCTCTGCCTTTCACTTCTCTTCCTTGCTCCTCCTTCGCAAGGTCTTTCGCTCACACGTTTATCATCTTTTGCTTCAGTTTCTCCATCTTTATTCCCCGTTCTCCCATCTCCTGTTTTCGATTTTACAGTTACGCTTCGTAATTTTCTTGATGATTTATTGTTGTTGCGGTTTCTATCATTATTATAGTTTATCTTCATTATTGTCTTTTTTTATTGTGATTTTTGTCGGTATCCTTGTTTTTATTCTTGTTGTCATTATTATTATTATCATTATCATTATTATTGTTGTTGTTGTTTTGTTGTTATCATTGTTATTATTATTATTATTATTATTATTATTATTATTATTATTATTATTATTATTATTATTATTATTATTATTATTATTATTATTATTATTATGATTACAGTTTTTCTTGTAATTGTTATCATCATCATTGTTGTTGTTGGTAATATTATTATAATTATCATTGCTATTGTTGTTGTTAGTAGTAGTAGTAGGTGTCGTAGTATTATTTTTATTTTTTTATCATCATCATCATCATCATCATCATCATCATCATCATCATCATCATCATCATCATCATCATCATCATCATCATCATCATCATCATCATCTTCTTCTTCTTCTTCTTCTTCTTCTTCTTCTTCTTCTTCTTCTTCTTCTTCTTCTTCTTCTTCTTCTTCTTCTTCTTCTTCTTCTTCTTCATCTTCATCATCATCATTACTTCTACTTTACGTAAAGTTCTCTAAATAAAAGCGTGGAAATTTTTCGCAAATAACCAAAGTATACATTTTTTTTTTCAAAATCTTTTTACTTTTCTTTCTTTAATTGAAGTTTAATTGATTTGTTCTCGTGTTTTGTTTGTTTGTTTGTTTGTTTCTTTTTACTATTAAGTTTTGGAATAAGATGCAGCTTTTTATTTTTTACTTGATATTAGTTATCAGTTCATGACCTCACTTGACCTTCCCGAATCCTTGTATACATATAATACAAGTCGAGTCATATCTCGTTTTATCTTTATCTAAATTCCTTTTTTCCTACTTATCTCTCTCTTATCGTTTTTTTTTTTTTTTCTTCAATTGTATCTTATTTTAGTTACGGATCTCAAACATCCACATTCCGGTCACGTGACATCGCGTATTTTAAGTAACGTCAAAAAAAATCAAATTATGACGTCACGAACATTGATGACATCATACTCTGGGATTACAGTGACGTCATGGGTTTGGGCTGGAGGAAGAATGTTGGAATTTCCATGAATTTATGCGCCTTTATTATTATATTTTCTTGTTTTTCATTTTTATGTTTCATGCTATTACCATTTTCTTTTATACATACATATGTACGTACATACATGAAGAGAGAAACAGAGACAGATAGACAGACAGACAGACAGACAGACAGACAGACAGACAGACAGACAGACAGACAGACAGACAGACAGACAGACAGACAGACAGACAGACAGACAGACAGACAGACAGACAGACAGACAGAAAGACAGACAGACAGACAGTCAACCAAACAGCCAAACAACCAAACAGCCAAACAGCCAAACAAAGACAGAAAAAAATAAAAATAAATAAATAAATAAATAAATAAAATAAAACACCCACACGCATCCACATCTTCCCCCTCCACATTCCCTCCACATTCCCTCCACATTCCCTCCACCAGACCTAACCGACAGCAACACTTCCCTCCGCCACTCCTTTCAATCCTTTTTTACAGAGGAAAGAGGAAGTGCGAGCGAAACTTCACCTCTTCCTCAGCAGCAGACGAGACGCGAACACAAAACTTCGTGGGCTGGAGTTATGGCTCCTTAACCGGCCGCTACAGTTACGGTGTGGGCGAGTCTGTGTTTTTGAGGGAGCGGGTTTTAGGGTGAGGGGGGTGGGGGTGGGGGTGGGAGAGGGATGGGGAGAGGGGGTGGGGGTAGGAGCGGGTTTTAGGGAGAGGGGGGTGGGGGGAGGGGGAGGGGGTGGGGGGGGAAGGGGGGAGAGGGTTTTAGGGAGAGGGAGAGGGGGGTGGGGGAGGGGGTGGGAGAGGGGGTGGGGAAGGATGGGAAGATGGAGAGGGAGGGGTAGGGATTGGGAGAGGGAGGGGGGTAGAGAGGATGAGGGATAGGGAGAGGGAGAGGGTGTGGAGGGGTAGGAGAGAGGGGTGGGGAAGGATGGGAAGATGGAGAGGGGATGGGGTGAGGGGGTAGTGATGTGGGGTGGGATGGAGTAGGGATTGGGAGAGGGAGAGGGGTAGTGAGGGAGGGGGAGGGAGAGGGAGAGAATGGGGGAAGGAGGAAGGGAGGGAGGGAGGAAGGGAGGGAAAGGGATTAGGGGAAGTAAGGAGGGAGGGATGAAAGGAAAAATGTGAGGTTCGGGGATGGGGAGGGAGAAGAAGGGAGATAAAGGGAGTTAAGAAGGAGGGAGAGGGATACACCGTACATACACCATACACCTCACACATAATAATACCTCCCATTGTTTTCACAAAGAACCATCCCTATTTGTACATCTCAAACATAACCATTTCTTCAACTGTAGAAAAAAATGTATGAATGAGAATTTAATACGGTTTCTTCAACTTCATTTGCTTCAATTTCTTCAACTGTTAATACTATTCTCTAAGCACAACAAAGCTACAAAAAAATACTGTTCCCTTCGTATTATTTTCCTAAGACCTGTACGAAGGCAAGTCGTGGCAGCCAGATCTTTTCCTTCAGTAGGTTTCATGCACAGGTAATTATTGCATGCACAGGTAAATATTCCATGCACAGGTAAATATTCCATGCACAGGTAAATATTGCATGCACAGGTAAATATTCCATGCACAGGTAAATATTCCATGCACAGGTAAATATTACATGCACAGGTAAATATTCCATGCACAGGTAGATATTCCATGCACAGGTAAATATTCCATGCACAGGTAAATATTACATGCACAGGTAAATATTGCATGCACAGGTAAATATTCCATGCACAGGTAAATATTCCATGCACAGGTAAATATTCCATGCACAGGTAAATATTGCATGCACATTTCCCAGCAGGCGTTGTGCATGGGAGATTCGCGTGCATCTCCTTTCACCTGATGTACACTCACGCATGTAAACTTCCTTGAATTTTAGTTTAGTCTGTCTTTCTATTTGTTTGTCTGTCTCTCTCTCTCTCTCTCTCTCTCTCTGTATGTCTGTCTGTCTCTCCCTCTCCCTCTCCCTCTCCCTCTCCCTCTCCCTCTCCCTCTCCCTCTCCCTCTCCCTCTCCCTCTCCCTCTCTCCCTCTCTCGGCGTTCCCCTTCTGAAGCATCCGCCTTGGCCACTGACGCCGTGTTGTCGAGCCTCCGTGGCCATGTGGCTCCCCTGCGGCTCTCCATTCCTCTATGATTGGAGTACGAGCGCCTTCTCCCCCAGGCTGTGTTGGAGGAGCTGGTGGTCGGCCTCGGGAGGTGCCCCCCCAACGCCCATCTTGGCTTGGCTTGGCTCGGCTTGGCTTGGCTTTGGCTTGGCTTGGCTTGGCTTGGCTTTGGCTGGGCTTGGCTTGGCTTGGCTTTGGCTGGGCTTGGCTTGGCTTGGCTTGGCTCGGCTCGGCTTGGCTTGGCTTGGCTTGGCTTTTGGCTTGGCTTTTGGCTTGGCTTTTGGCTTGGCTTGGCTTGGCTTGGCTCGGCTCGGCTCGGCTCGGCTCGGCTCGGCTCGGCTCGGCTTGGCTCGGCTCGGCTCGGCTTGGCTTGGCTTGGCTTGGCTTGATGGGCCGTGCGGGTGTGGGTGGCTGAGGAAAAGGTGGTTTTGTTCGTTTTCTTGTTTCGTTTGTGTGTATATTTTTTTGTCTTTATTTGTCTTTGTCTTTGTCTTTGTCTTTGTCTCTCTCTTTCTCTCTTTCTCTCTCTCTCTCTCTCTCTCTCTCTCTGTCTCTGTCTCTGTCTCTGTCTCTGTCTCTGTCTCTGTCTCTGTCTCTGTCTCTGTCTCTGTCTCTGTCTCTGTCTCTGTCTCTCTCTCTCACTCACTCTCTCTCTTTCTCACTCACTCTCTCTCTCTCTCTCTCTCTCCTCCCTCCCTCCCTCCCTCCCTCCCTCCTCCCTCCCTCCCTCCCTCCCTCCCTCCCTCCCTCCCCCTCCCTCCCCCTCCCTCCCTCCCTCCCTCCCTCCCTCCCCCCCTCCCTCCCTCCCTCCATCCCTCCCTCCCTCCCTCCCTCCTTCCCTCTCTCCATAACTCACATTCTCATGAACGTGTATATGTACGCATTTATTTACCCGTACATCCCCCCCGTGTGTGTATACCCGTGCAAGCATATACTCTGTCTCTCTTACAACATACCACAATCTCTCAAGTACAGCATTGACCTTGTGTATGCTCTCTCTTCCCCAAATTCCCTTCTCATTTACATATTTTCCCCCCCCAAGCATTCCAAAGTGAGTCGATGGCGAATATGTCTTTGAAACATTTTCACCGAATCAGCTGATCTCAAGACCAACACCCCCCCACACACACCCACACCCCGGGCTCTTGGAAAATTCACCGAATCGGCTGATCTCAACACCCCCCCACCCCACCCACCCACCCCCCGGTCTCTTGGAAAATTCACCGAATCGGCTGATCTGTCTATCTGTCTATCTGTCTGTCTGTCTGTCTGTTTGTCTGTCTCTCCCTTTCTATCCCCCTCTCTCTACCTCCCTCTCCCCCACCCCACACACCCTCCCCCACCCCTCACCCCCACCTCGTCTGTCTCTCCCTCTCTATCTCCCTCTCTCTCTATCTGTCTCTCCCCCCACCCACCCCACCCCACACACACCCCTCCCCCACCCCTCACCCCCACCTCGTCTGTCTCTCCCTCTCTATCTCCTCTCTCTCTATCTCTCTCTCCCCCCACCCACCCCATCCCCCCACCCCTCCCCCCACCCCACACACCCCCACCCCTCCCCCACCCCTCACCCCCACCTCGTCTGTCTCTCCCTCTCTATCTCCCTCTCTCTCTATCTCTCTCTCCCCCCCACCCACCCCACCCCACACACACCCTCCCCCACCCCTCACCCCCACCTCCGTCTGTCTGTCCCTCTCTATCTCCCTCTCTCTCTATCTCTCTCTCCCCCCACCCCCCACCCCACACGCCTCTCCCCACCACCCCTCCCCCACCCCACACACTCCCACCCCTCACCCCCACCCCTCCCCCACACACCCCCACCCCTCACCCTAAGGCGGTTTTAGGGGTCTAGGTTAAGTAAACAACAGGAGAGTGACGTAAGCAGACGGTATGGCGGCAGGTTTGCGGGGGGGGGGGGGGGGGGGAGATAGGAGAGAGAGGAAAAAATGAGAAATCTGTGATGATTGAAAAGGGGGAAGAAAGAGGGAGACACGAAGACGAAGAAGAAGCGGAAATGGGGATAAAAGGAAAAAGAGGAGAGAAAGAGACAGACAAACAGACACAGACACAGACACAGACACAGACACAGACACAGACACAGACACAGACACAGACACAGACACAGACACAGACACAGACACAGACACAGACACAGACGAAAAAGAAAAAGAAAAAGAAAAAGAAAAAGAAAAAAAGAAAAAATGAAACGAGGTAAAAAAATAAATAAATAAATAAAGATTACACAGAAAGAAAGAATAAATCGATGAACTTGAACGAGAGAGAGAAAATAAATAGATAAAGATGACACAGGAAGAAAGAATAAAGACGTATATAATGAAACGCGAATGAGAGATGACGCAGAGGAAGAGGAATTTCAGGAGTTACGTTTGAGGAAAGGAATGGGGGAGGAAGGAGAGGGAGGATAAATGGGGGAGGAAGGACAGGGAGGATAAATAGGGAGGAAGGACAAGGAGGATAAATGAGGGAGGAAGGAGAGGGAGGATAAATGGGGGAGGAAGGACAGGGAGGATAAATAGGGAGGAAGGACAGGGAGGATAAATGGGGGAGGAAGGACAGGGAGAGTAAATTGAGGAATTGGGAGAGGAAGGACAGTTAGAGTAAATGGGGGAGGGAGGACAGTGAGGATAAACTGAGGAATAGGGAAGAAGAATAGGAAGAATAAATGGGGGAGGAAGGATAGATAATTGAAGAAAACGTCAAATCATGAAAAATACCCGAAAGATCGTGAAAAATATCCAATAAATCATGAAAAATATCCAAAAAATCATGAAAAATATCCAAAAAATAATGAAAAATATCCAAAAAAAATCATGAAAAATATCCAAAAAATCATGAAAAATATCCAAAAAATCATGAAAATATCCAAAAATCATGAAAAATATCCAAAAATCATGAAAAATATCCAAAAAATCATGAAAAATATCCAAAAATCATGAAAAATATCCAAAAAATCATGAAAAATATCCAAAAGATCATGAAAAATATCCAAAAAATCATGAAAAATATCCAAAAAAATAATGAAAAATATCCAAAAAATCATGAAAAATATCCAAAAAATCATGAAAAATATCCAAAAAATCAGTCAAATGGTGAAAAAATACTCGAAAATCACCAAAAAAATGTCTTAAATAAACAGAAAACATCAATCACCCCCACAACATCCACACAAACAATCATTTATCTTAAAATTAATATATTTCCCGGCTTATCTTGAGGTCAGTGCATTGACAATTTCAAAAAAGACGAATCATAAACAATCATTTATTTTGTAATATATTTTTTCTTTCTTTCTTTCTTTCTTTTTATAGTTATTTATATATTTATTCGTTCATTTACGTATTCTATCTATTTACTTATTTGTTTATTATCTATTTATTATCTATTTATTTGTCTATCGCTTATCATGAGGTCAGTGCATTGACAATTTCAAAACACGAAACATTAACAATAATTTATTTTGGGATAATGTTTTTTCCTTCTTTCTTTCTTTCTTTTTATAGTTATTTATTTATTTATTCGTTCATTTACTTATTCTATCTATTTTCTTATTTGTTTATTATTTATTTATTATCTATTTGTTTGTTTATTGCTTATTTTGAGGTCAGTGCATTGACAATTTCATAAAAGACGCAACATTAACAATAATTTATTTTGGGATAATGTTCTTTTTTCCTTCCTTCTTTCTTTCTTCTTTTATATTTATCTATTATCTATTATTTATTATTTATTTATGTATGTAGTTATCTATTCATTTGTTGCTTATTTTGAGGTCAGTGCATTGACAATTAAAAAAAAGACGAAACATTAACAATAATTTATTTTGGGATAATGTTTTTCCTTCTTTTTCTTTCTTTTTATATTTATTTATTTATTCTATCTATTTACTCGTTCATTTATTTATTCTATCTATTTATTCGTTCATTTATTTATTCTATCTATTTTTTTATTTATTTATTATCTATTTATTATCTATTTATTTATCTATTACTTATTTTGAGGTCAGTGCATTGACAATTTCATAAAAGACGAAATATTAACAATCATTTATTTTGGGATAATGTTCTTTTTTCCTTCCTTCTTTCTTTCTTCTTTTATATTTATCTATGATCTATTATTTATTATTTATTTATGCATGTAGTTATCTATTCATTTGTTGCTTATTTTGAGGTCCGTGCATTGACAATCTCAAAACACGAATCATAAACATTCCTTTATTTTGTAATATATTTTTTCCTTCTTTCTTTCTTTCTTTTTATAGTTATTTATTTATTTATTCGTTCATTTACTTATTCTATCTATTTACTTATTTGTTTATTATCTATTTATTATCTATTTATTTGTTTATTGCTTATCTTGAGGTCAGTGCATTGACAATCTCAAAACACGAATCATAAACAATAATTTATTTTGTAATATATTTTTTCCTTCTTTCTTTCTTTCTTTTTATAGTTATTTATTTATTTATTCGTTCATTTACTTATTCTATCTATTTTCTTATTTATTTATTATCTATTTATTATCTATTTATTTGTTTATTGCTTATTTTGAGGTCAGTGCATTGACAATCTCAAAACACGAAACATTAACAATCATTTATTTTGGGATAATGTTTTTTCCTTCTTTCTTTTTATATTTATTTATTTATTTATCTATTTATTCGTTCATTTATTTATTCTATCTATTTATTCGTTTATTTATTTATTCTATCTATTTATTCGTTCATTTATTTATTCTATCTATTTATTCGTTCATTTATTTATTCTATCTATTTATTTGTTTATTGCTTATTTTGAGGTCAGTTAATTGACAACTTCATAAAAGACGCAACATTAACAATAATTTATCTTGGAATAATGTTCTTTTTTCCTTCCTTCTTTCTTTCTTCTTTTATATTTATCTATGATCTATTATTTATTATTTATTTATGTATGTCGTTATCTATTCATTTGTTGCTTATTTTGAGGTCAGTGCTTTGACAATCTCAAAAAAAGACGAAACATTAACAATAATTTATTTTGGGATAATGTTTTTTCCTTCTTTTTGTTTCTTTTTATATTTATTTATTTATTTATTCGTTTATTTATTTATTCTCTCTATTTTCTTATTCCTTTATCATCGATTTATTATCTATTTATTTATCTATAAAAGACGATCTCTGTCACATCGAATGAGAGAAGGTCGGGACTTGAGAATTTTCAGTGGCATCCAGTTCCCAGTCGACGAGAAAAACATTCACCCGGACCGAGATCCACGCCAATAAATATCTTCTTAATTCTTCTCATTGTCGTAAACCATTCCCGAGAGGATATACAAATTGTAAAGAAGATAAATAGATAAATAAATCGGGGGGAGATATGAATAGAATATAGAAATAAAACGAGATATATAGATATCTTTCCGATTCTTCTCCCTGGCGTCCAATATGGCGGACAGAATGAGCGAAACGTCGGGAGAAAAATCGAGATATTCACTTCGTCTTTCCACTCGTGCATGATCGAGGGATATATTTCAAACCAACAAATAGATAAGTTGATAACAGATAACGAGAATAACTGCCTTTGAACCTATACGAAAAGAGACGGATAAAAAGAAGAGAAAAAACGCCCCTATATACGAATTGAAACATTTAATTTTGAGATTGTCTTTCCACTCGTGCATTCTCTCGCATGACCCGCCTGTTACGAGATCATGCACAGTGAGAACTCGGACTGGTTTCTCGCGCAGACTCGTTTTCCTTGCGTCTTGTATCCTTTCGAAAGTGGTGGGTGTCTTCAAGGCAGGCGCTCTCAGTGTCTCTTCTTCTTGTTCTTGAATTGTTGGCGTTTTCTTCTTTTTAACTGTTTCTTTTCGTATAGGTTTAAAGGCAGTTATTCTCGTTATCTGTTATCACTTATCTATTTGTTGGTTTGCTATTATTATCTGTGTCTCTTTTCGTATTGTCTTCAAGGCAGTCGCTCTCAGTGTCTCTTCTTCTTGTTCTCGAATTGTTGGCGTTTTCCTCTTCTTTTTATCTATCTGTTTCTCTTCGTATAGGCTTCAAGGCAGTCGCTCTCTATGTCTCTTCTTCTTGTTCTTGGTTTCTTGTTTTTTTTTCTCTATTTTTTTATCTATCTGTTTCTTTTCGTATAGGGTTTAATGCAGTTATTCTCGTTATCTGTTATCACTTATCTATTTGTTGTTTTCTTTTTATCTATCTGTTTCTTTTCGTATAGGTTTAAAGGCAGTTATTTTCGTTATTTATTGTCAATTGTTGTCTATTTGTCGTTTTGTTATTTTTATCTTCGTGTTTCTTTTCGTCTTGTCTTCAAGGCAGTCGCTCTCAATGTCTCTTCTTCTTGTTCTCGAATTGTTGGCGTTTTCTCCTTCTTTTTATCTGTTTCTTTATCTGTGTTTCTTTTCGTATAGGGTTTAAGGCAGTTATTCTCGTTATCTGTTATCACTTCTTGTCTGTTTGTTGTTGTTTTCTTCTTTTTAT